>NC_135780.1:3544490-3703458 GCF_028453695.1 Augochlora pura
CGAAACTGATTTTTCAAAAATTGCATTCGAGTATTCATGATTCAGCTGTTTTCGTTAGTACACCCGCAGTTTTTGCAACCTATTGCAGCATATTATAAACATCGACTTCCTGCGCTCGCTGCAGTTCAGAAACACGGTAACACAATTATTTACATCATTTATATAATCGCGAACGTGCGCGGTGAGTGTGCGTTACGATGTTTTCTTTGATGACTGCATCAATCTAGCAGCGACGCAGTGAAAAAGAATCATTGCATAACCAGAATGCCGGGACATGTCATCGCTGTTACAGCAGAACACGGTTGGCTATGTAGAAGAAGCACAGGTGTAATTATTTTTTAGTATCAGAACAATCGGACGCGGACGATTCTTCTGTAATATTTTTGTTTAACTTTGTAAAGGCTGCGATTTTATTATAAACTTGTCGGTGCGATAAGAAAATAGAATGGACAAAGGAAACTTCATCAGTGATTTCATAATTTCTTGTTTTGTTATTATAATACAACGGAGAAAGTGCCCGCAGATTTTTTGTAATATGTGCTATAAATTATGCAGACTGTGTTCATGTATAATATTAATCTTATTGTTACTAGTTTGGATAATTTGATATCATGTTCTCGATTAATTTTCATTTGTACTTGCGATATGAAGAACAATTTTATGGCAGTTCTCAATTTTTATAGATGCATAGATTGTAATGTCTCGTGCGAGATTATTATTGAATTATATACTTTTGTAACAAATTCGGAGATATAAAGGGAAGACGAGATGCGATGTCAAGTTGACTAAGTATCAATACTGATAACAAATTGATATCAAATCGATGTCAATAATGATGAGTGACTCTGTATCAATGATGAAGACTTGATGTAAAATTGACACCGTAACAATAATTGTGACTTGACACCAAGATGACTTTGTGTCAATAGTTGTGTCAAGATGATATCGTATCAATGATTGTAACTTGACACCAAGTTTACTGAGTATCAAAAATGGTGACTTGATGTCATAACCTATTTCATATCAATAATGGTGACTTGATATCAGATTGACTCCGTATCAACGATGATGACTTAATGACAAAGTGACCTCGTATCAATAAAGATAACGTAACGTTAAGTTGATTCTGTATTAGTACTGGTCATGTGACGTCACTATTGGTGATATAGTGTCAAGTTGACGTCAAATCAATACTACTATAGCGTTACTGAGTCAATTTGACATCAGTTGTAACTATTATAATTATCTTGAGTCAATTCGACATTAGTTGTAAGTATTATTATTATCTTGAGTCAATTTGACATCAGTTGTAACTATAGCAATGATACTGATACTCAATTTAACATAATTCGCAACTATTATAATCATACTGAGTGAATTTAATATCATTCGCAATTACTATAATGACACTGAGTCAATTTGACATCAGTTGCAACTATTATAATTCTACCGAGTCATTTTGACTTTGCTACTGTTACAGTAATAACTCAATTTGTCATGTGTCTCAACTGTTACAATGACACCGAGTCAATTTGCCAAGTCACTGCTATCACAGCGATCCATATTCAACTTTACCTGCATCACTGCCAATATAAACAAAAATTCGATCCGACGTCCGCCACCACAGAAGAGTTGATAAATAAAAAAGCTCGAGATTTTCACTTTCCCGTTCCGGTTTTCATATATAAATCCAAGAAGCTGGGATTTCTCGCATGCGCGCCGGCACGTGGCGAGCTACGAAATGCATCACCGTAGCATACCGTAACTGCATACGCGAGACTCACGGAGTTCCTCGCTCGAAATCCGCGGACAATCCGCCGGTCGTTGCACCCGTGCAACGCCGTGCACATTCTCGACGGTTCGCCCGCCGCCCGGTCGCTGCTCACTCTCTTTTTCTCTCTCCTCGACCTCTTCTCTCATCCTCTCTTCTCTCATCCTCTCGTCTCCTCTTTTCTCTCTCTCTCCCTCCCTCTTTCTCCTCCTCTCTCGGCTTCTCTCGGCTTCTCTCCGCTTCTCCACTACAGGGCGTTATCTCGACCGACCCTCGCCGCTCCGCGGGCGTCGCGCGTCGTCGCCCGTAATTATTTATTCTGTTGCCCATTTTTCTCGACTCGTGCGCATTCTTAATCCGTCTAATTGCGCCATCCGCCCTGCCGGCCCGCCCTCCGCGCCGCAGCACGCGCCGACCGTAAATCCAGGACGAGCGTAAATTCACGTTTACGCGCTCGTTACCGAGCACTTTTTCACTTTTCCATAGCCACCTCTCTCTCTCTTTCTATCTCTCTCCCTCTCTCTCTCTCTCTCTCTGTCTCTTTCTATCTCTCTCTCTCTCTCTCTTTCTATCTCTCTCTCCCTCTCTCTCTGTCTCTGTCGAGCTTCTCTCTCGGTTTCGACACTTGGCTCACCACCGTTCCAATCCTCGAAAATGGACGCCCAGGGTGCGTTCCGCCCTTTGTGCGCTTTTAGGCAGTCCTCGTGAAATATCTTGCGCGCCGACACATTTCCTCGGCGTTTTCTTAGCCGCGAGTGTCTGCGGCACCTTTTCATCCTAATGCGCGACCCTTGGATACGCGCATGGGTTCACCGCGGGGTAACTGTACGCTGATGCGAAAATTCGTCCATGTTTCGGATCGTTTTTATGCAAATTTATTTATGGAAACATTGTTTGCCTCGATCGTTGTAAATTGAAATTGAGTAAAAATGTATCTTTTTTGGTAATCATATGGTATATAATAAAATAAAGGGTAGAATAGAATATGATAGATTAAAGGGAAATAAAATGATATATAATACAGCGGGATGAAATAATGTACGATAAATGAAGCTTGAATATTTATTGTGTTGTAATTTATTGTATTTGGTCTGCTCCGTTTTATTTCGGGTTAAATTCAGGTAAAATGGAATAAATTAAATTTAGGTAAAATACGGTAATATAGAATAAAATAAGGTAAACTAAACTCAAATGAAATGAAATAATACAAAATCAAATAGAATAGAATAAAATAAGATAAATCAAACTTGAGTGAAACAAAACAATAAAAAATACAATAAGTTAGAATATCATACAATAAATAAAACTTAAACTTAATTCACGCTTACATTAAAACTTACTTAACTGACATAAAATGCAATAAATTAAACTTCGACAAACTACGCCTATATAAAATCAAATAAAAAAAGAATAAAACAGAATAATTTCAAATAAAATCGAACAAAATCAAATGCAACAAACAAAGCTCAATGAAAATGCGACAACTTCGACAACGTTATATTTCGCAAAATATCTTCTCGATAAGCAAGCCATCGAACCTCCGATAAACAATAAGCGAACAGTGATCGAACACTTCGTTGCTCGCGAACATTGAAGCATCATTCTCCGTCGACGCGGGGTCCTTTAATTGCCGGGTAGAGAGAGAGAGAGAGAGAGGCGGGGAGAGGGGGTTGGGCGAGCGTCTCCATCGGCGTTTGAAAGGATCTCCGCGTCGTATTCGAACTGGAAACTCTCTCGCCGGCTTGAAAATCATTTCGACCGGAAGAAGGGAAAGAAACGCGGAGAGCAGTAAAAGAGTCGCGCAACGTGAACCAGATCCGCGTCCCTCGTTTGCAACATCTTCTCTCTGTGCTGCTGCTCGTCCCCCGTCTCGCTCCGCGCGCGTCGGTTCGTCTTCCTCTTCTCTCTTTCTCCGTAAATACGGAAGAGAAGAGCGAGCAGCGAGCAGCGAGCAAGCAGACCGGCGACGAGCGGTTTTAAAGCCCGGCGTCGGATGAAATTCATAGAGAGGACTCTCACCGTGAAGCGTCGATACCGAAGCGTAGTTTACATCGTGCCGGAGCGGAGCGGCGTGGTTCAACGACCGACACGGTTTTCGCTCGCGTTCGAATCCCGCGCGACCGACCCGGCCTCCCCTTCCTCTCTCCCTGGCCAACGAAATGTCGTCGGCGCGCGCGATTACTCGCGCGATACCGCGGCTACCCGGGAGAGACCGCATCTATTAACCCTTTTTCAGACGTTTTTTCCCCTTTTATACGGCGACGACCATTCCTCGCGGGGACGGCGAACAGGGAACAATCTCGGCGACCACGCGCGCGATATGACCTGTCTAATCCGCGTGGGCCGAGCGAGCCCGACCGCGGCCCGAAATACCGTTCCGTGATTCGAGCTGTCGTCTTCGTTTTTCTTTCTTGTCGATGGATAATGCTTGAACGGCGAAAGGGATCTTACGGAGTAGGTGCGAATGGCTGCCGCGGAGTTTCAACCCTTTGTTACTACCCTTCGATCGCGTACGCATTCGTGGTAATTTTTTTGAAATTAATTTTTCGTGGAAATTAAGAATTAATCTTATTTTTTCTTATTTATTCTATTATAAAAATTTGCGTTAAGATCTACTCTGCGTCGTGTTTTCGAGGGTTGTATATTTGGTTTAGTCTTTTTGTATCGAAAATGGCATCTAATTGTTATATTTCTCGTATTCGCGGTAAGATTTTATTTTAATAAACGGATTTATATATTTGCATATTTGTATGATTATTAGCTTTCTTATTAATAATTTTAATAGACCGGTTAGAACATGACAATGTTCGCGAATGCTTTAAATATTTTTATTCCCTTGTATTCAAACTGCTCATTTCTCTGATAAATTTATTACCTTACGCAACGCGTTCAGAATTCATCTAAAAAGTGTCGCAGCTGTGTTTAACACTCGAACGCCCGATTTTATCAGTAAAAATACCACTTGGTATGCTTAGAATCGTTTATAATTAATTAACGCGCTCTTTTTAGCTACGTTACTTTCCTACGAGTCTCGGCGAAACGCGTTTGATCGAGCTCGAATGAATTATCAGACAGCAGGCGCCAGATAACAATATTATATTTAGCGTCCCAATTTAGCGAATTCAAATATTTGTTTGAAACATTTCACGGGTGGTTCGCGATTATTCAGATTGCAAAGATACGGCTTTCATTTATTTATATCGTTAGCTCGATATTAGTTGCAGCGAACATAGACGACGATGCTCGTTAATAATCGGAGCAGACGTCTTGTAAAGCGTCGTTTAGAAGAATATAGGACGGACGCTCGCGGCGCGTCGTTTCGCGGACAAATTTCTCGTCGATGAAATAGACGCGGTATTGTTCCGGCGGTTCGTTGAAACATTTTTCGAAATAGACTCCCCCGTGACCCGTGATCTCGCCTCGAAGCGGAGCACAAAAGCGGCCGGGCGCGCGGTGCTCTACTCGGGCACCGCGGCGAACGTTTCGGGATGACGAAAATATACCAGTTAAGGAGCGCGGTCAACGACCCCGCCGCGGCTTCTCTCTTCCTATGCCGCCGCGCGACGTAACGCGCCGTCGCGTGTTTCCTGGAACCGGGGAGCCGATTAATTACACGACGGACTATTCCATAAATTAGGCCACCTTATCCCCCCGATAACGCTATTTCCTTGTCCTGTAAATCGAGCCGGCCAAACTGCCCGCCGAATCCGAGTTTAACTTTCTTGCGATCCTCTGCGTCCGCGTGACGGCTACAGTGCTGCACAAATTACTATATCATACTATATATACTGTAATACTATATAAAATACAATAGTATGATACAACTACTATAATATGTAATAAAATATAACGCTATAATATACTATACAATACTGCATAAAATGACCAATTATTACAAATTATAATGCTGTGAAATATTGTATATATTATATGTAATATAATACTAAAATATACTACATACATATAATAATATATGTAATATAATACTATGTAATACTCTGCAGAATAACTAATTATTAACCCTTTTTTTTTAAGTTCCAAAATAATTTCTATAACAATAAGACTTGGATTTAAATAATGGTTGAGTAGTAGAACTGTTGCTATGAGTTACAAGAAACAATTTCATGCGTGTAAAATACATTTTGTTTTATAAAATGGTAATACTATGAGCCAGAAAAATTATGTCACATTTCCAGTCAAAATGGCTTCGAGTGCAAAGGGTTAGAAGTAAAGAAAACCGTAAGGGATGCGAGGTAATTTTTGTTGAATATTTTAGTAGAGAATAGTTGGCAGATTCGTTGAATTATTAATTAGTTAATATCTATTTGAAGTTTGTATTAAGGTGTACAAATTTATTTTATTGATAATATTAATAATTTTTTATAGTTATCAAGTATAAATGGTTATCGCATAATTAGATGGCTAGTCTTTTTGCCGAATGATCGACGCTGCTGCCGAAAAAATTAATTTTCAGAAGGGACGATGAATGAACCGCACATGCCGAGAATGATTCAGTAGGTTCTGCGATTTCCAGGTACGCTACGGGAGGATCGTTTGTCATACGTGGAAAACGGCGGAATGAAGGATCGCGGCGATTTTTCTAGTTTTTAAATACCCAAGGCCGCTCGGTGTGTTTCTAAGCAGAACGTCAAGGTGTTACGTGAATCATCCGATATTTGTGGAGATTTTACTTTCGTAGGAAACGTAACAGAGACGGCGGAGACGCGCGCGTTTTGTTCCGAGACGTAATTCGAACACGCAATATTCTTATTAAATTGAAAGATCGTATTCAAGTAAAAATATCGTATTAACTTAAGAAATCATAGTGACTTAAGAGACCGTATTAAAGTAAAGGATTGTATTAACTTAGAAAAAAAAACCTGTTTAATTAAAACATCGTATTAAATTAAAAGATCCTATCAATTTAAAAAATCGTATTAACTTAAATACTAACTTAATCAACTCATGCTGACTTAAAAAGTCGTGTCAATTTAATTATTCTAATTATTTATATATAATTTTCCATTACATTATAAATCTGTTAAACATCGTTTATTAATCAAACTTGTTATAAGTCAGCCAATTAGTCCTACATATTGAATTGAAAAGTCATGAATACTTGTTCTAAGTCATTTGAAGTCATGAATAATAATAATGAATCATGAATGATAAGCATAATGACGGAATCGAAATAAAATTGGCCGAGGAACAATTTAACGACGAACACGTTGTTAATCCGCCGGATTAAAAAAGTGGTAACGCGTTTGTCGGCCGATTTTATTACGATTCCGCCATTAAACTTATTATTATTCATGAATCTTGTCTATAGATCAGTAGCATGGGGTTCAGGCCGGGTGATCGAACCGATTTGCATACGCGTGACCCACGAAAATTAGACACCATGGGGATGCTTATCGAGTTACACTTCCTCCATCGGTCCGTTATCCCTTTTCCCATTTTTCTCGATTGGAGGTCATGGGTGCTGGCTGACCTTGAATACCCCACGTCCAGTCCGATTATGGTCGCACGGTTGTTACAGCCACGTAAAAAATTTCGACTCTCGGTTTTACCAACGTCGAAAGCTGCATCGTCAACGGTCGAATGGCGAGAAGAATGTACACTTTGATTTTACTGTTCAATTTTACCACTCAATTTTGCATTCAATTTCACACTAATTTTGTACTCAATTTTTCATCAATTTAATTTTTCAATTTTACTTTCTTCTTAATATTATTTTTATCGACAAATCATTCGTTTTAGAAATATTCATTTTGCAACTCGCGAGTAGACTTTATATGAATTTTATAATATACTTTATGGCAAAATAAAAGAAGAATACGAAGAATTTAGAAACGTTGATAAATCATCTCCAATCCATTAAAATGATTAAAGAGATGTCTTCTAACTGACGCAAACAATTTTTATTTTGCATAAACGGTCCAGTTCGAGGAATAAATAAATAATTCAAATATTAAAACAATACGCTTCGATCGTTTTTGCAGCCTCGGGTATACACAGCAAAACGAACGACGATAAGAGTAATCGCAAGTAAACGATTCCGGCATATGGAAAATTCTAAAAATAATACAAAAATTCAACGCTTCCTACGCTCGACTTCGAAATAAAATCTAGAGAAAACAAAAGTCGCAAATCGCGTCACGTACGTCGAACTTTCGCTGAGCTATGAGATAAAACGATCTCGCATTTGTTATCATGTTTTGGCAACACCTATTTATCGTGACGGAGTTAGGCAAATTCCACTCGACCCAATATCAAAAGTGGATCTAACCCAAATTCACCACGCTGCTTCTAGATAATAATAATAAAGCGTGTGTATCGTTCAAGAGAAAGAGAGAGGGGGGGGGGGGGGGGGACCGGTGAGGATCGATAGGTGCCACGGGTGATCGGGTTCTTTTGTCGCTGCTCGAATTTGACGCGCGCCGAGGGGACGGGTTGCTCGGGCTGCTCCTCTCGCGGCCGGTCCGCTCTGTGTGAACGTGAAATGCAAATGGCTAGCCCACTTTTGTGTCACTCGGTGCGCACGGGTTCAACGATCCCTTTTATTTGTGCCCCCGCGGACGAGCGGCGCGGCACAGGCGACGGCCGACGCGTGTCGAAGGTGAACCACGTTACGTTTCACTATTGGTTTCAACAAATTCCCACGAAACCGTCGCCTCCTACGTTCAAAACGGGACAACCGCCGCATATGGCGAATTTCGCGCGTCTACCGATTCGCGCGAAATAGTACACTGCCGGGCAAAAAAAAGTTGACGAACGAACGGTCACTATTTCGCGGGTAATTTAACGCGCAACGCGGTCATTTTGGGTTCAGAGATGTTTATTTTTGCACGTAGTACGAAAATACGTGCAGAAAAATTTGTTTACGTGATAGAAAAATTTATTTACGTGATAGAAAAATTGATTTACGTGATAGAAAAATTGATTTACTTGATAGAAAAATTGATTTACGTGATAGAAAAATTTGTTTGCGTTGCATACAAATTTGTTTACGTTATAGGAGAATTTGTATACGTTATATAAAAATTTGTGTAGATTATATAAGAATTTATATACATTGTAGAAAAATTTATGCGAGGAATATAAAAATTTGTGTACAGTCCGTAGTAAATTAGAAGACCCGCCATTTTGGTCTTCAATCCATTTTTCATTTTCTATTTCAACATTTTCTCAATTTAAATTATCTATTTTAATATTATCTCAATTTAAACTGTCTATTTTAACATTTTTTCAATTTAAACTGTCTATGTTAACATTATCTCAATTCAAACTGTCTATTTTAACATCATTTCGATTTAAATGATCTATTTTAACATTTTTTCAATAAAATCCAATTGTCTGATCAATTAAAAAATTGATTTTAATATTACAATGACCATCTTAAGTCACTTTAAGGAACAGCCGCCATCTTCAAGCTTGTGCTAAATGGTCCAACAAGCGCTCCTCGATTTAATCACAATTAGATTTTACAAATTGTTTTTTTTTCTATGAATATCCATTGTCACACTCTATTCTAAATATTCCAAAAAGCACCATCCAACGAATAACACATTTCTGTATCAATTCTACGAATCGACGGAACTTTCGTTCGAATTCGCGAGACGAAACCTCCGTTAATGAACCCCGCTATGAAATTCGAATCGTGCTATTTAAAAATCTGCCAATTACCCGAAACGAAAAGTGCCTCGACGCGACGGAAATTCGACGGAATCGAACGGCGGATAAATCGAGAGGCCAGAATCGAATTACCGATTCCTTCGAGCATCGAGCGCGAATAAAACGATTTAAGCAATAAGACGTTTTTGATCCGCTCGCGGTTCATCGGCGGTCATATTTTGAAGCGCCGTGATTGCCGGTGCCGCTAAAAACGATCGAATCACGGGGGCAACAGTGAGAGACACGTTGCGCGAATTTAAGTCCTGCCTGTCACCGAAATAGCGGCCGCGGCTGAGACCCCGGCCGGGAATGCCCTATTCGCGTGCGAAATTAATACGAATTCGAGAGCGGACTTCTAAATTTACCGGGAAACACAAATACCGGTCCGGCGACGTTATTGCACCTTTATCCGGGGTTCGTCGACTTCTTATCGACTAAATATTAAAAGCGGCGGCGGATCGATCCGGTCCCTCTCATCAATTCCATGTTCCGCTTCGAATTAAGCGTCTAATTCGGGGCGGAACCGGCCGGTGCCGTCTTCTTATTTGTCGAAATATAACGGGGTGAACCACCTCGGTTTGACCTGCCGTGACTCCTTTCGTCGGCACGAACAGAAAAAAATGTTACGGGGAGCACGCGTTGTTGCACGGCGTAACGCGATCCCACCCTTTTCTCCAGTCGATATCGCTTCGATGCGCGAACTTCGGCGGCGCCCGTTTCATCAATTCAATCTCGCCGAACGATTTTAACGCTTTACCGACCGGTAACCCATAAATCGCCTTTTTGCCAATAATTTGTTATCTACTATCGAGGTTAAAATGTTAGATTGTACCACAATAAGATTCCATACTATCAGATATTTTTTAAAAATATTAGACATCTTCCGCGATGAATAAAATAAATAAAATAAAAGGAAAAAATATTGTTTAATGCTAGCGCGAAATGTGAAACATAAAAATGTAGCTTTAGTTACCAAATAATAACAGAGATTGAATAATATACAAACCACTTTCACAAAAGTTTGATTTAATTTTCTTATAAGCAATATATAAAATAATACAGTTCAAACGCTTTAAACGTTCAAATGTTTACGATTCAATGACCGCTCGTGAAAGTGTTAAGGGCGACACGTGTTCGATTAATTTCAAGCATTCACGTCATCAAATGATCGAAACGAATTAATGACACCGCGTGCCTCTTCTCGCGCGCGGCTACGGCAAATATTGCACCGATATTCACTGAATGGAGTGCAAGTGAAACCGACACGGAATTAAGCAAACAATGTTATCTGTGAGTTGGTTGAAGAATATGTGTAAATTGTTTGTACGAAATTAATTTGCAATTTCGTGCACGCTTGTTAGTCATCGATCGGTCCGGTGCATATTAACCTAAGAGGTCGCAACGAATTCGACAGATAGATACGCCGTCTTAATTGTTTGTAAACAGACGCATCGTTGATGGAAAAAAAAGAAGAGTAATACGCTATTGATACGCATCTAGAACGCCCGATGTTTCAAAATATTTACGCGAATGTTATGGGATGTTTTTGCAGCGTTTTTTTTTATTAGCGTAGAGGTCATTTTATAATTCTCTGAATTGTTCTGTCATTCTTTACTATTATAGTAATTAATAATTTGATACAGTTGAAGTAATCGGTAAATATTTACTTTCTCGAACAGTTTTGTCTTGAAGGAGTAATTTCATTTTCTAAAATAAATATATATTGTATATAATTTTATTTTCTAAAATAAATATTTATTGCATATAATTTTATTTTCTAAAATAAATATATCTCGTATATAATTAAATAAATCAAGCGTTTTACATACAGTAGTGCTGTTCTCTTTGGATTAATCAATATTAGATCCCGTCATTTCCATCGTACATTTATTAAATTATTTTGAAAATACTTGAGATCACAGAACTGTCGATACTTATAAATACAATCCGAATTAACGCAAGCTCTGGAACAATTAACGTTTCAGCACATTATTTCCGTCGATCTCTATCAAATTATTTCCAAAATACTTGAGACCACGAGACCCTGTCGATATTTATAAATATCCGGCGGACTCCGCGCTGTTCTGACAAAAAGTATATACAACAAGCTCGAGAAACATTTACAAAGATCAAAGAACGCGTCTGCATAATTTCCCGAATTTATTAACCCTTTGCACTCGAAGCTATTTTAACTGTAAATATGAAATAATATTCCTGACACATAGTATTTCTATTTTATGCAATAAAGTGCACTTTTATGCGTACGAAATTGATTATTAACGACTCGTAGCAACAGTTTTACTGCTCAACAATTTTTAAAAATCTAAACCTTATTGTTATAAAAATTATTTTGAAACGTAATAGAATAATTCTAGTGATGCCTCGGAGTCACCATTCGAGTGCAAAGGGTTAAAATCACTAACAACAGAAATGAATACATGTATACATGTATATCATTGAACGTCAACGCTACAATGTTTCTTTCGCGCAAAGATCCGAAGGAGCGTAGAATGAAGAATTTCCAAGAAATAGGTGAACCAATAAAACGAGCACGATGTCCGACAGCATTACGACCTGTTAAACATTATTATGGACGCGGGGTCAAGGGGTCACGATGAAAATCGTGCGGTCAGCGTCGTTCGTGTCTGCGGCGTATCAGTCGCCGATAGGAAAGCACCGGGTCAGGCCGGGTAGACGGTAAATAATGTCGCAATAAATTGTTTATTTAACAGTCCTTGGGATCGGACGCAGCCGGTGACCCGGCTTCCGATATAACCGTGCCGTGAACAACGATCACCGGGAGGAACACAGCGGTAAACCGCGAAGGGCGAAATCGGTCTGCCACGGCGTACGTTCACCCGTTCCGGCGTTCTTGAACTTTCAGGGTCGCTTAACGCCCGCCTCCTGCCCGCGAGCCACTCGAGCCGCCGCGGTCTTATCGTTTTAGCGAAACGCCCGATAGAATTACGCCCCCGACGTTATCTCGCCACTTTTAAGTATCATCACGGCCGGCACGTCTCCGCCGCGCGACAACGTGACGAGCCGACGGTGAATGTTTAATCGGGCGTTGCGAGACGCACCTCCGTGTTACGACGGTACCCAATTAACGCCTGGATTTCGATATTCGAACAGCGCGAACGTACGTTAGTCGAAATTCAACGCTGCGCCATTGATCTCGAATCGACGCGTCGAATTGTTAATTTCAATTTATAAATTTCAGCAGATCGAAAATGTCGCTTTGGTAATTTTTATCAGATTTAATTCGATATCATTAAAAATATAGTCATCGGTGTTATTTAGTTTATTGTTCGATAGTTTTCAAGAACTGTATTTATAATTATTTCATAAATATTTCTATTTATACTTGCGCTACGTTATTTTATATCTATTGTTTCAGTTCCTTGCGTATTTTACACCGTCGTCGTTCTCGAAAAATAAATACAGAGATAATTACGCAGCTTTCACTTTCGATTACGTTCGAACTAAAAATTCAACGTTAAATTAATAATATATTTAAGCTATAAACATTACAGTTTTCTGTTTGAAAACGTCCCGAACGTCGAAGTTTGACAAAATGACTCGAACTCTCGTTTTCCTGATAACGGTACTGCATCGTCTCTCAACAAGCTCGTCGATCAAGAACAATTAACAATTCCGATAAGAGACGGATAAATAATAAAAATAATTAGACGATCGCGGAGGATCATCTCTGGTCAGATGAAACTTTGAATCACGCTTTCTCGTAGGTATCGATAATTGCGTCGATTACGATTCGACGCACACAACAGGCGATGCCCTGCGTACAGAGCTGCGGCGGCGCGAGGGGCATATATGTTATTATACAAGCGTACGTGTATGTATACATGCATATATATATTTCGTCTTCCTTTTCTCTTGATGAGAGAGTACGTGTCATCGCCCTTGATCTAACAGTAAGCCATGGACGCTCCATTACACGAGGCTGAATGGTGGGGGTAGGGGAGGGGTAGGGGAGGGGGGAGTGGGGAGGGCGAGCGACCGGGGCCGAGCGAACACTCGAAATTCGCGATATCATTATCCCCGGTGTCGTTATTCCCGATAAAATCTGACCTAGATGCGGTTCACTGAACTCTCCGCGAACGTGTAATCTCTATTGTCGCGCCGATGACTGCGCGGTCCGGTATTATCTAACGTTTTCGATATGCCCAGCGCCGGTTCTCGAAACCTTTCCTTTCACGACGGACCTCTCTTGTTTTCGATTAACGCGACACTCGATTAACAGTCGTCCCGAAATCGTCTTCCACGAGTTACTTTCGATCGACGATTTGTTTTAAGGGGAGTTTCAATGCTCGATGTTTAATAATAATAATACTAATAATGATATTGTATTAATGATAATGATAATAGCGATACTATGTTAAATAAACTATATTAATAATAATACTAGTATAATAGATAGTACTATATTATACTATACTAGTATATAATACTATATAATATAATACTATAATACTAGTATATAATACAAGTATAGTATATAATAGATAATAATACTAGTGACTACACTAATAATAATACTAGTGACTACACTAATAATAATACCAGCAACTATACTAATATCGCTACTACCGCTACTATTACTAATAATCGTATGACCCATCGGTGGGTCAAGCCGTCGTCGACGCGTTAGATTTACGTCGGTCGATTTTCCGGCTCGCCGAGACGGCTCGAAGAATCTGAAGAATCCAGAAGCTACGGAAATGGGACAATCTAATGCAGGTGCCGCGCGAAACGCGTCCAAAAACGGTACCGAACGTCGGCCGGGGCTCCGACTTACGGCCTGGGCCGGCAATGACGGCAACGGTATAATTACGTCACTTCTAGAACTCTCGGGTAGTTTTCCAACGGGGTAACGAAACTGGAGCAATGACCTTCGAATTCGGCCCGGTCGACGGGGTTCGTGAACCCTGAAAAGAGCTGGCAGACCACGGGATAGATGGTACAGTTATGCTGTCTTCCTCCACCTGCTTCCTCCTCCTCCTCCTCATCCTCACCATCCTCGTTCTCCCTCTCGCTCTCCTTCTTCGACCTTCTCGTCCTCTCTCTCGTTCGCCCGACCTTCCCCCGTCCTCCCCACTTTTCCTCTGTCGTTCTCCGTCGCACCGGGGAGGCCCCAGGGCCGGTGCTTCCTCCTTCTCGTTCAACAATGAGTTCGCGCACGCCTGCAACTCCCGCGCCGCCGCTGCCGAAGGAAATACCGTATGGTCACCTCGTCGCCGCGGAGAAGAGGAAATCCCTCCGCGGTTCGACGACCCGCGCGCGAACGCTTGGCTCCGATCGCCTGGAAACCGAGCGATGACTCGCCGGCGGCCGTGCCAGGCATCGATCCCGGGAAAAGTCCTTTCCTTTTCTTTTATTCGATTTGTGCCGGGTCCGCGTTACCCGGGTCTCTCCGCCGCCGCCGCCGCTCTGCTCGAACAGAGCCCGATCGATCGTGGAAGGGAACCGAGGCACGCGGGCCTCGTAGGTGATTCATAGATCGATCCGCCGGGGTGGATGAGCAACGCTTCGAACCCTCACCTGGCGACCTTCGCGCGGTCACCTGACTTTTAACGCGGGAAATGCCAGCCGGCCGGAATGATTCATTCCGATCTCTCTGATTTGCCCTCGTCGCGGGACCCCTTTTCGCTCGTTGACACGTGGCCGGCGCCGAAAGTGACTGAAAGTCGAACAGTTTTGCGGCACGCGTTCGTGATCGAATTACTTTTGTTTTTATTGAGATTGGATGCTGTAGGCGACATGGTGATGTTAATAGTGTTGTGGTTGAGATGGGGATGTTTGTGTGGAATACGTATTTTGTTAGTTAGTTATAGTCGGTGGAAGGTGTATGAAAGTGTATTTATTGTTTTAATGGTTTTTTATTTAAAGCAGTGAAACCTTTGTTATTTTATACTTATGGTTCTAGGTTACTATATATTTACGACATAGTTCTTGGAAAATTAATAAGCAGATAATTATTCGGCTTCTATTTTTAATTACGTCCGAACTGAAAATCCAAATCTTTAATTAGAAATTTATTTGGGCGAAGAATATTACAACATTTTGTCCGTATTTTGTGTCTCAGTATTATAAAATGACTCGAATTTCAGTTTCCAAGATATTTTATTGTCTCTTGATTATCCATTAAAAATAATTAATAATTCTAGTATCGAAAAATAATTTTATAGCAACAGGATCGTCCTGACAGAATAATAATTTTCTTACATTTTCACCTAGTTAATTTTAGCATAAATGTGTTAAACCTACAGTAGCGATACTTTAAAATAAACCATTTTTATCCACGATGTCTGCACCGATATTTTATATAAATTATTGAATATATTATTGAATAAACTATTAATTATACTATGAAATAAACTGTTGAGTGTACAATTAAATCAAGTATTGAATACACTATTAAATCAACTACTGGATGTACTATTAAATTTTGTCTCGAATATGTCATTAAATAAACCATTGAATGAATTATTGAATATATTATTAAATAAATGATTGAATATACTATTAAATAAACGATTAAATATATACTTGCATATACTAATAATTTATTGAGTATACTATTAACCACTTCGGTACGGCGCGCATCGGCCACGAAATTGTGCCCACAGCCGGCACTCACCATGCGCATGCTACTTCGTGCATCGACAGTGAATCCGTTTTGCTCTTTTACAGATCTTTGACGAGAAAAGCTTATTTATGTGTATTTCTGGACGTAAACACTGCATTTGTAGAGATAAGGCAAAAGTTCTTGGCAGTCGACTATAGTCGACTATAGTCGATGCTCGGCCGTGTGCGTTCATATCACGGCCGTCGACTATAGTCGACACTCGGCTGTGCGTGTTCATCGGTGGCCGTCGACTATAGTCGACGCTCGTACCGAAGTGGTTAAATCAACTATTCAACTACCCCCGGGTCATCTGATGTAAGCCCAGGGGAACATGATTTGTTTCATAAAAGAATTAAATAACTATCAAATAAACTACTAAACAAACTATAACATGTACTACCAAACAAATAGGTATCCTCCTATTTTTTAAACATGTACGTTCTATTGATAGACGACCCAAGGAAACGTCCTAATTAAAAAGAGCCAGTGTCCTAAAAAATTCTAGCGCCGCTAGAAAATTGCGAACGAAGATAGCAGAGCGGCAGGAAGTAAAGCAATTTTCACGTCGGAGGACGACTCGAACGAGAGAAGTTTGCTCGGGCACGTGAGTCAGCCGATATCGGGCTGCCGATCGGAAGACCGAGCGTTTCCTGTCTGGTTTCGGTTCCGATTCGTGGCTGCACCTTGGACGCCGGGCGTCGATTACTCACGGTCCCGTTAAAACCCGTTGATATCAGCTCTCGCCGCGGCACCGACTAGTCTGAATCAGCGACCCACTTACCTCGAACCTCCTCTTTGCGTAAGAATTTCTCACGTTTCCCGTGTACGCCGGCCGTAGTTTCGCGTGTCATTACCGGTAAACGTCTTCTTCCTCTCCTCCGTCTCTGCCTCTTTCCGCCGTCGCCATCGATTCGCTCGGCGCTGACCACAGGGACGGGTTGCCTGGGTCGACGACCCTAAGCGCGTCTTCCCGGGGCCTCGTCTCCCGACGGTCGCGCCGGTGTGAATTTCAATTCGTTACGTTCACCGAGGAACCGTCGCGGGAAATCTCCAACCAATTCCAGAGGAACGAGCGTCGGGAAAATCCCGTTTTTCCGGCTCGTCGTTGCAAGAACATCGTCTCTGACGTTGCCCACGCCCTTCCCCCTCTACTTTGGATTTGAACGGGCACTGCGATCTTCCTGTTCCGAGGACAGGAAATTGGGAATTCAGGGCGGCGGAAGAGATGCATGTTCAACGCGTTACGCGAACTATTTTTAATAATATTTTTTTATTTTTAATAATAAATTCACCGGGCGACCGGGGCGCGTTGTCTTTTAACGCTTTGCACTCGAGTGGCGCCTCTGAGGCGCCAATGGAAATTCTTATATAATTTCCAAAATAATTCGGACATTATTAAAAACTTGATAGTGTAGAAGTTGATAGTGTAACAATTTTACGATTTACACGACTCAGTCTCATACTGGCTGGTCGAAATAGCTGGTTCGGATCTAGGATTAAAATGGCTGAATTTTAATTCGTAATTACGGATGAAATAATAATCAGCTGACACTTAACGTTTGAAAGAAAAACGAGAGAACCGTGTGCTATTTCCGTGATAAAGCGTGGCCAGTAGGGTTCTACGGTAAAAAAAATGTTTATAGCGTTCGCTTTCCAGTGGAGGCACACTCGGTCTTCGGTTTACGAGGTACTTTTTATTTATGGTGAATAATGCCGCTTTTTACACGGCCCAGCTTATGCGCGACGGCATTTTATTCTGTCAGCGAACGTATCTTTGAAGTGGACGTTGAATAATGGCGAGTAATACCGAAAACGTTTTTTAAAAATGCGAATCGTTATGTTCCCGGTCGAGTGGCTTGTCAAGTTCGACACCGAGTAAAAATTATCGGCTGATAATTTATTGGATTTGTTACACGTTCCAAGATAATTTTCAAATAGCACGGTTCCATTTCGTTCATCGATTTTACTGAAAACTGATTTTGTTATTACTTCGATTTTGGAGGGCTGAATCATTTTCATGTTTGATAGGTTATGTACGTAATCTTCGCCACGTTATTGCGGTGCAAGGGGTTAACGCGGAATAATTTATGTCTGTTATTTCGAAGCTGTAAATTAACTTTCAAACTCGATTTTAGTTCATTGAAGTCAGTTAATTGTAGGTACTTTATTATTTTTTACTTACTTGTAGTTAGTTACAATTAATATTGTACCTTAGTCATCACTCAATTGCTAAATAATAAATACTAACATTAATAATTACTGATACTGTTATCATTTAATTAGTTATACCTACTTTATTATTATTTACTTAGATATATTCACTATACTATCATTCACTTAGATATATTTACTTAGATATATTTACTATACTATTATTCACTTGGATATATTTACTTTAATATTATTTACTTAAATATAGTTACTATATTATTATTCACTTATACTATACTTACAATATTATTATTCACTTATACTATACTTACTATATTATTATTTATTTAGATATATTTACTATATTATTATTTATTTGGATACATTTACTACATCATTATCCACTTAGATACATTTGCTACGTTATCATTCACTTAATTACAACAACTTCCTCTCATCTAGAAAAAGGACGACGGCGCGAACGCTTCTAAAATCGGCGCCGCACTCGCACGAATAAAATACCCGTTTCTAAATCTCCGGAAAAACCGGGCGCGAAATAAATAGTTTCGCGAGAGCCGTTTCCACGCGTGCTCCCTTTTCTGCCGACACGCCCCCCGTTTACGCGGCCACCATCGTAAAGGGACGAACCATTTCCATACGGAACGCGAACGGTCCGCGGAAATCGGGGCGGGGGTCGCGCGCGGGGATGGAAGCGAGCGTATTTAGAAACGCAGCCGCGGAGCACGGGGGAGTAGTAGAAAACGCAGCCGTGGAGCACGGGGGAAGAAGTAGAAAACGCGTCGCGGATATTCGGTCGGGAAACAAATGGAAAAGCGTGAGAGTGAAATGGGAACGGTCCGCGAAAGAAAGCGTCATTAAACCGCGCGAGCGAGCTAGCGCGCGCGCGCGCATGGTTACCGGGTTAAGAAGGTCGTCGACCGGCTCGCGCCGCCGCAAGGAAAAGAGGTAGAAAGGAAAATCGCTACTTTCCACGATTAATGGCACCGCTCCTCGACGCTCGTTTTCCGCGGACGCACGCGACCGCCGCTCGCCGCGATCGGTCTTTATCAATCATTCCGAGCGTCATCAACCGGCAGGTAGCAATCCTCCGGGCCGAACATCGCCACTTTCTGCTCGGCGAGTTCAATTGTCGCGATGAAACCGAGAGCCGTCTGCGGTAATAGAATGCATCGGAACGTTTCTAATGAGGATTTGTTTTAATTGTTCCTTAATTTTGACGATGACTTCTTATTTGGGAAATAATAAATGATATTATATTGTAGTGTATAATATTTAATATACGATTAATGTGTAATATTATAATATTAGATGCAATACCTAATATTGTAAAATTATATCCAATATATGATAATATATTATTACGTGTGTAACACAATATTGTAATATTAAATATAATATTTGATATTATAATATTAGAAGAAATACATAACATTTTAATATTACAAGGGAAACATAATATTTTAATATTACAGGTAATACATAATATTGGAATATTATATGTAATATATGATATTATTATACTACATGTATGACATAATATATAACATAATATATGCAATACAATAAATGATATTATAATATATGTTTAATGATATTATATGTAATATATGATACTATAATATTACATTATACCTGAAATATCATAATATCAAATATTAAATATATTATATTTAATATACAACATCGTAACATAATATACGTTACATATCACATGACGCATAATATCGCAATTCAATCAGCTTAAACTCACAGTTCCCTCAATGTAATCGTTCTTCATTGAATCTCTCGATTCAGTAGGCATAATTTGGTCTTCTTGAGAATTCGCATAAACGTCTGCAGCCGACACATTATGCAACGTGTTAAGATAACGCGATTCAGAGATAATCGAACAGGTCTCCGATGTCGCGCTCCATTAGCGAAATAATATAGATAGATATATATATATATATATATATATATATATATATATATATATATATATATATATATATATATATATCCCTTCGCCTTCTCGTCCAATTAAAACGTTAATTAACCGTTGGATAATGCGGGACCCGTCAGACCGCTCTTAACAGCGACACCGTCCATCGGCCAGTAAAACCGTCATCGGCTGATTGTTGTTCATTATCTCCGCGGCGGCGTCCGTGAAAGTGAAAGCAGTGGAAGAGTGAAAACGCGGGTCGCATTCGTTAATTTTTCGCGACATTCGACGGAGCGACACGTTTCGCGAAAGTTCGCTGGCACGCGGGACCGCCGAGACCTGCTTCTCCCATCGTGACAGACATTTCTAATACCGGATCGATCTATTTCACTTGGTTTTGCAAAATCTTGTCGTTAGTGCGGATTTTTCAATTTTCGTTTTCAGGGTAACTAATATTTTATCTCAAAGCGAGCGAAATGTTTTTTAATTGTAATTTTGACTGTAATATGTTGCTTTTTAGTGATAAAGATGTCATTTAATTATAATTCTTAGTGAAATATATGTATATCTTATTTATTAATAGGAGAGATATTTATTAATTTCACTTTTCAGTCCGATGAATATTTTATTCAGCATTAATCAAGGTATTTCTCAATTTTCACTTTAACTACAACGAATATGTTATTTTTCAGTAACAAACATATTATTCAATTTCACTTTTCAATGCAATATATAATTGATTTATTAATAAGCAAAATATTTACTAATTTCACTTTTAAATTCGATAGATATTTTATTTATCAGTAATCAAGATAATATTCGATTTTAGTTTCAGGTGCAGCGGATTTTTTATTTTATTATTACGACGATAGTTGCTGGTAACGAAACAGAATGCTCGTAACAACAAATTCCGCGTTCGTTCGCTGTACGAGGCTGTTGTTTATATCTCTCGAAACCGTGGAAGCTTGTTTGAAAGTTTGTTCGTAATGTTTAATCGCGTCTGTATTGAAGTTTTTATCTTTACTACTTTATACCTGTTTACTCCCCTTTATCGTGCGGTATTACACAAAGAGTGTAGCCTTGAACGAAGTTTTCATTAAACACGACCGTAAACGTTGCTCGGTTTACGCGAAACTCGGATAAAGAAATTATAAATCATCGCGCCAAACGAACACATCGCGATTACGTTAGTTAACCACCACGGCACTGTATTATCAATTTTCATTACGCCCACTGAATCATCAGAAAATCGCTATGGCCAATTCGACAATTAAACGAAACCGCTACACACTGGATATTTATACAAATCAAGTTAATTATAAACAAACTTTGCAGAATCTATAATTAATACAAGATTCAATATCTATACTGTTGCATACTGTGTCAACTTTTTATACATTTCAACTCAACACAAATACAACAAAATCTGACGTTTACAGATCACAAACAATTTATCCATTTAATAAAACAGATCCATGTTTTATATTTGATAAGATAAAGTTCAATATAATGATAAATCATTCGAAAATTTACATTACAGATCACTGCTTTAACACAATTTCATATTCACGTTAACACAATATTAACTTCAATATTAATACTGAATTTGACATTTATAAATCACAAAAAATTTAGTCGCTTAATAAAACAAATCCACGTTTTACATTTCATAAGAAAAAGTTCAATATAATAATAAATCGTTCAAAAGTTCATATTACAGATCACGACTTTAACAAAATTTCATATTTACATTAATACAATATCAACTTTGAAATTAATGCCAAATAATAATGAATGCTAAATATTCCTAATAATAAATTATTTTCATACATGCTTCAAGAATATAATTTATGAAGAACTCTCACAAGTTAAATGATTATAATTACGCTCGAAAGTGGACGGGAGGCACAGTAATTGGGTGTGCCACAGTAATCGGCACCCTTGAACCGCGAGGCAGGCGTGAAACTATTGTGGGACGAAATTCGCGCGCGTTTTCGCCGAGGTTTACATTGGTACTGCCGGCGCAGCGAAAAATGTACGGACGAAGGCTGGCGGCCAGCTGCGTTCGCTCATAGCGGAAATCCAGGTTTAGTCGTTCGAGAATTCGCGGAACGGGCGCGATAGACACGCGGCGAAGAAATAGGAGCGGACACGCGTGCGGTATAAATGCGTAGGAAATCGATCGACCGATAATCCGCCGATAGAACGACCTCGTTCCCGGACGGGCGACGAGCTTAGCGAAGCGGCCCTCTCGTCGTTCCGCGGGGCTAAATATTTGATTTGCTAGACCGACGATAACCCTTATCGCGGTTCACACGGTAGGCGAGCACGCGGCGTCGCAGGACAAACAGCCTCGGAGTGGCCCGCGAGCGCAGGAAAGAGTCTCTGGAAAGTTTCCTCCGGCGCTACGTGTCCGCCTCGGCTGCGCCGGGCTTTCTTCCGTCGCCAGCGTCCCGTGGCGGAGTAACAGGTGCCGTTGTTGCACCTTGTCCGCTCATCCTGGATGCTCGACCTCTTCCACGCGCTCCGATCCCACGAATATGTTTCAATCGCCTTCGTAAAATGCAATTACCTGTGCGAGTGTCGAGGAGAAATTCTCGTTCGTCGATTTTTATTAGCATTTTTTAACCCTTTGCACTCGAAGCCATTTTAACTGTAAATCTGAAATAATTTTTCTGTTTCGTGGTATTACCAGTCTATTTAACAAAATAAATTTTTTTGTGCATAGAAAATTTATTCTTGTGACTCCTGCCAACAGTTTTACTACTTGATCATTTTTTAAATCTACACCTTATTGTTACAGAAATTATTTTGGTAAATATAGCTATTAAAAACCATAGAAATGGTTGGACTCGAATTTAATTAAATTTATTAATAGTTTAATTCATTAAGTTTAATTTTAAGTTTGGTGGACACTTTGACACGAAAACATTATTCAGATATTTTTAAATGAAACTTTGATTGCCAGTAGATAATTGAATTTGGTAAATAATATTTTGAGACGTAACTATATTATTATATAATTACATAATTATATTACATTTTAAATAATTATATAATGATTTCCAAAAATTATATTCAACTGAAATGTCACACAGGTTTATCTAATACGACTTTGCATAAAATAATGGAAAAAGTTGAATCAAATTCGTGGAACAAAGTTAAAAATTGTAAAATCTAACTTTTTTCGAAGTACATCAGTCCGGTAATGCTTGATTATAGCGTCCATCAAGTCCGCCATTTATTCAATAGAAATCGGACACCACGTCTGATCATGATCGGCCGATTCTACTTCTCGCAAATGCTACGGCTTAGAAATATAATAATCCAGATCAATTCTCCCGAAAAGGAAATCTCATTCGAAAAAATTTGATACTCAAGATTGTGAAAATAAAATTCTTATACTTAGAGTCCTTTATTCATGTTATATAATTTTGAATCAATGATTCACTGTTCAAAAAAATTATAGCATACACAAATTCTGGATAAAAATTGGCCAACTTTGGCCGACGATAACTTCGCGAAAAATGATCGTAGATTAATGATTTTTATCTTAAATTGAAGCCTGAAGATTCTACTTTAAGACAATAGTTATTGATTTTAGGTTTAATTCACCCTCGCCATTGTAACCCATTAAATATGAGACGATGTTTGTCTCAGTGAAAATCGCCAAGTTTTCGAAAAGCCAAAGTTTAATTGTAAATATATACTACAAGTATATATTACAAAATTATTGCAATAAATTTATTACAACCTAACTGATCCTAACTCAACAATAAATTTAGTCAGTAATGATAATTATACATGATATTAAACATGAGGTGATGCTTCTCCTATTAAAAATTGCCAAGTCTTCCAATAGTCAAAATTTGATTGATAAATACGTATTATCATAATATTCCAAATTGATTGCAATAAATTGATTACAACTTAACTGATTTTATCCGAGCAATAAGTTTGTCCACTAAAATAAATATACAGCACTGCTCGTGTCCGACTCGAATAGACTCGTGACTCACGACGATCCCCTGATCCACTCATTTAATATTCGGCCAGGCATTCGCCTAATTCGCCGTGTCCCGGAGCGACTATGCCCCATCGACGACCCCGTCGAACGGCCGCTGGACGACCGGCCGGCTATAAAAAAAGTCGTCCTTCCGTCGACCCCATGCAGGAATACATCTCCGCGCAATCATTCCGGAGCGAGAGAAAGAAGTGCCGCGTTCGCTCGGTAACCCAATAAACTCGGGTGTTTACGGTCCATAAAGTCCGCGCGGGATAAGAGCGTATCTGGCCGGCGTCGTAAAGACACCTTTTTCTGGCCGGGACGCGTATCAGACGGGCGCGCGGAGTCCACCGCCGGAGAGACAATCGCTCGCGTAAATACGGTTTCACGGTCGCGCGGATTTCGCGGCGCGGTTCGCGCGCGCCGACAGGAGAGGAGGGGAACGCACGCGCGCGGCCACCGTGCACGCACACCTTGACCCATCATCCTTGGCCGTCACTAGCGGCCGCCGCGGGATTACTATTTCTACTTGTCCGACGAATGACCGATCCAATCATTAGCACCGGTGACCCGGCACCCGTGGGGCGGACCTTGAATTCCCCGGACCATGATACGAGTTATCGGCTGCGGGAGGGGGAGCCGTTTTCCACGGATGTTTTTCCTCGCCGTTGAATTCTCTTGATTGCTCCGGCGAGGAGAGTTTTGTTATTCCGCGATAGGGGAATTGTTTCGGTTATTGTTGAAAATGTGATGAGCGTGTTTGGATAGGTTGATCGATTTTTGGCATGGTGGGTACGCTGGTCATGTTTTAATGGTAGCATTAATTGGTTATTTGGTTTGTGAAAGTAATAGTATGTTTATTTAGATTTTGTCATGTGAGATGTATAGTCTAGTCATTTTTTAATAGTATTAATTGGTTATTTATTTTATGCAAGTAACAATACGTTTATTCTGATTTTGTCACATAAGATGTATAGTTTCTGTCATTTTTTAATAGTAGAATTAATTGATTATTTGTTTTGTAGAAATTACAATATGTTTATTCAGACTTTGTCACGTAAGATGTACAGTTTCTGTGATTTTTTAATAGTAGTGAAATGTATAACTTGGTTATAATTTAACAATACAATTGGTCATTTTTAATAATAGACTTCTTTAGCAATATATTTTCTGAAAATGACAAAAATCAGTTTAGTAAAATGCTCAGATTTCTGTCATGCGCGATGTATAGTCTAGTCATTCTTTAATAATAGAATTAATCGACTATTTATTTCCTGAGAATATCAAAAATGTGTCTAGTCAAATTATTATATTTCTGTCACGTGTGATGTATAGCCTGATCGCTCTTTAATAGTAGAACTGTTTGTTTATACATTTTGTAAAAATAGCAAGAATCTAGTCAGATGAAATATATAGTCTAGTCACTCTTAAATAATAGATCAATGTAGCATTGATTATTTCGCGTTAATTTGCAGAAATATGTAAAATATATTCATTAAAACATTCGGCGACTTTTATCGCATACAATATACATACAATAATTTCGAAAAGTATTCTCATACTTTATAAAGCATCACTAAGTCTTTAAAATTACGTCAAATGACGTGAACCTTTCGAAGACTTTAACCCTTCGCACTCGAATAACCCTTTTAACTGTGAATCTAAAATAACTTCTCCGAATAATATAATAATATCACCATTACATATGACAAAGTGCATATTATGTATATAAAATTTATTCTTGCAATTCAAAATTTATTGAGCACTTAACTTTTAACAATTTCTAGAACATGATAGAATAACTTTAGCAGTGCCTCACTCGAGTGTAAATGGTTAAAAGAACCACTTCATCCTTCCACAATTAAAATTAACAATTTTACAATTTACTTTGTAAAACGAGTTGCTTTCGCAACAAATTCGTAATCAATTATTTTCCATGAATTATGCCACCAACAACTAGCTATTTAAACATCCGACGTACAGTCCAATAAATTACGATAAATTATTATTTATCACTGAATTACTTATCATCGAAATACAAAGATCGAAAGCGAGGAGGCAGCGGAATATGAAAATCCGCGCGTGTGAAGGGAAAGAGAGCGCGCGGCACTCGATAATACGATAGAAATCGCAACTGCGATGATTAAGCTTGATTACGGTTTACTCGAATTGCGCAATTGGCGCGGCGGAGCAGCTTAGCACCGCGATCGGGACTGATTTCAAAACGCGGCGTCGAAGAAACGATCGCAGTTTGCATATACGAATACGGGGCCGAGCCGGCCAATGACTCGGTTTCGTTGCGTCGCAGCCAGGCTGCATGATTTACCTGGATCGGATCGGCCGATCGAGCGATCGCGATAATGATGGAACATGACACCGGCCCTGCCAAGCATTTTTTTTCCTCTTCGATAAATTGGGTTACGTTTTACATTCGCTGATCTATAGGCTCGATAATATTGCACGAATCGATTCTTGGAAATATTTGTTTAATCGAATCAGTGATGTTCACGATATTTATTTTGAATCAGTGAAGGAGAGATTAACAATCTAGGACCTTTGAAAATGTTGCAAATGTTCGCGAAGATAACGGGCCCGTATTGGAGCTTGGATTATTTAAAATTCGGAGGTATGTACTGATTATGATTCGTATTATTATATTACTGTTACTTATATTGTTTATATTGTTATTACTACTCATATTTTTATTAGACTTATTTTATTAATATTATTATTACTACTCATATTACTTACACCATTACCATCACTCGCATTATTCGTATCGTTACTATTCTTCGCAAACAAATTACTTAATCGAATCAATACACAATAACAATAACAAAAGGTAAGCACGCGTGTCGTTGTAAAACGGTGTAAAATCATTTTTCAACAACGTAACGAGCGGAATTAAATAATTTCCAATAAAGAATATTTCGCAGAATGCCGAACATTTGCACGGTGTTCTTGACCGAGCAGTTAATTGTTCAATAAAAAAAGAGAAGAACGCGCCGCGTTGAATTCGTTGGATGGTTTCGTTCAACGATAAAATCGATGTACACGTGTGGGAATCGTTTCGCCGCGCCGGTTCGGTTCGAATCGCGCGACAAACAGTCGACAGCCGTGAAATCAATAGAGTCAGAGCCGATAGTGTTTCGCGATAATATCGATCGCGTTATCGCCGCGACGCGTTCCGTCCTTGATCGCCGTTGACTTTTCTCTCCGCCATGGAAAAAGGAGAGACGACGACGACGACCTAATCTCTGTGGATCGAACGATCGAGATGCGAGCACACAGATTGAGGAAAAAAAATACGCGTTCTACGTTCTCCATTCAGAACACTGGGAATCATCATTTCGCGAACATTGCACGAAGAACGGGTAAATAATACTAATTTGTTTATGTAAGATAATTATTCGAACAAACTTTTATATACTCGAATATATTGCATTTTATTTACTTGAATGCATTAAATTTTATTTGCTCGAATATATTATATTTTATTTACTTGAATTTATTAAATTCTATTTACTAGAATATATTAAATTCTATTTACTCGAATATATTAAAATTCTGTTTACTCCAATATATTCAAATTCTATTTACTCGAATATGTTAAATTTTATTTGCTAGAATATATTAAATTCTATTTACTCGAATAAATTAAATTCTATTTACTCGAATATATTATTCATTACAAATATTCGTTGTTCGCAACAAGTTGTTTTACATCTCCGTTCGTGTAATTCTTCAATTTTTTTATTTAAATATATTATTAGCACAGAGATTATAATATTGAATAGTACCACGAATAATTGTTGACCTTCTTTTTACCAAGATAAGTTTTTCATTATCAAAGTTTAGATTAAAAAGATTGTTGAAAGTGTAACTCTGTTGTATGAATCACAAGACTGTCCTTCATCATAAGATGGAAATTATTATAAATATACATAAGAAACATGATTATAGATTCGCAGTTAAATGGCTTCCAGTGCAAAGGGTTAATATTGACACTAATCTATAAATGAATTAGTAAGCCATAAAAAAATATTATATGCTAATCGTTTTCGTTCGATTCGTTCCGAATTAATTGCCTTGTTCTATTCTCGCCTGCGAAACGGGCTCGCGGACGAATCGATCGTGCGATTCGTCGCGCAACACCCCATAAATTTCAATTCGTGTTTTACGCGCGATCCGCCCGAGCGGAAGAAATACAACGCGCCGCGTCGCGAGGAAGTTCGCGGGGACCGCGCCGCCAGGCTTTAGCATCCTCGGATTCGATTTAAGGAGAAAGTTTAGAGGCCAATTCCGATTCGAGCTAAGCTCCTTATACTCTTCTCTCCTCTCTCTCTCTCTTTCTCTTTCTCTCTCTCATTCGCTATTGGAGAACTTGATTAATGCGGCCCTCGCCGAGGACGACATATCCAAATGTACAAGGCAGCCTTTCCATCTGCGTTCTTTGTGTGGAAATCGCCGCGTGGGAATTGGATCGAGGAAATCGAACAAATTAACATTTTGAGTTAAAAATCAATTCAAAATCATTTCAGTATTAAAATTATTATTGATGTTACTAATATTCGAAAACAATTCGGAGAGATATTTATCTCGATGAAATTGTATTCTATTAAATATTAAATATCAAATAAAATTTTAATGTCTATAATTGTTGCTTAAAATAATTCGAAAAATAATAAAGCATTCGAGATGGAATTATAACTACCCCTTCTGTACTAATTTTTCACAAGAAAAAGCCGTTTTGTTATTTAAAAATTGAATTACCAGCAACGTTTGTCCATAATTATAAACGACGTGAAAATTTATCTGAAAAGTGGGTATATTGCAAACATTATCCATGGGATTATTGACAGTCGAATTTTGACCTAAATACCCACCCTTAAGGAGACTGTTCGAACTTGGTGAAATTTCGATGGGCGCTTAAGCCCTAATGGATTGCACAGTTTCCGCAAGGACGGCCGAATCCGAGGACGGAGGATGTTTGCTGCTCATCCGAGGTCCAAGGACCGCGATTTAACCGAAGTACAGCAGTTCGAGCATTGCCGGGGAAACCGGGGAACGATCGGCGGGAATTATCGAAACGGGACACGGTTGTCCGCGCGCGAAGGTCTCCCCCTTCGACTTCGTTTCGCACCCTTGGACGCTGTGACGACTTCACCTTCTTCGCTCTCCCGGTACACTTTCCTGTAACCCTGATCGCGATATTCCATTCCGGCTTACCTCAACATTCTATCTGCTCGGTCTAGATAAGTCAGGTAAATCGAACGCCTTGCCCCTTATTGTCCTTGTCGATCGCGCTCGAGCGCTCTGTCCCCGATAAATCGTAACGAAATTACGCGCGAGGAGAGAGAGAGAGAGAGCGGGCACGCGCCGCGACAGTCTGTCGAGACGAGATTTTATTCAACGAACTACCGCTTAATAATAACGGTAATGGCGCTTTATTATGCGCTCCGAGCGTGGGAGACCGGAACCATAAACGACGCAACTTATTTTCGCTTGTCCGCTCCACCTTTCTTTCAACCTATTAATCTTGGCTGGGTCAGTCTCGACCCGGGCTATCGAAGACGTTCGCTAAAATGATTGTTATTAGGTATTAAGATTATTATTAAGAACTGAAACTATTATTCGAGTTATTAAAGTTATTGTTAAGTATTGAAGTTGTTCATGGTATTAAAGTTATTCTGAAGTGTTAAAATTTTTATTCAAGTTACTAAAATAATTATTGAGCATTAATGTCATTATTCAAGTTATTAAAATTAATATTAAGCATTAAAATTATTACTCAAGCCATTAAAGTTATCTATTAAGTATTGAAATTATTATTGAAAGGTACTAAAGTTATTCTGAGCTATTAAAATTATTATTCAAGTTACTAAAATTGTTATTGAGCATTAAAATCATTATTCAAGTTATTCAAATTAATATTAAACATTAAAATTATTACTCGAGTCACTAAAATTAACATTGAGCATCAAAATTATTATTCAAGCTACCAAAATTAACATTGAGCATCAAAATTATTATTCAAGTTACTAAAACTACTACTGTTACTATTAAAACAATTACTCACCTTACTAAAATTATTAACAGTGCAAATAACTTTCTTCTCAGCCATTAAAACCTCCCAGTCCGTGTTTTGCGAAATATCAGCAGGCGATTTAAATCCAACGCGTGAGAAAGAGAGAGAGAGAAAGGGAGAGGGAGAGGGAGAGAGATCCGAATATCGGGATCGAAGAGAAATAGAATAGAAACGGAGAAAAGCTACAACAGTTTCTCACGCTAATATACGATGTCTACACCGTTTCACATTGTGTTGAAAACAGCCGCGACACACCGCCGCGCCGTTCATTTTCTTTCTTCGCGACGATTGCCCGACGACACGCGGGGGATCGGGTTCGATCGAGTGTCAAGGTCACGTCGTCGCTTATTTTTACATCCGAAGCTCAAGAGCACGGGGGGACTCCTGCGATCGAACACAATAAGGGATGCCGGGGAGCCGACTTCTGCGGCTCCGTACGCCGCTCGTTTTGGCGCAGGCGACGTCTGATGATTTTTAAACGACGCGATTCTGTCCGCCGTCGCTGAGATTTCTCCCGGACGAAATGGTAGATAACAGTAGACAACAATAGATTTTCATAAGATGTTGATAGAAACCTATAGAAATCTTTCTAAAGTCTTCGAGGTATTTTATTATTTAAAACCGAGACGAGACTCGTCGTTTTCGCTTAAGGGTTTTAACCCTTTGCACTCGAAGCCATTTTAACTGTGAATGTGATATAATTTTCCTGATCTATAGTATTTCTATAGTATGCAATAAAGTGCACATTTACGGATACGAAATTGATTCTTGCGACTCGTGGCAACAGTTTTACTACTCAATGATTTTTTAAATCTAAACTTTATTGTTATAAAAATTATTATCGAACGTGCTATAATAATTATTAATGGCGACTCCGCAGCGCCATTAACAATTATTATAGCACGTTCCAAAACTACTTTTATAGATATCGGCAAAGCTTAGATTTAAAAAAATTGTTGAAAGTGTAGCTGTTGCATGAGTCACGAGGCTCGATTTCATACGCATAGAATAAATTTTGTCATATAAAATGGAAATATTAGAAGCCAGATAAATTATTTTAGATTTGCAGTTTTTGCTACGAGTGCAAAGGGTTAAGCGTAAACGATTACCAGATAAGATACACACACCAGCCAAGATATTGAGCACGTACGAATGCGAATTCGCTGGCCAGTTTCTGAATCTAGGATAAACAAGTAACTGGGTTACGTATACACGCGTTTTTTAAACATTTTATCTTGTATTAATAGCCGAAGGAGATCTACTTTTTTTTTTAGTTTAACTTCGCTCCCGGCGAACGCGGATCAACGCTGGTACTACCGAGCCCTAAACGCGAGTAATGTAAATCGTTTTATGCGAATGCCATGAATGGATTTGTTTAAACTTTCTCTGATTTGTTAGATCGCGTATAAAATCATTTCTGATGCAGCTAGGTAGAACTTATCTAGCTACAGGGGGTCTGAAAGGACCTATAAAATTATTAAAATACAAAATTATTTTTGTATGTATTTTGGATGCCGCATATATGCGGCGCACGGCGCGAAAGGGTTAACCCTTTGCAGTCGAAGCCATTTCAACTGTAATTCTAAAATAACTTCTCCGACATATAGCATTTCTATATTATATGATAAAAGTATATTTTATGCATATGAAATTGGATCTTGTAACTCATGCAACAACAGTTATACTTTTAATAATTTTGGAAATCTAATTTTTCATAATATAAAAATTGTATTGAAACGTGCTGTAACAATTTTAGCGGCGCCTCAGAGTCACCACTCGAGTGCAAAGGGTTGAAACGTAAAAATGTTTACAACCGACCGGTCAGTAAATTGTCAAGGTGTATCACGTGATCGATTCGTCGCGGGAACGTCGGCAGGTAACGTCGGACGTTCTAACGGAAAGATTTGCATATCGCGGGGTCGGTCTCCGACTCGAGAAGCTCTCGGTCTCTATCGTTCGACGACGATTGTCACGCGCGCCGCCCGATTAGCGTTATCGCTCGAAAGAAATTGTGGCTGGCAGTGTGCCGCGTGTGCCCGGCTAGCCGTGAACGATAACGAGCCGTGCATTTCGCGTGTTTATAATTGTGATTCGACGTAAGCACGCGGGCCGGTGCCGGCTCGCTCGTTCGCTGGCACAAACGTTCGCCCGCGTCCACCCCGTCGACGGCGTTACATAAAATTGCAGCGAGCCTAGCGCGGCGCGAACAACCGGATCGTAAAACGTCCGACGAATTCGCGGCACGTCGCGATACGGCCGTGCGCGCGACGTCGCGACCTGTACGTAAGTCCGTCGCTCGTAGATCGGACGACGTCGCGACCTATACGTGAGTCCGTCGCTCGTAGATCAGACGACGTCGCGGTCGGATTCTGACGCGGAAAGTAGACCGGCGGCGAAAGGAAAATCCGCGGACTCGTTGTCGCTGGGAACGACGACGACGACAACGGGGCGGCTGGAGAATAATAAGGAGAAATCGTCCCGCGTCGATTCGCTCGTGAATAATCCATTAGTTTTTCGTTTGCAGCGCTGTGGCGTTCTTTACGCGGCAAATATTCTTTCCGTTCCGTTTACAATTAAGCGCTGTTTAACCCCTTGCGGTACTTTGACGAGTCCGACTTGTGATTTTTGTTACTGGTAATAAATAATTAAATATGAATGTTATTGCGTTTTTTAACCCTTTGCACTCGAAGCCATTTAAACTGTGATTCTATAACAACTCTTCTAACCCATTTCCATTTTATATGATAAAATATATTTTATGCGTTTGTAAATGAATCTTATAACTCATGCAATAACAGTTGTACTTCTAATAATTTCCGAAATATAATTTTTCATTATTGAAAATTTTCATTATTTTCAGAATTGAAAAATTCCTAATCACAGTGACTGTGAATAAATGGTACGTCAAGGGGTCAATAGAGGAAACACGCTTTTAGCGTCACTTTCAAATATTCGCGCCATTTAAAACTGTTTTATTTATTTATTTCTTTTTTATTTATTTATTTGCTAATTACCATGTATTTTATTTGATACTTAAGAAGTTGATACATTGCGGTGAACAAAAATAAAAAAATACCCGATTTAAGAACGTCTGTTTATTATGAAACATTATTAAAAATTTGGTGGAAGCTATGAAGGAAAATTTTACACAGAATATGGAAGAGAATAAGTAGAAATAATTAAAAAGATTAAAGAAAGTTTTTGAATTATCCGTGAAATTAGTAAATAGGTAGGTACGTTAACGAAGGTAAAATTTTACCCCTCTCGCATAAATTAATATCGACTTTTTAGTAACTATTAGCGTCGATTTTTCTTGTCTAATATTATAATTAATCTTTTATGGACTTTAGCCAAGTATTATTTTTACAAGATTAATAACACGACGACTACACGTAATCTATTCCGAATAACATATGAGCGAATGTAGAAGCCGTAAAATTACTGTAACCGGTCGAAAGTTATTAACCGTGCTCTCTCGCGTCGTAAATATAGCGATCATTCGATCACGCTATAAAAATCTATCGCTATAAAAATAATCGCTACAAAAATCCGTCGAAATCAAGGATACTCGAGGATACGGAGGACACGTCGGCGCGAGTTGTTCGTCACGCGGGTACCGCGATTTTCTTCTCGTTAATTCCGCGTCGCGTTCGAGAGAAAAATTGCTGACCGTGTGTACCGTAGAATGTAAAGCGGCTGTTTATGGAAATACGCGCGGAAAGCCATTAATTTCCTATGCCTATTTGCGCCCATTGCTAGCCGCGCGAAGTCAGGGCCGGCGCTAAAGTGTCAGGGACAGCGCGCGTTACTAATGTAACAGGGAACTCTTGCAACGGTGTAATTGAGTTCGTTACCCGAGGCGCTGCTTTAAACCGCGGCGGGAATTAGCTGGGAAGAACTGTTTACGCGGCGCGGGGCTCGCCGTTAACGGGTCCGCCGCGACGCGCGCGCAATCCCCGCTTCGGCATCGATGGGAATTACGAGAACGACGTCAATTCACGGAAATTCCCGTACGGTGAATCGTTCGCGGACGCGATTCGAGAGAGGTTTCCGAGCAACGGTGACCTCGCGTATCGTCACTCGATACCCGCGTACGCCGTGGAAACGGCGCAACCCTTTCTGCAGTTAGCAATTTTAATTAGTTCGCTGGGGCGCCACTTTTTTTAGAGCGCGCACCCCCATTGGATGCGGCGACTTCCTTAGAACTGGATTAAACGACTTTACTGGTTAATATGTAATATGTAAATCATTGGTTAATATGTAATGATTAATAATTAGTTGAATGATTGACCTAAATTTCAGCAACGCTTTTTGTGGTTTTTAGCAACTTATACGCGTGTTTAATAATTTTATCGAAATTGGTGGACCTTGGTAAAAGATATAAACAATTAAAGATCGCAAAAATCGTACGGTTTTGTTTTCGACACTTTTAACTAATATGTGTGACATATATACAGTATTTAAAATCTCTTTTCTAAATCTTCTCGCGTTTAAAATTCATTTCTTTAAATATATAAATAAAACATTGTTCAAAATAATATATAGTTAAAAGTATTGTAATCTTTTATCAGACTTTAGTTAACATTAAACTAGTCTGCGTTTAATCGAATTTAAAAATGAATTGAAGATACGAATTTAAGAAATAAATTCGAAAAATATATTCACCAATATTCTTGTCTAGAGATTAAAATGTAAGGATAAATAAAATATTCAAATATAACCACTGTACACTCTGTACACAAAACAGATTACCTAAAATTATATATACACCTGAAACACTTGCTTCATATAATTATACCTAATAAGTAGTAGCTAATAGGACCTTACAAGTGATCGATTACAAAAATGAAAAATTTATAATCGGTTAACAGCAAACAATATATGACGACATAATAGCTTTATTACAGAGTGCAAATAAATCGCCTCGCCTTGTATATTATAGATTTTCGTGGGCTGAGGCAAAGAGTCCCTTTTTCTTCAGGGCGCAAAAATATTCATAAGATAGGATCGACTTTACCATCGTCGGACCCTTGGCAAAAGGGCCGCCCTTGCTCCCGTCATTTATTTTTCTCCCGATCGACGCGCCCCGACAGACGGTTAAGACGATTGGCCCGTGTCTTCCGCGTTCCACCGCCGATTAATGACACCTGCCTCCCGTCATTTTCCTGGAAATAGGTGGGGGGGACGACGCACTCCGGCCCCGATCTCGAATAATAAATTCCGGAGTCGGGCAGAGATCGTTCATCATCGACGGAACTCTCCCCGAGTCGTCCGGGATCGGATAAATCTCCCCAGGACGTTCGCGGACTTCTTCCCACGCCCACGCGCAACCCCTCTGCCGTTCCTATTCTGTCGATGCAATTGCCGAAAAATGGGATCCGGCAAATTGAAAGCACCCGGGGCAAACGCGGGCCGAGATGAGAGCAATCTTCGCGCCGGTTTCAAGGAACCCTCTGCGAACCGCCTATATCGGTTCGCCTATCGAGCCAAATGTGACAGGAAATATTGGATTCGCGGCCGTTAGGCGGACAGTCTTCGATGATTTAATCCGGCGCGCACATTTTATGGTGTCGTTTAGATTAATTCGCGTCGAAATATGTATAGAATGTGAAGGGGTGGTTTCTTTCATTGAATAAATGACTGAACTATAATTATTATTAATCTTTACTTATTTAGATATTTTCTTTCTAAAGTGCATGGTATATATGAATGATAATAGTTTATTTTAGCATTTGTCAAAGAATTTTTACTGCATTTTACCCCATTTGTAATAAAGAATTCTGGCCTAATGAATCTAAAATAAATAAATAAGAATTTTCATTGGTAATATTTATGAATAAGAACACAGCAATAAATGGTTAAATATTCTATAAAATAATACAAATTAGTAAAACGTTCAAAATAAGAATCGTGGTCATGAGAATCATTTTCTAATCCATCCGCAACAAATAAATAACAAATATATATTATATATATTTATATCGATGCTGTTTATGAACAGAAATGTTTCTACATTAAATTTTACATGAAAAATTATTACACATAAATACCAACTTAAGTATTCCACAAAAAATAAAAAAAGAATACAAAATAGAAAACAAAGAATTGATGCCTTCTTTAAATTTTTAATGCAACAAATAAATAATAATTTTTATTGCTAATATTTGTGAACAGGGGTGAAACTTTTCAACAGTTTATTTCATAAAGAAAATAACAATTAGAACGCGGACGCAGCATTCAACAATTTATTCCATAAAGAAAACAACAATCAGCTCAAAATCAACCGTCAAAAGATCACCGCGTTCGATAATTTTCCACCGCATCCGCAACGATTCGACAGCAACGAAATTACCATTGACAGCCAAGAAAAGAAAGACTTTGCGATAAGGGTTCGACCCGGCTCGCGCCACCCGAAGCCAGGAGTTATAAATAAAATTTCTATCCCGTGCGTCTGACATTTTCATATTACGGTAGAAAATCTTTTTACGATCGTTGGGCTCTGCCCACGTGGGCGGCAAAGAATCCGGGAAACTCTGCTCCGTCTCCGTGGAACGGGGAACGGGGGAGAAAAAAAGCGGGGGACGCGATATCAAGCGATAAGGAAACACGGAAGTTCTTCTTTGAGATTTTTACCCCCTCGACGGCGACGGTGGGCGCGGAGTGAAAAAAATATAGGGAGGCGGACGGCGAAGGATGACGCTATTGAATCGGTATAGGGAGGGTGGTGTGGGGGGGGGGGGGGGGATAGAATTGGGAAACGACGTTACAGGGGTGACTGCCGCAAAGCTCCGATCTGCCCTCGAACGATTTCTGGGTCACGTGGAGGATACGCAGTAAATTACGCGAACGTCCTAAATACGATATAGCATTTAAACAAAAAAGAGACAAGAAACATATTTGTCGGGTTTCGAAAATGTTTTATGGAAATAGTTCTATGCTCTATGCAGTGCTTTACTGTTACAAATATATACTGTTATCATAAATGAATTCTGTGTAAATATACTATATATAATATAATAGGATACAGTACAATAAAATACGATGCAATATAATATAGTGCAATGCAATATAATACAGTACAATATAATGCAATGCAATATAATACAATACAGTGTAATGCAGTACAATATAATACAATACAGTGTAATACAGAACAGTATAATGCAGTATAATACAATACAGTATTATATAATATAATATTTCAAGTTGTATAGTATTGTTATAGATCCTTAAGCAAATTGCAAGGAGTGTATTTGAAAATAAATAAATAATAATATGATGAAAAAATATGTATGGTATTATATTTTATTAAATAATATAATACTGTGTTGTATTATATTATATTATATTTTGTTATATTATGATACCATACAGTATTATACTAAATAATAAAATACAATGTAACATAAGAAAACAAATGAGCCGTTCCGCGCGTCGCTCCAGCGGTCTGCCGTATCAAAAGGGTTAAGAATCGAATAAAATCGCGTCCGACCGGTCGCGTCGTGGAAGAGGCCAACAAATAAGAACGTGACAGCGCGGACAGCTCTCGAAGCGGAGCTGATCGGGTCGTGAGGAGAGCACGTGAACGGTCCGGCCGAGCTCGGAAAGGCGCGCGTGCCGCGGGAGAAGCGATAGAGAGTAGGCGTAGAGGGCCGTAAATTCTCCCTTCGACGAGGGGTAGAAAGGATCCCGGGCGAGGTTGCCTTTTCGCGTGGATCGTGACCTTGCCACGTGGAGAGGCCCGGGTAGCATGGGTGGGAGGGGAAGGAGAGTGGGGGGTTCCCGAAGGACGATGGAACGTTAACCCGGAAGAACGGCACGAGTCTAATAAAGGGGAGCGTCGAGTTCGGCACCCTTCGACGAAGTCCCACCACCTCCGGGAACCGCTCTCCGTTTGCCACACGAAACGAGGTTAAGGCCTCACTGATAAGCACCCGGCGCGACTCCGGGCGATCGCGTTACGTCCACGAATGTCCACCGACGTACGGCTCCCGGTCTGGCCCAGTTCAGGGTCTAATGAACTGTGCCTCTCGTAAAACGCGCCGTTTAGGATCGGCCATAAATTTTCCAGAGTAATTGGTAAACTTGTTGGGTAATTATCAAGAAACCCCTCGGTATCGGCCGAACGCGACTCGATACGAAGGCCTAGATTACGGACGGACGTTTTGTTTAATATATTTCTTTCAAACACTTGTTGTGGATAGGTTATTTTTCCCATAAAATTTAAGAGATGTACGAGTTTAAGTATTTTATTTTAATATGCCATGAGCATATTTCATATGCAAATACAGTTTTTAAAATAAATGTATGCTCGAAATATTGCTTCTTGTATTTGTAAATGGAAATAAGGCATTCGCCTCGAATGATTCGCTTTAGTCAGAGAAGCGTCCGACGTATATATCGTGCAACCATGGAACTTCAACAGGTAACGTAGCTCGCAGCTATGCACAAGGTGTCTCACTTAGAATGTAGAACAAATCGAATTTCAAAATATTTTTGGAACGTGCACATTTTATTTTCTCTGTGTCGAAGACGAGGAAAATAATTTTACACGACTTTGACAATGCAAGTGATTTGTTATATATTTGTATATTTATATGTTTGTATATTTGTATATCTGTATTTTGTATATTTGTATTTTATATTTTGTATTTTTGTATTTTGTATTTTTATATTTTGTATTTTTGTATATTTGTATTTTTGTATATTTGTATTTTGTAGTATTGTACATTTGTATTTTTGAATATTTATATATTTATGTGTTCATATATTTATCTACCTAAATATTTATACATTTATATTTATATTTCATAAAATCTTTGAAATATTCCGAATAATATCGCCAAATAATTTAGTAAGCTGTTACAACGTTCGTGTACCGAAATCAGTCATTTAAATCAGTGATTTAGCGAATCGAAAAGTGAAATAAATTCCGCGATGTTAAGCATAATCCACGCGGTGGTAACCCGGCATTTCTTTTAAAGCCATCGCGGAACAAGGGAGGTTCGTTGTTATCCGGGAATTATCGTGGATTAAATCGTGAGGTGGCGAGCTGCCACTGACGTCTGTTCGGTCGAGCAGATTATTGGATTTTCGAAGTACACCGATGACTAACTTGAGAGCCGTTCTTGTAATCGTGATCTCGATCGATTCCGAGTAACCAGCGACATATCCATAGAGTTTACGCTTAGACGAACATTCATTCGTTCGCTGAAATAACAAAGAATACGAAATAACACATTAAACAGTTCCATGAAAAAGAAGAATCACCGACAGTTTAATTATCGAACTTCTGATTATAGATTTCAAATGAACATAAGCATATTCAAAGATCATTGATTATAAATATTAACTATAAGTACTTTCGTCTTCTTACATAATACAGAATTAGAAATACAAAATAGTGATTAACGTAACAACATATAGATATTAAATATTTATTTTCAAATCTTGTTTCCCTAAACTTACATTAGATGTCCGGGGATATGCGTATAATAATGTCGCATATTGCGCTCGCTAAAATAAATAAATAACATTTATACATGATAAATTAGAAAACAAAATGAAACATTAAAATATCGACATTGGCGATACAAAATACATATTTACATAACTATTGAGTCGGCGAGAAATAAATGACAACCAAAGATGCTTTCCACCTAATCCAATAAACACATACAATCCAACAAATATTGCAAATTTGACTATTATTTAAAAAAATAGTTTATTCAACAAATTCCGTATTAGTACTTGATTATTTATCGACCGTTTGCTATTTAGTATTTGAAAAGCCTGGCCGGCCGATTCTGGGAGCAGCGTGGCGCTGTCTCGTGTAGACGAAGCCACGCCGAAGGTGATCGCGTCTCTCTCGTTCTCCTCGTCCTCACCCGAGCGCGAGCAAGAACAAAAAGAGGGAAAAGTACGAGGACAAAGTGCGTCGCGCCGCGTGCCCCGTAGGAGGAGCGCCGCACGAAGCGGAAAGAGCGGGCAACGCGAAGCCTCATTGAGGTCTACATCCGCCGCCTCGTTGTCTCGCGCATTGATAAGGGGGGAGGGTTTCTGTTGCAAGGGGGGATGCTGCTCGATCTCGAATGTGTCTGTGACCTCGCCGGGACCTTGAACGGGCTCCTTCGCCGAGGCATTGCGGCCGGGCCAGGGATTTTAAGGCCGATTCACACTTCGCTCCTCTGTTTGCCGGTGGCCGATGGCTCGGCGTTTGTCCGCAAGCCACCGCGCGCCTCCGCGCCGGGTTACCCTCGATCCCCGAAAAACGAGGCGTGAATGGAACTACAGGTTTTTTCATTAAAACGCCTGCTTCGTTCGGTCAACAGACATCATGAGGCGTCCGGCACGTTTTCTCGCATCCTTCGCCCGATTTTTCGCCGTCCTTTCGCTGACCGTAGCGACGCAGAGTTTAGTCATTTGTAATACGACCAGCCTGTTACTTTCTTAAAACTGGTATCAATGAATTTTATTTTGGGCGATAGAGAGACTGGTATACTAAATGGCTTTTTTTAATTTTTAAATTTGAAACTTGTCATTTAGGTGGAATTGGAAGAAATTGGTCATCGCAGCGGTTTCGTCACAGTTTCTGATTCAATTTTTTAAGAAATATTCAGCTTTTTAGATATTAAATTTTTGATCTTATCGATTGTTATTTAAACAAGGAGAATGACTTTTTACAGTTGGATTGAATGACTTGGTTCTAAAAAAAATTCTAAGAAACCTTCAGCTCTTTATATCTCGAACTTATTGTCGCTGTTACATCAAAATAAAATACAGTGAATTAATTAAAAAATATAGAGTATAAATTGCATGAAAAATTTGACAATTGCGAACAAAGTTCATATTCTTCCTTCTATTCTATTGAAACAATTCCACCAACCATAAGGGATGTTCCCATCCTAGATGACAGTATCTAAAAGACGAACAAGAATTTACACAATATATAAACGATTATAAATGTTCAACGAATCAATTTATAAATCTACAAAGAGAAGTACTACATGTAACAATTCTAAAAAAGCATATTTTCGTGTATTAATTAAGCCGTAAAATACGAGACGTACGAATGTACCGCGAAAAGGAATCGTGGACGTAAATTCGTCCCGCTCGAACAATTAATGCAATTGGAATCCATTGCTAAACCGGTGCTCGAGCAACACCATCTCGGAAGTAGAAAACATGTGGCGCGCAGCTTCCAGCGATCAGTCAACGCATACGTTCCCCGTAATCCATAAATCTCGAAACGCGATGAAGGCGCGAGGATCCTCTCAGCGTCCGACTGAGTCAAAGCAAACGAAACGAAAGTTTCGGCCGGCTGGTGGGAAGAGAGGAAGGGAGCCGAGGGGAGAGGATAGAGAGAGAAAGAGAGAAAGAGAAAGAGAGAGAAAGAGAGAGAAAGAGAAAGAGAGAGAAAGAGAGAGAAAGAGAAAGAGAGAGAGAGGGAGAGAGGAGCGTGAAAAAATTCCTCGAGGATATTCGGACAAAGTGCTTTGTCTCGATCGCTGGCTGATTGTGAACTGTGCTTTACGCGCCGGCCGCGCTTCGAAGGGGAGGAGGAGGGCTGAATGCTCGCGCGTCGTGGTGTTGAGACGTCCGTGAGGGCGTCCTGGAGGCTAAATCCCAGTCTGGGAATGTAGTACGTTTGCCCAGGGACAGCACACGCGGCCAGAGTGGCAGTCAAGGGTGGCCTCGAGTCGGGCGCGTCCGCTGGAACGATTCCTTTGAGAAGACAATGGCCGGCATCGGGCCAGCCGATAATTGAATTCCGAGTATGAACGAGCTTCGCGTGTCGCTCCATGGCGGCCCGCGAACGTCGCGCGTCCCCGTCGCCCTTTGCGACCCGGCCCTTCGAACCGCTTTCATCGGACCTGCGGAGCGATCTCCACGCGCGACAGATGGCCCAGACGCGTCCTTTCGGCTTGTTAGGGTGCGACCGATATGTTCGATCTTAATATATTGTCGATGAAACGCTGCGCGGCTAATTGTGAACAGAGTTGCTCGACGAGGGATCTGATTAGTAATGATTATGTCTGGTTAGTTGTTATAAATTATTATAGATTGGTTGTGATAAGTACAAGTATTATTGTCTAGTAAGTAATGATTATGATTCGTTAGTTATAAATTATTATAGATTAGTTATAATAAGTACAAGTTATTGCCTAGTAAGTAATGATTATGATTCGTTAGTAATAAATTATTATAGATTGGTTATAATAAATACTAGTATTATTGTCTGAAGAGGTTAAATATTAATAATATAAAAATAGATCATTAATCTGTCTTAAAAGCAAAGGATGACGTTTCTTTCTAACAAATTGTACTTCATACTCCATCAATCAATATATCCTTCATTATAATAAAAAAATAGAAGGTGTAAAAATTATGGTTAATTTAGAAATATTCTAGATTTTATTTATAAACAACGAAAACTGAAAGACTCATTTTAAAGCCTGAAATCTACCAACGATCAGTGATTTATGCATCGACAAGTTTTCACAAATTGCAATATTCGAATACCCGGCGAAGCAACGTTAATTAAAAATTAATAAAACGAGAACAGAGGCTTAAGTAACATTTCTTCTACGCCGCTGTTCGTTCAATTTTCCATTCGAGCGAAGGCGAAGCTTCCTGCCTGTGATAAACATCAATGGCGAAATCCTCCCCGTGAATTCCCAGCGTGGAATCAAGCATTCCCTATTTTTAAAAACATTCGCCGTGGAGAAAATAAAATGTCAACCCCCACCTGCAATTTTAATGTCATTTCACCGACACTTCGCTCTTTCTCGTCGATGAGGAACCATATTTATAATCGTTCTTGCTTAAACAGATATTTCCTGCGACAGATACAAAATTTATTTATATATAAAACATTGTTAAGAGCTGTTAACTGTTGTATAAAATGGAAACACTATAGGTCTGGAAAAATATTTTGGATTTAAAACGGCTCCGACTGCGAATGGTTAAAAACCCTATGAACCGATTAGGAGGAGGGAGAATTCAGCGAAACCGTCAGCGACGAAAAAGAAAATGAAAAAGTCGCGGATTATGTCGGAAAGAGCCGACTTGTTAGAGCGAAAGGAATACGACGACGTGGACAAAGCAGCAGCCCCGTGGTCGCGAAACAATTCGCCATCGATTGGCGCCGAACGCTAACAAAAGAGCGCAACTTGCGGGAATCGGGCTTCCCGATAAAAGTTCACCGCCTGCACAAAGCAGTCCGCGTAACAACGCGTGTCTTACCGTCGATACAGAGCTAGCCAGAAACGCGCGAGCGAGCCGCTGTTTCACGTCGAAGCCGAAAAACCGGGGGAAAACGCAAAAATCGTTCTAACGCGATTCACGATACAAAAGTATTGCGCGTCGAATCCTTATTGGTGAAACGATTCTTGTTAGAAGGTTCTCTTATCACAGCTTGTATCTACAAAACAATTCGTTGGCAAAACAGAATTTTCTGTTTATAATTTGTATTAATTTTTAAGGAAACCGTGCTGTTACGAGCAATGTGTATTATTATTATTATGGAGTAAATTCTGTAGCACAGAATCTGCTGTGAGTTTATGCGTTAATTAATCAATGAAATTTGTTAAAAGGTGTGATTGAAAATCTAAAAATTCTCTTGAGAAAGTTGTAGTAATTAAAGTGTAAGTATTTCTGTATATTGTTACAAGTGGATTTCTGTGCAAAATAAAAATTGATCAAGATGAGTAAGTGAGTTTGATGAATATGTGTTTTGGCTTTCAATAGTTCTATAAATATAGCTTAAATATAAATAAGTAATGTGAATCTAAATATAACTGAATATATTTAAATATAATTAATAAAGTATATGATAGAAACATAAAATAGACATAATAAAATATAATAAATAAAATAAGTAAAGTGTATCATAAAAAAATATAATAAATATAACAAGTAAAGTATATTATACAAAAATATAACAAACATAGTAATAATAATAAAAATAAGTATACTGTAACGTTTTGTTATTCGGAAAATGTTATTAAAACTTTTATGGGACGCCGGCAAGCTTGTTCCACCGCGTAGCCATAAAGCGCCGCAGCAAGAAACCGAAAAGGGTGCTTGCGAACGTGTAATTTTAATCACGAAATATTTGTCACCGCTTTCGTTCGGTTTTTGCCACGGAGCTGGCCGTGGAGGTGTACGAAGAGAAGCGACGCTAACAACCCGACACATTAGGGTAATTCTATCGTTCCATCAGGATGATTCTGACGTCCGCGACGCCCACGCGCGGCCACCAGCCGCCCCATCCCATCGGGCGGAGGTGCGCGTGGCAGCTTCACACCGGGATGCACCGTATAATGCGACGGTAGCGTGGCGATCGTGTCGAGGAAGGGAGAGGAGCTGATCTCTCTCTCTCTCTGCTCGCTGAAGGGGAGAGTTCACCATAGGACACGGAGAGGTGAGACAGGTTGCGTGGCAACCGACGCCCACGAGATGCCACGCGCCGCCATCTTCGTTCAGGAATTCGGTGCTGGCCGGCGCGCAGCAGCCCCCGGCATCTCCCATCGCCCTCGTCATCCACCGTCCCACTTCGCACGCGACGCCACCCTCGCGCCACCGCCGACCCCGTGCAACCCCGTGCGACCCCGTGCGACCCCGTGCAACCCCGCCGGTCCAATTATGCAACCGCGGCGCGCTCGTGCATCCCATAATCCACTGTAATTCACCTGTTTGCGTAACAGTGTCTCGAACAGATTTCATTTCTCACTCGACGTCGAACGCTACTTTTTATACGTTTCCAAATATTTTACCGGGATTTGGAAAATTTGTCAGCTTCGTTTTTTAATAAAACAGTAGATCGAGCAAAGACGCGTCGCTGTTTTCTTGCGTGCTCTAATAATGCGCCTTTTTAACGCTGTTTTCGCTACCGTGGATAAAGTTAAATTCTATGCGTTCCCTCTTGTTCATTTCACCTGTCTCCGAACCCTCTCCTTTAACCCTTAGCACTAGGAAGAGCTTTTTGATATTTATTTATTGGTTGCTCGGTGGAAATTTCGTCCAAATTGATGCTGTGTTAGATAAAGTTGAATTGAATTTGGGAATCGTTACACTGCTGTGGAATTGTATAGGGATTAATTAATTAAAAAGGTGGCATTTTCATAGAGTATTTTAAATGATAATAATTTAGGTTAAAGGATTAATATCGTGGCGAACTAGGATCGTTATTGCCGGCAGGTATACTAAATATGGAAGTTAGGTGACTCTTTCGATAAAAATTCGATCTTTGTCGATATTTATGATATTTAACCATATTTCGTGGTAGACTGTGAATATTCATGAAAAATACTAATTTTCGATGTTTAACGCAAACAATCACATTAAAATTTCTTTGCATGCTGACTGAAATGAAAAGTTATTTTCCATTACAATTTCTATAACATAATATAAACGCTATTCGAAATCCACTTTCCTTGCATTTCCACTCTATTAATAGTACACTAAATCACATAAAAATCGTAATAAATCATAGCTATCATAAATAGCACAAATTAACCCCATATACACAAGACTGAACCCTGCCAAAATTAATCGTCTATAATATACAATCTTATATGATTTAAATTACAATGTTTCTAACTTAAATTATAGCTACTATTTTGTTTCATGAATGCATAAAATAAACGCATCATTTGTATCACGGCTATTAATATTCCTAGAGAAAGATAAGTGGAGTTCTACTTGAAAACAGTTTCACTACGGTTAAATTCGTCCGGGATGTTTACCGATATTTTTGCAGTACTAGGCTTCCTTCGGTACGTTGTCGCGTGGGAGTGTGTGACGCAGGTCCGCGCGCACGCACACGGTGTGCCTGTCGATGGGAACGATGATGGAACAGTATCGAGCAGCAGCGAATCAAACAGTAGAACGCGACAGCGTTAGGAATTTCGAGAATGGAGAAATTCTGTATATTTGTCCACACTTTTGCTTCCTCGTTCACTTTCTATAAATTTTGATATACATATATATCATATATTGGTGCCAATAAATTTCCACTTCGTTAAAACGAATTTTATATTTTTATATGGATATATTTTTATATTAATATACTTTTGTATTGACATATTTTTATATTGATATATTTTTATATTGATATATTTCTATATTCATATATTTTTGTATTGATATACTTTTATATTGACATATTTTTATATTGATATATTTTCGTATCTGTCCTATAATCTCTTTTTCCATTAATTCTTCTCTCCCAGTATTATTTTCAATATTTTCTAGTAATAAAGCTGACTCTTTATTAAATTGTACGTAAAATAACGCATTTTTAATACTTACTATTTATATTGCATCTTTTTTGCTAAGTATCTGTCCCACGCGGATCTGTTTTACGTGAATGAAAATCGCGTAAATAGAGTTTATAAATATAAAAGGAAGAGTATTGCAAATAAAAATACGTATCAGGTTGTGTTTTATTAAAATATATATATATTAAATCGCATTTAAAATTGCATTTTATAAAACTGTATACCAAGTTGTATAATAACAACTATTTTATAAAAATATATAAAAATACATAGTAAGTTTTAGAAATATATATTTATTTGACATAGAGTTTAATAAGAACATAATTATGAGAAATCATTCGGCAATCAATTCAGTCAATTTTATTTGGTATATTAATATTTATTATATTTAACATGTAATAATTATACATATACTTTTTTTTCTCTTGCTAAATCCTGAGATTTGAAAAGTTGCACAAATAATATCTATAAAAAAACTGCCGCGTGAATTGAGAAAGGGTTACATGTTACTTACCCGATGGAATTCCGCCGTTTAATAAATGGCTCTCCTAATTGCGGCCGTTCCGAAGCGAGAGCTTCTTGCCGCCGCAGCGAAGGGAAGAAACGATTATCCGCGACTCATTCCCACGATCTCCTCCGGGCCCTTTCAATCGCACCTATGCCCGCTACAAAAGTTCACCCCCGACAAATCGTAAAACAAAAATAGGCACCCTTGAACCGCGGTGTAGAACCGTGAAACAATTAATTGCGGCGACTTTGTTTTCGAGGACAAAGGAGCCCCGGGAAGTTCTTGCGAGAGGACTCGAAACGCTACGCGAGCGTTGCTATACGCCGGTCGCCGGGCATCCTATACGAACACCACTTTCGTTTCGCTTTCGGTTTTTCTCGTTCCCTCTTTTTCGTACTCTTACTTATCGTCTCTCGATTTCTGTTGCCGGCCCGCGAATAGAAATTCGTTCGCAGCCTGCGGTGAAAACCGGCGGACACCTCCAAGGCTGGATCAAATTGTCCTCTACGATCGACCGCTTTTTGTCGCACTCTGTGCATTCGCGCGACGACGCTTCTCGCCGCGAATCGATTCTTTTTTAATTCCACCGAAAATTATGTTTGCAGATATTTCGATGAATTTGAAAAATATTATTATTGCCTCCTCTCTATGATTTTGTTATTTTTTTCGGATCATTTGTTGTTTAAGTGATTTTAGATTTCCTTTCGGGCAACTGTTAGAGCTGATGATTCTATTTTCGTCTTCCGTAAATTAAATCATAATCGAAATAAAATTGTATCTGATCGTATACAAAAAATGAAAAAATCTGATCCTAATAAGGACAAATAAGTGGTAATCAACGTAGCATGAATGACGCAGCACTAGACGCGATAATTAAAAATATGTAGCACAAGAGAGTGAACGTCTTGCTTTCAAAATTAGTGTTTAAACTTCTACAGCCCGAAATTTTGATATTTGATACTATCATATATTTTAGTACATTTTTTATCAAATTTTAGTATATTTTAAATCAAAGTCAAATGAATTTTTTAATTTCTCTATATTGAAAGGAAAAATGGCTCTCCATAATTTTGTATATCGTAAGCATCGTATCTCTGGCTAAAAAGCAAAAAGATCAGTTCAACCGTACGATTCTCCGACTATGACTTTCTTACGACGTTAACTATAACTGCAACGAGTATCGAACGACCACCGAAGAATAGACGAACGGATTGTTGAATCGGTGCTCGTCGCGAGCCTGGACGGCCGTGATCGAACAGCATCCAATTCGAGGGAGCATATCTCGGGTTCGCATAAATAATAGACAAGGTGTATATATATTTTTTCTGTATAATTCACCAGACAATGTTTATTCAGACGACCTCACAACTCCCAAGCGTACAAAATGTCGTGCTCACTGGGCAATATGCGGGGCTGCGTGTATTTTTTATTTTTTTGTTGTATCCTTTGCAATGTAATAGAGTACACTTTCGGTATTTTGTATTTTTTCTCTTTCATCGATATTATTACGATTTTGTTGTCTGCCTTTGTTTCTCATTGTTCCACCAGAAACAACAGCTGCTTGTAATCCTCCTTCTTAATGGATAGAGAAATATATCATACTTTATGTATCGTTTACTATAATAATCATTATGTGTAGTTTATGCATAACAAGTATTACGAATATCAACGCTAGTTCGATTTGGGGCTGGGGAGGGGGGAGGGCAGGGTGGGAGGAGAAGGATAGGAGGACAGGTCAACGGTGGATTGTACGTTGGACGGGGCTTGGGGTGGAAAAGAGGGTGTTTCTGGACTCGGGAGTACGTCGTTCCCGTCTCGGCGAAGAGTGGCGAGAACGTCGGCGGAGAGGAAACAAAAAACAAACAGGAAATGAAAAACAAAAACGTCGGTCTCGAATCACGTATGCATGTGGGACTGTGGAGGGCGACGAATACGAGAACATCGCGTTTCCTTGCGTGTAATAGGCGTGTCCGTGTATGTGTGTGTTTTTCTTTTTGTATAGACGTGGAACGTAGAGGGTCGCGCGTGTGTGTGTGTGTGTGTTTTTCTTCGGGGTGATTCGATCGGTTTTGCGGAGGAGCTGATTTGGGGAGAGGCGTCGGGTACACGCGCGCGGAACACGTGCCCCGCGACTTTCCTCGAGCTCAGGCCGAGTGTCTGTAGGCGATCAGAGGGGATGGAGCAGCTAGCCGTGTGCGTGTGTGTGTTTGTGTGACAAAAGGATCGGGAGGGTGGTCCCGGGTGCTCGAGGTGCCCGGGACCGCGGAGAGGGGGCGGGGTTCGGACAGCGGCGAGGAGTTCTACGCGTGTTCGGGGTGCGAAACGAGTCGCGGTAAGAGAACGGTGATACACAGAGCGTAAAGGGAATGACTTTTCTTTTTCTCGAGTACAATAAATATACAGAGCGTGTATGCGTGTCTCTCTCTCTCTCTCTCTCTCTCTCTCTTTCTTTATCTCTCTCTCTCTCTCTTTCTGTGTGTTTGTATATGTTTGTGTTCCACTACAACAAGAGTTTAGTTTGTTCCGCGGGCTTTTGCGTGTTTCCGTTCGGGTTTTCCGGCAGAGCCGCGCTCAAAAAACTAGCGAGAGACGGCTCCTAAGCTTTGCCCAAGCATCGACCGATTCAGCTGTGTGTCGTTTTCGTTTGCGATTAGGATTGCATTGTTTTAACCTTGCCCTACACGATATTTTTATATTTTGTCTTCCATCGATTGGATTCTCGGCTCGCTGGTTTCATGATGCTCACGCGTCTTTACTTCGTCTTTCTATTTATCTTCGCACGTGTCATCTCTGTGTGTGTGTATATAGATGTGTGTGTCCCGTGTACATGTACGACGCGTGTAAAGACGTGTGTAACATTTTTCGTGTGTGAGTGTATTCTTTTACTTTTTCCTGCGTTTCTCTGCTGTATCTATCAGGGGCAAAAGGGGGGCGGGGCGAGCGTCTCAATAACACGTCGGCGGCGGCCCGCCGCGTATATTTCGCTGTTTCACCTCTTTCTCTCTCACTCTCTCTCTCTCGCACTCTCTTTATCTCTCTTTCACGAAAGCAACAAAACTCGTCCAAACTCGCGGCTCCTACGACTTAGCCTTACGAAATTTACTATTTACACTGCGCCGTATGCCGGATCTCTACCGAAAAGTTGCACGCGACTTCTCTGCCTCTGCTCTTCTCTCTCTCTCTCTCTCTCTCGCACTCTCTTTCCCTTTCTCTCTCTCGCTAATCGGTTCTTTCGCACGCACTCTAATCACACGCTCTCACGTAACGCGACCCTCGTCTCACGAGTATTAAGCCTTCTACCCATGTCGTTGCCAGGAGATCGTTGGTCGCTAAAGCTCGAAGAGACGAGTGTCGCTCGACGCCCGATCGATCCCCGATCGATCCCCGATCGATCCACGATCGATCCACGAGATCGATCCTCGGGACCCCGCGGGGTTCGATCGAGCGACGCGATCGAAGATTCCCGTTCCTTTTTTTTTTTTCTTTTCATTTTGACTGGAAACTCTCGGAGGCCGCGGCGGGCCGGGTCAGTCTCATGTGAACAAAACATTGAAACGTTTTTTTCTCCTGCTGTTTCTCCATTGGAAATTCGAGTCGCAAGACGCGTTCGCTTGCGAGCATGATATACAGAGTAGTATCGAGCCTTCCTACGTCGGATTCGACTGAAAAGCCTGTTTTCGTATTTGTTTGCAATTTTGCCCCGATTCACTTGCACAAGCACGCTCACGTGATCCTCATTCGTTCTTGTTTCCTGGTCGATTTCATGCACTCTTCTCCACTTTCTCTCTCTCTCTCCCTCTCTCTCTCTCGCTCTCTCTCTCTCTCTCTCTCTTGCTCTCGATTTCTCAGATTCTCACCGCACACAGACTCACGCAGACGACACACGTGTCTTCTTCGTTCCCTACGCGCACATACACAAGATGATAACTTTTACGATTATTATACCTTACACATATTACAATAATATTAATTACTTTTATAATATTCAATAATTATAGTAGAGTAAGATGATCGATGAATGAGGTGGAGACTGTACAGGATGCGCGATTTCCATGATTATCACATGTAGATAGATTATTAATTTCCGTTTAACATTCAATCTTTTTTTCTTATCTCTTCCCTCCTCGTTTGTTAATTCCCACCAGCGGATTCGGGCGCTCCCCCGCCGGACCGCGGGGGAGAGGTTGGCCCTGTTCCTCGGATGAGAGACGCTATCCGACCCGGGCATCGTCGCCCGGATAGATCGGATAGATCGGCCGACGTAGCTCGCAGCTGATAAGGTGGTAGATATAGGTAAACGGATTAGGTAGCTTCCCTTTAGGTAGACAGGTAAATCCTACACACGGCACTGCTTTTGCTCCCGGAACGGCACTGTCTGTGTCCCGTGTCCATTCCGCGTTCTCACCGCACAATTCTTTCGTATCAATTGGAAAACAGAAATCCATCGTGAATCAGACTCGCTGCTCGCCGAGGCGGAGGTAGGCCCGGGACGCGATTTCCGCCACCCACCGCCGTCTCCCATCGTGTCGTCGCGCAGGTTTTCTTTAGCGATTAATAGTTTAAATTAATAAATTATTTGGTTTATCACGCGCTCAGAGCGTCCTGGCACTTTCATACTTTTTTCTTCCCCTGGTGCAGTCGCGAGAAGCGGCGCGCGGCCGTGAGTTCGTCTGCAGCCGGTTTGCCCTCTTCTCGCTCTATCTCTCTCTCTCTCTTTCTCTCTCTGTGTCTCTTCTCCATCTCTCTCTCTCTCTCTCTTTCTCTCTATCCCTCTTCTTCTCTCTCTCTATCTCTTTCCTTCTGTATATCTCTCGGGTCCGAGTGGTCCCGCGGGAGCGTTACCAACGATCTCGACGGGCTGGCGTGTTCTCGTCGCGAGAGCACTACGCCTCGAGGGACAGAGCTTTGCAGGGTCCGACGAGGGGCCTGGGCGACGGGGACGGCGACTTCTTCGACAGGTTGAGCGGCTGCTGGCTGTCGGCGATGTCCACCTGCAGCTCCATCATGTTGCTGGGACAGCCGGACAGCATCAACGTCGCCGCCGTACTCGAGGTGGGCCTCGGACTCGTGCTCGTACTACTCGACGCCGCCGCGGAGAGGTATCTGGGCGACGAGGCCGGCGAGTTCCCGACCATGAGGTAGTCCGAGGAAGACTGCTGTTGCTGTTGCTGCTGTTGTTGATGTTGTTGATGTTGATGTTGTTGTTGTTGTTGTTGCTGCTGTTGCTGCTGCTGCTGCTGCCGGGCGCCGGTCGTCGTCGTGATCACCGACGTGGCCGGCCACCTGGTCGTCGAGTAGTTGCCGGTGGCGCACTGCAGCAATCCTTGAGATCCTTGGGGTGAGCGCGCGGTGATGGTGGTCGTCGAGGCGCACTGCTCGGCCGGGGACGGCGACACCGCCGGCGACCTGGGGCTGGTCTCGCCGCGCATGATGTAGTTGTGGATGATGTCCGTGCGCTTGAGCTGCTCGGCGGTCATCCGCGGTCCCTCCATCAGGCTCCTGGCCAGGGTCGAGTGCGTACTGCTGAGCAGGCTGGCGGTCTGCGGGCACTGGGCCTGCACTTGGCTCGACGGGCTCCGTGCCGGCGGCGAGGTCAGGTGCAGGTGCAGCTGGGACTGCGTGTGCTGGACGATCACGGCCGGCTCGGCCTCCGCGCTGTCCTTCTGCCGGAGCGCTCGGAACTTTTTATGCGGCTTGTACGCCTCGTCCATCAGCGAGTTGGTGTCGTAGAGCGGCGGCGCCTGGAGCACGCGCTTCAACACAGGCATGTCCTCCACTTCCTTGTCCTCGGACCGCGGACTGGAGCACACCGAGGTCGGCGCGCTGCTGGCGCTGCTGCTGGCCGGCTTGTCGGGCTTCTCGGTGCCGGACTCGATGCCGCTGTCGCTCGGGGAGTCGAGCTTGCGGAACCGCGGGCACTGCGGCGGCTGCGGCGTCTTCGACAACGAGGCGCGGTGCAGGTCGTCGTCGCCGGAGCTCGTGCTGCCCGAGTTCGCTCGTCGTCGGTGCGGACAGAGGCCTCCGGCCAGGGTGGCGGCGAGCAGGGGCGCGCTGGACGCGTGGTGACCGCTCGGCGGAGCCACGTGGTGGTACTCGGTCAGAGACGCGACCTCGCCGCTGCAGGTGCTCTCGGTGCTGGACACGCTGCCCAGGGGACTCTTGACGGCCTCGTCGAGCGTCACGTCCGACGCGGAGCCCCAGGACGCCGACGGCTCCTCCTCCATCGGCCAGTGCTGCTGCTGCTGCTGCTGCTGCGGTTGTTGGGCGCTGATCACGTGTTGCGTTTGCTGTTGCTGCTGCTGTTGGTGCTGCTGTTGGGCCTGCATCTGTTGCTGCTGCTCGGTCATCTTGAACGCCAACAGCTTCTCCGAGTGGAGGGTGTTCAGGGTCCGCAGGTCGGGGATCTTCTTGAGCAACTCTCTGAGGATGTCCGGGTGCTGGGGATGGTTCTGCGCCAGCACGGTCTGGAGGGCGTTCTGCAGCTTGTTGTGCATGCGCTCGACGAGCTCCGTGTTGCGTAGACCGGGCCTGTCCGCGGCTATCACCACCACGGAACAGAAGAGGCCCAGCTCGGCGTCCGACAATCGCAGCGAGTTCACTCTCTCGGCAAAGTCGAACATCGAGTCCATGAGGAACCGGGCGTTACTACTATTGTGGATGGACTCTCGCTTGAGCACCTGCCCGTTCAGGCAGATCATGCTGTTCGTTTGAGCGTCGAACATGCAGGCTAGTCGGACCAGCAACACCTCGAACACGCCGGCTTTCAGCAGCGTGACCTGGTCGTCCTGTGCCAGCAGGCTGAAGCCAGGAATGCGTTTCGCGAACTCCACTACGCCGCGGATCGCCGGTGAGAACCTCTTCGAGAAATCTTGCAACAGCTCTTGCTGGCCGGTCAGTGGTTGAGGGTTAGGGTTCAGGGGGCATGCCTGCAACAAGCCGGAAAACGAACGCCGGGATTAGCAATCGGTCGCGATCCAAGGTCGTTGACACGGTACGCGAGCGGGGAGACGCGCGCGTCCGCTTCCTAGAGGTTCGAGGAAGTGTCTCCGTCGAGGACGACCGGTTCGCGACTTCCGCGTGAAGCGAACGCCTTCCCAAGGCTCGGCGCTCCGACGCGAAAACGAACTTTGAAGAATCACCGATCGACCCTCGAACGACGTAATATTCCGGGGACGAAGAAAAAAGAAAAAAAAAAAAGTAATCGACTGGCACGACACTCGTTAACGCGATCGTTTAGCATAATTAAAATCGACTCGAGTCCGCGGGCGACACGCGAGGCGCGATGAAAAACCGATGACACTGTCTCGTTGCATTTTACGGAACCGTGGTCGATGGATTCGACGACGTAACGAAACGGTTTCGCGCGGCATCGTTCGCAACGAGACGGAGACGAACAGAGACGTCGGACGATTGTAAAAAGGAATAATTTACTCACCAAGGTGGGTGGACACGCGGTGTAGTTGGGCGTCTCTCGAGCTCTCACGAGGATCGGAGCCACTTTGTCCCTGGTGAAGTCGCATGTGTCGAGGTGAGCTTGCACAACGGTGGCGAGTAGCCGTTGCTCGTCCTCCAGCTCGGCCGCTACTGCCTTCTCTTGAGAACGGCTGTGGGAGCTTTGCTGCATGGCAGCCAGAATCCTGGCCTTCTCGCGCTTGGGCACACGGCCGAATCGCACCGCTATAAGCAAAAACGGGAGTCGAATGCGTTAGACGGCTTCGAGGACGACGAGGACGCGGCGACGGCGACGACGACGACGACGAAGGGCGAAGGCGAACGCGACGAAGGCAGGAAGAGAGAGGAGGCGCAAAGTTCGGCGTCGGTGGCGGAGAGCAGAAGCGAGCGAAGGACACGTCGATGAATAGTTAATGCGATCAATGGATGAATCATGCAACGGACACGGCGTCGTATCGCTGCTCGGGACGGCCTTCGGGCGCATCGGTACTCGCGGGCGCGAGCGGTTCGATCCGAATACGCGGAAAAGAGGAGAGCCGAGAGTGTCCCGCGAGGCTGGATACACCTCTTCTCCGCCGCGGTCACGGCGGTCTCCGCGGTCCCTAAGGTGGCCGAGTGCGCGCTCGCTACGCACGCTTCTCTCCCGCGAGACTTATCGGCGCACCAGATACGGGCCTGTACGGGCCCGGGCCGACCTGGCCTGGCTCGCCGGACGGTTCGGGCCGACGAGAAAAAAAATCGAGAGGGGAAAGCGCACGACTTTCTCGCGCGAGAAATGAAAGTGCGCGCCGGCTCCTAACCGTGTTGGCCTCGTGCTACGAATCCTCCGATAGAAAGTCCGCGCGCGCGACCGACCCAGCGCCGGAGCAAGCGAGCGAGCGAGCGTGCGAGACTCCGTAAGGGGGTAAAAGGGAACGCGGTCGCGGCACACACCGTGGATCTCTCGCGGAACACCTAGAGCCCGAGAAGGACACCTACGTGCATTGTGGTAGTTGACAACTCCGTTGAGGATTCCCTTCAGTATGGGCAACTCGTCTCCCATGACGGTTGTGAAAAACCAGCGGTTCCTAACTTGCGTCTCCGTATGCGACACGAGTGTTCGTACTATAAACTGCACTGGGCACGACAAATAAAATCAAACTATATCTCTCTCCCCATGGGCACACTAATCACTACCGGCGGCGGTTGGTGGGCGCGAACGGCGCACCATACGTCTCACTGGTCATGTGTATCTCCCCGGGTTGTCTGATCGCGTTCGGCACCAATGTCTCTCCCGTAGGAACAACAACGGTGGCTGCCAGGAGGAACTCCTGGACTGCGGTCTCTCGGCTGACTCGCTGTGTATATCCCGCAAGTCACTCCAAACGGTAAGTGCGGCGTGGACGGCGCGCCGCCAGACACACACGCGCGCAAAGGCGGCCTGTTACGACGATGCGGTTCAAGAAAGGAGCGCGACAGCACGACGCGTGCGGACGCGAGACAGCATCACCGCCGACTGAGTGATGTTCCGCGGGTTGCGTTCAACAGCCCCTCCACTTATTCAGCCATCAACGACTCCCACCACCGGCCACGATTGTGGCCTTTGCTGAGCCTTTGGCCTTGAACTTGGTTTCAGCGACAGCCGCACGAGGCGTACCGCCGACCTATATACATACACTATATAGCGAGCGAATGTACGCGCCGAGCGTCGCCGCGACCACCGCACGCCGGAGGAGAGGGTGCGCGTACCTGTGTAACGCGCGACCGGCTATGTATGGATCGTCTCTTTGTGTTCGTCGTTGAATGCGACAGAGAGCAGACACGACCGGAGAAGAGATGGAACGATGTGTTACGAGAGAGAGAGAGAGAAAGAGAGAGAGAGGGGTTTCGTTGTCAGAGGTGACTCTCTGTCCCGTGCGCAGATGCGAACTTCCTTCGCCGGGGGTAAGTTACCCTCGACGACCTTGGGCAACCCCTTGCTCTGGCTATTTGCCCTGTCACCAGCTGCCGTCCTAAGACTTATCTGCTCACGGACGATCGATCCCTCTGTCGCCGGATATCGTTCTCTGCTCTCGCTCTTTCTCCGTCCACGGAATTCGACGACAGGCTAGACTATAATAACCGTTCATCCATCGGACACTTCTGTACCGGATTCGATCGGGACGTTCGGACACACTCGAGCACAGGGTCTGACCCTGGCCGGGTCACGGCAGGAGAGGTCATCGCGGTCGCGAGACGTATGCTGCGAGTCACGTACAAACCTAACCGACGGGAGAGCCTCGCTAAACCGTGTGGGAGACGTGTTCGCAGCGCCGAGGCCTGTCCGTGAACCTTCGAAATGAACGCGTCGCCCCATGGAGAGTCACCCCATCATTCGGTCATGTACCATCGCGCCGTTGGCGGGTCCTATGTGGTCCGCGACACCGAGTACCGTCCGAGGCGATCGTGAGAACGACGGAACGGAGAGCAGCAGTTTCCCCGCGGGTGTCCAGCCGCGAATTGCGTGGCGGGCAAGCCAGCCACGTCGGTTTGACGGGCCGACTGGAGAGGAGCATGCGCCAGACCGCCAGGTGGTTCACCGTTGGAGGGGAGAGACACGGCCGTAGGGGAGGTGCGACGAGCGACGGCGTGGGGGTAGAGCGCAACCGCGTAGGGGACGAGGTTCGCGAGGTCTCCGCAAGGAGCGTAGCGCCACGCGACGGCGCGTTGTCACTCGGGTCGCTCGGTGGGGGGAGAGCCGACGAGGAGATCGCTTCGACGCGTCTGGGGAGAGGGAGATGACGCGACGGCGTACGCGTCTAGGAAAGGAGGGGAAGCGAGTCGTAGAAGGAGGTGGAAGGGTCACCGGGTACGTAGCGGCGAGTAGCGGTACTCTTTCTACGGACGTGGAGCCGCATGCAAGCCGAGCAATGCCCGTCTATTGACCCCGCAGAGTCCACGTTGCCTATCGGCGGACTTGTTTTTTTTCTCTCTCGAATTCTCGAAGCTTCTTCTTCAAAACGAACAATGGATGCACTCGGTTCTAATTGCTCGATCTACGATGCGACGACGTTCGCAGAAGAAGAATGTCGATTAGAGTCGGATAAGAGAACGCGTCGCGAACGGTCGCATCTCCAGCGATGCAACCCTCTCGATCGCGGGCGTCCGCTCGGTTTAAGTATAAGTGGACGCGGACGGTTATAGATCAGACCGCAGGAGACGCAGCTAACCCGCGGCGGGCGGCCGCGCGGCGGTCGCGCGTCGACCGTGTCGTTGACCCCGGCGGCGGGTCCGATGCGCGCCGGACGAATCTACTCGCGGGGTTTCGCGCCGAAAGAGGTCACAGGGAGGGAACCCGAGGACCAGGCCATGTTTCGAAAAGAAAGCACGCTCGTCGCGGCTCGATCGGGGATAATCGCGGCTGCTTTCTCAAACGGCGAACTGGCCACTTTCGCCCGTTGCGACACTCTTGCCGTGTCGCGGGGAGCCGCGTTACGCAAACGGTCAATGACCCGCCACTCTAGATTTTAGAAACTCTACTCTTTCGGAGAAATGCGTTACACCGTCGACTCCGTCCCGCGCTCGTTCCAGGGAAAGTGCCGCGATTTTCGGTTTTGCCACTGTTATTCGGAGAGTTTCGCGTCGCCGTGATCCGCGCGAGGAAACGATCGCGCGCGCGCGCCCGCGCCTTACGGTAGGTCTAGAGAGGTCTGCTCGGAGGCGGAACTGGCAGCGAAAGTTAGCCGAGGGTACAGAGGAGAGAAACGAACTGTTGTTGATAGACTCACCATCGCGACTCATGCCGACAGCGATGCACTTCTTGAGACGACAATACTGGCAGCGGTTCCTGTTGATTCGCAGGATGCTGCACTGCTGGTTCTTGGTGCAGGGCCGGTACTGAATCTTCTGCTGAATGCTCCGCCGGAAGAATCCCTGCGAATCACCAACGAAACCCTCGTCAGTCTGACCGTCACTGTCCGAGGAGGACCCCGACGAGCAATTGGTCCCCGTACGCGGGGTGGCCAGGTCACATTCGCACAAGCACCCCATTAATTCACCTGTTTCAGTGTCCCGCGCGTTTTGTTTTGTTTTTTTTTTATTTTCGTTTTGTCACACCGGAGAAGTACCGAAGAAGCGGCGTGAGATCAGGTGCGGCGCGGCACACGCGGGGCACCGTTGGATCTCTTCCCGTTGGATCCTCCGATCTCGTTGCCGCGGCGGTTCGCGTGTCGGTCGAACGGGCCTCGACGGATCGCGCGGCCGAGAAGATAAAACTGGCGGCGCGCGAGGGAGCGGGTCGCTCGAAACCTTGTCACAGTCCCGTGCGAATACACTGATAAGAGCCGCACGCTCGCCGAAACCACTAAACTCACCAGCGAACCGACCGTAACTGTTCGACCGTACGATCATGCGAGTCGAAACGCGAGTTTCGGGTAGGTGGGGGGAAAAGAAGCGACCGTTTGTATCGGAGCTTGGCTGTGGACTGGCTCTTTCTAGCACAGAGAGCATAGAGCCTCGGCACATTGCCTCTGGCTCGGCGAGGTGGGGGACACTCTGACCCAATTCCCGGACGTTCACCCGCAGTTCACCGCGTGAAAGTGAGAGTCCCCCTTGCGCGCACTGGCGCTTCCCGTCTCTCTCCCTACCGCGGCCTCTATCTCGGTCCCTGTCCCACCGACTGTCCCGTTCGCGAACCCTCCGCTGTCGCTGTCCTCCTCCCTCGAACAGCCCGAGCCGACCCGAGCCGAGCCAAGCCAAGCCGCGCCGCGCCGCGCGCGCGACCGTACAGGCTCGCGCGCTTCGAGCGCTCTACTAACGGGTTCCTTCCCTCCTCTCCCTGCCGCATTCTGTAAGGAACTACCCTCCCGGACTGGCCCGCCCTGCCCTCGCTTATTGTCGATACTCGCGCCGTTGGACGCGGATAAACGCGGGAACCGAAAAAAAACCCTGCGACGACCCGGACCAACGAACCTACCCCCATCGGCTACGAGGCCATACCCCTCGAGGGAACCGCGCAAACTGTCGACTAATTAAAATCAAACGTCGTTTAATCCCTCCACACACGAGCCACCCTCTCCGATCGCCAACGCGACGCGAAGCAAAATTTGTCGAAAATTCTGGCGTTTTGATTTTCTAGATCGCGGATCGATGGAACAGATGCGCGAACACAAAGGAGAGAGAGACTCTCTCGCTCGGTGGGTTTCTCATGCGGCAGCCGCTAATTGAGAATGGGAAAAGAGGTAGGTCAGGGCAGAGGAACTTCCCGGCCGCGTATCGGTCAACGACCTCGGAGCTCGGTTACGTAACGAACGACGCGTGGAACGTCGTCGTTCCTACCGTTTCTCGTCGTCGTCGTCGTCGTCGTCGTCGTCGTCGTCGTCGTCGCCGTCGTCGTCGCCGTGGTCGTGGTCGTCGCGTATCTCGCGCACGGTGTCAGCGAGCGCATGCGCGCGTGTATGCACGTATGCGTACGGAATTGGCGACACTCGTCGTCAAGTGACTCTCTCGTGACGTCAGACACGCGACCTCGCCTACCTCAACTTCGTGCACAGCCCGAGACGAGAGAACGATGTACCGTTGCACCTCCGCGCCCGGCCTGTCAATCGGTGCACGCGTTCGATGCAAGTCAATGAACTGTCAGCGTTGCCAATGTTAAGTTCCCCGCCGAGCGGCGTTGCCCGGCCGCCCGTTTCCGTTCGAAATTTTTCCCGTGGCTGAAACCTCGTCGTCGGCTGGAGGAAAATGACGGGGGGACGCGAGAGACTTTTCGGTGATGGGAACGGACCGTCGCTGCGGTGCGCACTCCGCGCGCAGATCTTTTTCGGTCGCGGACTATTATTGTCACGCGACCAGATCGGCTCTCGGAAACGGCGAAGTTATCGGTCGCGAGCTCCCGTCCCGGACGAGGCCAGCAACCCCTGTTGAACCCCTTGGTTGGCGGGAATCCGGCGGAGGTGGGACCGGCCGGGGGGATGGGTGGGATTGTGGGAGAATGCGGTGCATCGATCTCTCAAACCGTGCATTCCCCCTGACAGGTCAGGGGGCGACCACCTTCGCGTGCTTCCGCGACTTACGTTCGCCGGCGCACGCGCCTCCATTGTGTCACATCCACGGAAAGTGCAAACACGAGATCGCTATCGGCCGATCCCGCCTGGGAACGTGGCCCGCCGCCTCGCGAAAAATAGCCCGAAAACACCGCGGGAGAAACTTTCGACGCTTTGGATTTCAGGCGTCGTGGAAGTTAGGGGTTGAAATTCGAGGCCTCCTCTCTCTATCGGCATTGTACGATGTCGGGGCGAGAAATCGCGCGAGCGGTCCGACGGATTATCGTAGCCGAAAATCAAGCTGTCCGTATTTTCAGAGCGAGCTAATCGTCGCCGAGCGTGATATCGCCGACGGGTTCGTTTCAGGGTGCAACAACCCCGGCCGCGGCGCGCTCGGTCCGCGGCCACCGCGAGTCACGTTCACCGGTTCGCTTTTATTTTCCGCGAAAGGAGCGAGTTCGGGCTCGGGCACGGGCGCGAGAGCTCGGGCATGGGGCATGGGCGCGGGCTCTCTCTCGCGTGCATGTGCATCGGTGCATGTCTGCACTCTCGCGGAGCCGGTGCCGCGGCGCGCGTACACGCGAGCGCATACAGATGTAGGTAAGGAGAGTGTGGGATATACACACGACGTGGTCGCGGGGCCAACGACCGGAGCGCGCGATCGCCGCCCAGGGGTGGGGGGTCCCGAGCCGGCCCCGGGGTGGGGGCGCGGGAGGGGAGGACGAGCGTATCTGCTCCCACGGGCGGGCAGGCCGCGGAGGGGAACGAAGACGGAGAACCGGGGCGGGAGAAGGAGAGCAGAGTCAACAAAGAAGGACCAGAAGACGACGAGGGAGAGAGAGAGGGAGAGAGAGGGACTCTCGCCGAGTCGCCGAGAGATACCGGGGTAACGTCGACGACCGACCGGAGGGGAAGGGCCGGCGAGGGGAGGCACAGGACACGAAACGGAGTAACGGTGACGTACATAATGCGCGCGCCGTTGCGGGCGCATGCGCCGCGACTCGAAACGCCGCGATATACTCTCCGCTTCGCTCGGGGGCATTAACCGCTCGCGCGTACTCGCTCGCTCCGACGCGCACCTACGACCCCAAGAATTCGCGCTACTCGAGCTTGCTTTGCTCTGCTCCCCGGACTCTCCGGACGCCGATGTATCGGCCAAGTCGATCGCCGAGGTCAGAGATGCTGATCGCGTAATCCGCGCACCATGGGAAATCGCGCGGAAAATTTCCGTCATCCCTACCACCGGGACCGTGGAAAATTTTCCTGGATCGCCCGGGTTAGGTCAACCGTTTCGGGGCTCCTCGACCGGCAGAACGTGATAGCGCTCTGCCATTTTTCGTGAGCCCGCGGTTAAACCGGCTACGAGGACCGTTTTTCGGGGCGTCGTTCATTCTCGCGGAAAAATTCTACTCGTTTCACGTTTTCACTGTTCTCTGAGAGAATTATAGTTGCACGGATTATCTGTTTCAATTACAGTATCGTCTTATTGATGAGTCTATCGTTCAAGTCTAACACATGCTGTCTTGATACATTAACGACAGAGTATTTTTAATTATATTTTGTTTGAATGATATAAAATTCAATATGCGTATACTAAAATTGTGACAACTACTTTAATAATTAATATATTTCATTGACACTTTCAAGAAAGCTGTGAAAAGATCACTAATGTATGTCACAATGCGTAGAATAAATCGGACAGTCTCGTTCTCCGTAATCTGTTAATTAAATCTTCTATTGAATCTTGAAATTTCATTAAGACCAGCAAAACGTGAAACACTCGTCAATTTCCATTCGATTTAATTAATCGAATCAAGCGTGGATCGGTTACAGCGACTCCGATTGTCTCGAGGGTAACTGGAAAATTTTACTTTTGCCGCGAGGGAAACTCGACGCGGAATAATCCCGTAAATCTCGTCGAAGTGAATTCGAAACGATCGATGCCGCGGAAAACATTGGAGACGCCGGTGGGAATGATCTGTAATCTGGCAAACCCGGCAGCGAAGGAACGGTGCCGCTGACCGACCAGTTTTAATACTCTCGTTTGACCTCGAACAGTTCGCTGCTCTATTCCCCGGGCATCGATACCGGGGAAGTCGACCGCCGAGGTCATCGCACGAACCATTTTCTACTCGCGCAGCGTCGGCAGAGCGCATTGTCACGATTTCCGGTGGCCGGCGAACAAAGCCGTCGCCCGAACCAAGCGGATCCTTCGCCGCGCGACGAAATCGACGGACGACGGACAAATCTCTATTTCCAAGTCGGGAGACATCTGTGATTCGATGGGAAGCGGGCAGGCGGCGGACGCGAATCGGCTGACCCCGAAAAACCGAGGCAGCCGATGCGAGACCGCCTCGTCGGCATCTCTCGCACGGGGTGTCGTGTTTCACGGGGTGGTTTATCGCGGCGAGAGAGAGACAGAGAGAGACAGAGAGAGAGAGCGAGAGAGAGCGAGGTTCGATTGCGCGCGGCGGGGCGGGCGGCGTTATCTTAAAGCGGTGCCGCGCGCTCCGGCCGTCCGGAGATACCGCGTTGAGCGAACACCTACCACGATAATAAGCGGCTGACCCGATTCTAAAGTAGATGCACCGGGGTCAGTAACCCCAACCGAGCACCGAAATACCCGCGCAATCAAATGAAAATGAGATCACGATTCGTTACGACATCAAAAATGACGGTTAGCCGAGGGAGGGAGAGTTCAACAGCGGCGGGGAAGGGGGTTGACGCGGAAGAGGAGGAGGAGGTGGTGGAGGTGGAGGAGATCGAGGATGAAGGAGGGGCAGGAGGACGGGAAGGGGTCTGCCGGCGGTAGAAGGGGGCCTCGAGGAGGAGGAGGAGGAGGAGGAGGAGTGCGGCCGATGGGAAGGGGGGTGGTGGTGGTGGAGAAGGAGGAGGGAACAGCCATGTGACGTAACTGGCTCGGGGGTCGACGACCGGAGGGTTAATGCACCGGTCGCCTGGTTTCAACCCTCCGGAAAAAGAGTCGGCGCGCACCTCCACCGTTGATTGTCCCGCCAGGGAGGAGATTTACCGAGGAACGTCGACGTTGAAAAAGAAAAATCCTTATTTTTCGTCGTTTAGTGTGTAGCTCCCGGTCGAGGCTCTGTCTCTCCCGGACAGGAGCCGGGGCGAGGGTGGGTGGTCGGACGATCCGGGGATCTCTCGCGGGAAACTTTCGATCGCGACGGAAATCGGAAACACGGAGCGATTAGGCGCGCGCGCGCGCGCGCGACTGCCGGCTACGGGGGGAAAATGTGCCGCTGATGAGTGCCGGGAGATACGGTGGAACCAGATTAGGGGAGCGGCCGTGGCGCGGCTTTGCATAAGCCGGAGGGGTGGCCGGTGATCAGATTCGGGGGTGGGTTTCGTGGATTGAGCCGGTTATTCGAACGCGTCGCCGGGATGCCGTGTCTTTTATCGCGCGGTTATCGTTGCCACGTGATTGCGGCAACGAGAGTCTCTCGTGCCGTAAAACTGAGCTCAGGTCAGTGACGCGTGCACGAAAAGTGTCATGGGGAGGGCAACGTCCCGGCGAAATCTGGGCCAGCGCGGGCCACGGAATTTTCTCGGCGCTTCCTCCGGCGCGCCGCGAGCAGAAACCTGGTTACACCCGCTTCGAACACACCCGCGCCAAAAATATTCTCGATATCGTCGGAACGGCGGCCTTTCGGCTAGAGGAAAGGAAATTCACCGGGTGGTCCGAGTTTTCGAAAGAAACGTGCGGGAGGGGAGGCCACGCGACTCCTTGAACCTGCCCGAAGCTGCACGGGGAGAGCTGGAACCGAAGCGAGCCGAGCGGGGAAAAGTAGCTTGCGGCCGCCGCGAGTCGCTATGGCGAAATAGTGCAACACAGCAGTGCGACCGAGCGACCCAGTCTTAAAGATATCCAACACTCTTCCGCGTTCTCTTCCCTTTCCACGGGCCCCTCTTCCAGTACCATAAGACAGTCTCTACCGCTAGCGGCTAGGTCACTCGACGACGACTCGGCCTGCTACACCGGCATAAGTTACTGACCCAGTCAACCAGCCCCGGGCCGCCTCCGCCGCTCTTTTCGTGGCTCCCTGGTGGGGGGTTAGGCCTAGACCAAAAAATATCCTACACCGGATACCATCGTCGGGATGATGACGATGGCCGCACGATCCCGTTCCCCTTCCGAAACCGACAATGGACACCACCAGTCGGCGGGGGTTAAACGGCAACACCGGAAGCCGGGGACACTTTCTCTTTCCCGCGGTCAGCAGATCATCTCTTTGGCTTTTCGGGATCCCTCCGGCCCACTTTCTCTTTCTTTCGAATCGGTGGCCGAGAGACATCATCGTCGAGGATTTTAGGGGCGAACCCCTGGGCATCGAGGGTGTCCTACCGACCTACTCGGGGAAAGTTGCGGTTGCGAGGTAGTAAATAAAAGTCGAAGATCGTTTATCGACCATCCGCGTTGCTTACGTTTGGGCAACGGAATCAATTGAGAATACTAAGGATTTGATCGTCGACGGAAGCCAGCGAGAAATTGTCGATGCGAGAGGGAGCTCTCGGCCGCGGCCGAAGTCATCGGGTCGACGCACGAAGAAGATCTGCCAGCGTCGAGTCACCGATTAACACACCTGGCGAAGCGACTCCCACCACCGGCGCCGCGGCTACGTGGAGGTGGCAGAACGACGGTGGAGGTGGCAGCGTTCTACCACTTCTCGAAACGAATTCGCAGCCTGTGCTGCCCCCACCAAACCGCCTCCTTGAAGTCGCACAATGACGATCACGAGGACGTTGGCCTTCGCGGGATGTAATTATCAGTCTCGAGGTGAACGATTTACATTCGATTTGAGGTTTCGCCGCGAGAGATTTCTTCTCCCGATTGACACGAGCCGCGATCGACGTCGCTCCAGTCTTTATTCCGCCTTATCTCTCGCCGGGGATCGTTTATGAATCGAGATCGAGGAGATTCGGCGAAAATGATCTCGTCTCGCGGTCGATCCGAAAGGAAGAAGACAGGAGATGAATGGGAGGAAGACTGCTGGAAGCTGGACAGGAAGTTGCCTAGACGGATGCGCGTTCTCTGTTACACGTACCTGGCCTGATTTTCCAGGCGGCCGGCCCGAGCCCGGCCACACGAAAACCACCGGCACAAAAGCGAATTCCAACGAAAGGTCCGAGAGAGTCTACCTGTCCCGGCCCCTTCTCACGCGTTTTCCGAATGCCCGAAGGATATCGGTCGTCAAAGAATTCCACCGCGTTTCACGCTCCCCTTGCGTAACCGCCGTTCGACCTATTGTCCGAGACTCGATTCCATTTTCCGGGGAAAAATAGAACGTTTCGCGACCGCGTATCCTGTTCCATCGGTCATTTTTCACGATTTCCTGTCCGGCACGACTTTCGGTTCTGCGGCGCGTTTGGAATCCAAAATTGTAAACCGCGCGCGTTTGTATGCTAATGCGGACAGGGGATACGATCGTCTCGACGGTTTAAGGATCTCCTAATTCTCGCGATTTTTGAGCCTTGATTCGCGACGACGTCAGCAGAAGAAACGGGTCCTTGGCGGGATTTTTCGTCCGACCGACCGGTCGAGGCGGCAACGTCAAGGATCGGCGTAAACGTCTCGCAATTTCCGCGTGCACAAGGTCGAGAGCCGCGCTCGGTCGATAGCTTCTCCGTAGCCTTGGTCGCATCGTACATTCACATTCAAGCTCCGTTCACTTCCTGGCCACATGGCGTCGCGTATCCGACAGCGTTCGATGCTTTTCCACCGCCGAGCTGACCGAAAGCGGCGTCAGCCCGGCCGTGGAGGAAGAACTCGATCGAAGAGAACGTCGACTCCGACCAGGGCTTCTGGCAACGCGGTATGCCCGGCGCGTTTTCAGCCGTCGTCGACACCGTGGACGAGGACAATAAAACCAGAAACTGCTGATCGGAGCCGCGTATCGCTTGTCCCGCGGTATAGCGTTGCAGTTAGGACTCACCTTGCAGCCCTCGCACGAGTGTACTCCATAGTGAAAACCGGACGCCTTGTCGCCGCAAACCCGGCACAACACCGTGGTCCCGTCGAATTCTGCAATAGAAGAGAAAAAGAAGTCCATTACACTTCGGTTCACTGACGGCGGCGACGTGTGCGCGCTCGCTCCCGCACGTGGCGAGAGCGCGCGGCCTGGGAGAAAGGTGGGAGAGAAAGAAGAACACTTTCTCCTCTCTCGAGCGCGGCGGCGGCGGCGGCGAGTTACAGCATCGCCGTGTTACAACTTTCTGCTTTCACTCGGCTGTCACGGCTCCGCGATTATTTTTCTGCGCCCGACGAGCTCGGTATCTGTCGAGCGAGTCGACGGGGCCCGCGCGACATTCGCTACATTCGCGATTAGTAATTTAAGAAAAAGTGTCGTCGGGGAAAAAGGCACCGAGAAACGCTATAGAAAATCGGCACACGAGTCGTACCTATGTTCAATTCGGGCTCGGGTTTCGCCGAGGAAACGGTCGAGTCCATGGTAGGCATGTTGGGGCTGATATGATGGGGCAACTGGGCCACGTGATAGGCGCTAGACATGCTCTGGGAGACGCAAGACATGCGCGACACGCTCGACGCTCGCGAGCCATGCGACGAGATGCTGGAGATCGGCGATTCCGGGGCAGGGGACGTCGCCGCTGTGGCCTGCGCGCTGCTATCCGGCGTCAGGATCATCTTCGCGAACGCTGCCGATCACCGTGAATCCGGGGTTGTCCTTTTAGGATGTTCGATCTATCCACTTGTCACGGCACTGCACTGAGCTGAGCACCGACATTAGTCCACAAGTGTTCCCTGGTGATCACTGACTACAGCACTAAATCACTTTTGCGGCGCGTAGCACGATACGAGGCCGGGTGCGGTACCCCGGAAAATCCGTGGAGATCTCTCTCTGGCGTTGCGAACAGTCTGCTGACGAAACTCCCGCGGTTCGAGGCACCAAGACGATATACGTGTATGCACGATATAGACGGTATGGACGTACACGCGTGTATATATGTATACACGTATATATACGTATATATAGGTAGGTATCACGTGATGACCGAAGGTATTTACGTGGGTACAACACCGAGCGCGAGAGGTCCGACCCAGGGCGAGGGCAGGTGCGTTCTGTGGCAACCGGTGGACACCTCGTCCGTGTTATACCAAGGAAGACAGCACCGGGACCCGGGCGTCCACGCGAGAGAGGAAGGAACAGAAAACGGATCCGACGAGCGAACGTACGTTCGAGCGCGGATGGAAGGCAGAAGAGAGAGTGAAAGTAAGTGTTCGCTCGAGGGAGGTTCGCGTTGGTCTGACTGGAGTTCGGCGCTGCCGAGTGTTGGTTACCTGGGGGCCGTGCAGCCCTTACTCGGAGCGAGGACGGTGGAGGGGAGGGATTGATGTGGCTGCCTGCTTGCCAGGCTGCCTCGACCATCTACAATGTCTACGCCCTGGCTACCTAGTATGTAGTAGAGGACACACAGTGCACCGGTGAGCTCTCACAGAGCCCCCCGAGAGAGTTCATCGTATTTTCAATGCTGGAGGTCACTGACAACCGGCTGCGGGCCCGGGCACCGGCGTCACGGGCCCAGCCAATCCCGTGGTCGCACGCTGGGCCGCGTGCCCACGCGATTGGCCGCGCCGCCTCCCCACCACCGCCACGGACCTCTACCGGCCGACTCTCCTTCCTCCCGTCGGAGGAAGTTCATCGGCCGAAACCTTGACTGAATTACCCCGCAGCAGCGGCCAAGGCCATGCGCCCTCTCGCTCGAGCCAACCGCGAGACCGTAGCTGTCGTTTCGCCTTCTGCCTCTCTCTCCCCGTCTCCCTCTAACCTTGCCGGCTTCCTCTCGGCCTCTCTTCTGTGCTTCGCTCTGCTCTTCTCTCTTTCTCTCTCCCTCTCCCTCTCTCTCTCTCCCCCTCTCTCTCTCTCTCTTTCGCGTTCTTTTTCTCGCTCGCGCTCCCTCTCCGTCTTCGTCTTTGTCCCAGCACAGACCGATCCTACGCAGCCAACGCTCTCTGTCCCGTCCACGCCGTCGCCGTCGTCGACTCCTCTCGGATTCCCCTCGTGATCTTCTTCTGCTTTTTGCTTTTTCTTTAATCGGCCCTCGATTTCAGAAGCTTTCTGGGACTAACCCTACCGAGAGAGAGAGAGAGGCAGAGAGAGATGCATTTTATGCAGCCGAGACGCCCTTTGTCCGCCCGCTGTTCCACCACGGGTTGTGCAGCTCGTGTGGGTTCTATCGATTAGCGGAGAAACATCGCGCGGATCCGTTGTTTTATACGGAATGCTCCGTTTTCGTCGGATGAAAACGGAGACGACGACACGGCTCGGAAACGACGAGTCAGATCCGAATAATCGCTGAGGAAACGTGACCGCACCGCAGCCGTTGCATATCGCGTTATGCGCCCGGTATGTTAACGAAGTCATAATCTCCACGGCGGATTTTTGTGTCTTGTGAAAGAGAAAGAGAAGGAGAGAGTCGAGTTTGTGCGAGCCTCGTCAGAAACTCGATGACATAAATCAATTCGAGCCGCTGGGACTCGATTTCCCTTTCGCGGGCGGTGCGGTAACACGAAATCGACGCGGCGGACGCCGAAACTGCACGCGGACCGGCGACCGCCGCGCGCTGATTCGAAGGACGATAGGCACGTGCGCGCTCGCGGGCAAAAAAAAAACGTGAAGGCGGTTCGATGAACTTGCTGGCGGGGCTCGTTTCGTTTCGCGATCGCGCGAAACTATCTCGAGATTCCCGATCGTGTTCGCCGGTTTGGCTTGCATTCTCGTGACTAGGCCGCCGAGCGCCGCGATTTTATGCTCGTCGCCCGGATCGATTTACCGCCGATCGAGCAGTCCCCCGGTCCGATCCTCCGCCTCCTCTTCTTCCACCACCTCCACCTCCACCTCCTCCTCCTGTCACCCCTCCATCTCTCGCTCGCACAAGCGCCTATTTCCATTCAATGAAACTCGCTAACGCCCCCGCTCGCTCGTTAACGCCCGATCAATTACCGGCAACCAACAATCGTCGGGATTAATTAAAGTCCGCGAACTTCCGTCGTTCGTACAGTTTTGTATCGGCGGCCCGCGGCCATTATCGGGGGCTTCCTACGCGGCCACCTATCGCTGCCACCTGTCAGACGACGACCACCCACGCCTTTTATAATACACTTAGCGCGAGCGCGCGCGGGACTCGCCTTTCCTGCGACCGCGAGGACGCCGAGAGCCGCTAACCCTCGCGGATTAACTGCGAGCACCGGGCCCCGGCAAGGTGACGCCTTAGAATTGTTAGCTGTCGAGCCTTCGGCTGTGTTCATTAACGTCCCGTATATCTTCGCGGTTTCCTTCGGCCTCCGCTCTTCTGCCTCTTTATTGATGCCGGGCCATCGACGCCGCCTTGTATTTTTAGTGGCCGCTGTCAGCGAGCCGAATGCCGGCTATTATGCGGCGACGAGCAGCGAACACTAGCCTTACTTTCATCGGGCAGAACACTTTTCAGAAACGTCGTCCCCCGCGACCGTGAACGACGAAGGCGAGAAACGCTTTTTAGTCGTACACGTCGCCTTTTATCGCAGTCAGCGTTCGCGTTGACTTTATTCGATCTCTCTTCGCGGGCGAAAATTTGTTATCATTTCTGCGATTTTGTTGATGTACTTGCTGTGCAATGCAGGGTGTTGTAGAATTTTTTAAAAATTGTCGCTCGGTATAAGTAGCTATAGTATCGACAATTCGGATATTTTAGAGCATTGTTCTTTTTATTAGATATTATCGCTTCCAATTAAAGTGGTTGTTGATACTGTTTTCTTAGAATATAACTGAAACAGATGAATCGCATAAATCACTGTGATGTAGGACAAGCCGGTAATTTTGACGGAACAAGAGTTGACTTTGTAATTTATATTGGCAATTATTGTTTCCTGTTCAGACAATATGTCCAGTCTACGAGCTCGTAAAGTAGTTGGCCAGAGCGACCCTCATTGTCCGTTCTCATTCAAACGGAACTGTTTGAAAATCACTCGTCGGTTAACGAAACTTCTTTCGCCGGCGCGCTGGAGAGGGGAGAAGCGTTTTATAAGAATAGCGTAAAGCGCGCGGGCAACGTCGGGGTCCTTAATTCGTCGGCCACCGGGAAATAAAATTCCGGCAACTCGATATTTTCCTGAAAAACCTCCGCGTCGCGGTGGTGGGGGTAGAGGCGAGGGTCGACTACAATAAACTGGAAACCCAAATAGGAGCCCCTTCAACCCTTGCGCAGCGAGGTGCGGCAACCCTTTTGGCCGTAGGCAAGGCACCGGCCCCGCTTGGCTTGTTCCTCGTAAACGTCGCACGGCGATTTTTCTGTTTTCGCCGGCCGTCCGGCCGTTTATTGCTGCTTCATAAACGCATAAACGTAGTAAACTTTCTCCGGCTGTGTGTGAGTGCGGGGTACGGTCCTAAGGCGACTTAACGGTCGGTCGCAACGGCGAGGTGTCACGAGACCAGCCTGGGAAGTTAACGTCACCATCATCTATGCAATAATTTATTTTCATGATTTTATGGCAGCGCTATTACGAGCACCGACCCTGTCCCTCGCCTCCGGCGCGTCGACCTTCTTCGTCCAGTCGGCCGATCGCTTTTTATTTTTTCGCTCTGTCCTCGGCTCGTTTATTCCTTTGTCCTCGTCCACCGTGGCCGGAGACTGCTTTCAATTAGAATACACCGGGCGAGGCTGGCCGGCTTCTTGTGCCGATCGTCCGATCGATCACCGACTTTTCTTCGAGGTGGGGGCGACCGAGATCGCTCCGAACAGCGCTCCTGGCCGCTTTTTCGGCGGACACCCGGCCCGGCGTGGACCGAGTCGTAAATCGTGGCGCAATCGTCGAGCAAATCGATGCTTTCCACGGCTTGTCGACGACGTTGTAAAATGACACTTTTAATACACGGCAGTGGCTTCGACCGTGTCGTTTTTATTTAGACGAACGCATTCTTCTTCATGGGCGATGGGACGGAGACCGACCACTCGATCGTTTCACTGTCCGTGGACCGATACACTTTGGCGCCATTCGAGTTTACGCTTTGACCATTATCAGGCAACTTTAGATATTAAATTGTAGCGACGTTGTTGGGGAGAGATTCTTATTCTGCTCGTGGACGTGTAAATGAATGCTAAACCATCGAGGTTGTATATTATGTAATTTATATTATTACATATAATTTTATAATGTTACAGATAATACTATAATATTTTATATAATATATTCACGCAACGCTTAAATATGTTATAAATAACAGTGGACCAGACATCGTTAACATTGAAAGTCACCAACAGGTGTTGTCGTCACTTGCTATCATTGCTATCGTAACCTATGTTTAACTTAATCGATATAATATCTCTGTAATATAGCAAGAAATAATTTGCGCTAAATAAAATCATTATTCCTAACATTTAATCATGCTGAACACCTTAGTTTACGAATTTGACACACTTCTAGCAAAATTGGGTAAATGCGATTGAAAACAGTAAAACGACTAAAAGTATTTAAAAATATCAATACATCATTTCCATTTTTGCTAATACAATTAAACTCGTGATTTCTACTTTTTGCAACCGACGCGGATAATTTTTATTCCGCAGAAAAATCGGCGGTCTCATTAATACCGTGGATGCAACAAAACTGAGCGTCGACTGCATAATATTCCTCGCGCGGTTGACGAACGGCCGTTGTAAACAAAAGAGTGACCATTACATAAAATTCCGGGGCGCGTGATGGTCGATCTGCCGCGAATCTGCAAGCTGTTGCTGTTTGCCCCGCGAAGTTGGACAGACCTCGAACATAATGGCCGGCGACGACGGAGGTCAGACGGACTCGTTTCCTTGAAATCGGCTAGCGACCTGCAGCGCGATACGCATTTATATGCAACGAATACACCGTGGCCCTCGCGTGGCATCTATTTTTAATCGGGCAGTGTAAAGCGATCGCACGTGTCGGCATTATTGGACTCCGGTGAAGAGTAATCGGGGAAAACGTGACCGAGGAATGGAAACTCCGCGAATCGAGCCGACGTTTAACTGGGGTAGTATAAAGCGGAATGCTCGCGGCGGACTTGGATCGTTCGCGACTTATGCGACTTCTGAAATCATAAATACAATTTTCAGAGAACTCCTTACTTATTTGTAGTTTTTCGTTTTGACGGATTTTATTTTAGATATATTTTAATTCAGAGAGATTTTAGTTTGGGTATATTTTACTTTGGGTATATTTTTATTTAGGTATATTTTAGTTTAGGTACATTTTAGGTTAGTTGGATTTTATTTTAGATATATTTTAATTCAGATATATTCTAGTTTAGGTATATTTTACCTTAAGTATATTTTACTTTAAATATATTTTAGCTTAGATGGATTTTATTTTAGATATATTTTAATTCAGATATGTTCTAGTTTAGATGGATTTTAATTTAGATATATTTTACGTTAGGTATATCTTAGTTTAAATAGATTTTAGGTTAGATACACCTTAGTTTAGATATATTTTAATTTAGATACATTTTAGTTTAGGTAAATTTTACGTTACGTATATTTTACTTGAGATATATTTCAGCTTAGATGGATTTTATTTGAGATATATTTTAATTTAGATATATTTCAATCCTGACACCTTTTAATTTAGATGCATTTTATTTTCGATATATACACTTCAATCTAAATACATTCCAATTCAATTCGATTTAAATCTCTCTCAACTTAAATCGACATCAATCCAAATCGATTCCAATCCGAATCGTCGAAACAAAAATCGGTGGTCCTCGCACGACAAGAGAAACCCTTTTCCAAGAAAATTGCAAAACGCCCGGTCTTAATGAACGTGGGAATTTCGTTCTACGGCGAAGACTAATCAAGAGAGACCAATCAAGTTTATCGCTGCAAATTAGCGAAGTCTTTCTTCGCAGGCCGAGCATTTCCTCTATTTTGTTCGAAAAGATTTCGCTTAGAATTCCGCGCTAATTTGGGCTAATTACGACGGCGCTCGTTGCAATTACAGGATGGGTGGGGGGTGGTAGCTGCACTCGTAACTAATTGCCGGAACGATCATCGATTACAATTGACCGAGGTTGAATGGAAACATCGTCGCCGGGGCCGACCGCGGGCGAGTTCGATGACGCCCGATCGATTGAATCACGGCCGGCCGAAGGAATTCCCGCCGCGGGTTCAAGAATAAGGACACCGCGCGCCGGATCGGGCCTGCGTGCCGCATCGGCGCGATCTATCGCCGGCTTCGCTCCTGAGAAAATTTATACGAACTTCTGCCGTGTGTGCCGGCTTGTCGGTCGACGAACCCCGCGCGCGAGAAACATTGTTAGCGAATTCATCATCGTCAATCCGCGTTTCCGTTCTTCCCGGAATTTTTCGTCACGCCGCATTAGATTTTCCAATCCCGACACGCTGATTTATGTTAATCGAGCCACCGTAAAACGACACTTGGCATATTTATTCGCGAACCTGACGGCCGCCGGCCAACGTCCCGCCGCAGGAAATCTACGAGCTTAATCCCCCACATATTTTTATTTAACGTCCGACGAACGATTTCATTACAAAAAGATCTCGTACCGGTTTCGTAAACAAAATTGATTTACAGATACTAATCGCGGAAAATTACGTGCAAAATATTCGTAGATTCGAAGTAATCCGATAGGACAAAATCGGAATACGATATTTGAATTTTTAATACCGGTCTCAAAGTCTAAACGGAGACGAACGATTTCGTGAAAAATGAATATTTATAGATCGACCGAGCTGTCCGGTGGCGATAGAATTATGGTCGATTTTGAGTAACGCGAGCCTTGAAAAAACCCGCGATATATCACCGGCACCTGTCTCGGACGGTTATAGAGGACGGTTAATTGGTTCTCGAATAATCGATCGGAAGGACCGTCGAGAAATGATCGAAAGGAAGCGACCGGAGGGTGGGACGATATTTCTATCGATCGGATCCCGTGGACGAGCGCGAATTCGATCGAGTCCGATGGGAAACGAAACGCTTTAGAAAAGAAGAGTGGAGAAATTGCGAGGCGGTTGTGTGCTCGCCGTGAAAGCCCACGGAACACAATTAGACTTTTTTTTCCGCTCCGGCATCGCGGCGGCCGCAGCCAGCGACGCGTGCACCGGCAAAGATAAAAATGTAACGAGGTGGAGCATAATTAGAAGCTATTTTCACGCGGCAATGGAGGCTTCATTGTCTACCTTGCCGCGTGTCCTTGGCACTGAACGTCCGGTCGCCGACCGGCCCGCGGCCCCCGCCCGCGTTCTGCGCTTTGCCCGGCAGCTTCCTAGATCGTCGACGCTCGGTAATCGGCGCGGCCGTGGTCCCGTCGTATCGTTGACCTCGTCAACAATTTATCGAACTCCTTTGTCAGGGCGACACGCGCCGATAACCGACTGCCTTGGCATATTCTTTCCCGCGGGGACACCGACGGCGGACCTTGTGTCAACGATCCAGCGAATCCTCGTGGATCGCTGACGAAGCGCCGCCCGAAGACTTAGTCGTATTTTACGTTCGCGGCAGGGTCACGTAATATACACAGAAATATTTTTATATTCCTTTTATACCGTCCACGCAGCTGCTTGAACGAATAATAATCGCGGCGGTGGCTCGAAATCACTATATTTATATAAAATATTTCAGTATTTTAATATTTAAGTATAATAACAATATTAATAAAGCGTCCAAGCGTCGATGACTTCTTTCTCTCAATCTTCTTAACCCTTTTGGTATACCCCTTTGGTACGAGCACTCGGTCCGCGTGACGCTCTTCCTATACGAGGCGCCGTCCGAAAATTCGAACTCGGTTTACGACAAATAATTAAAAATTTAAAGCGTTCTGAAGAGAATTTCACCCTTTGCACTCGAAGCCATTTTAATTATAAATCTAATATAATTGTTCTGGCTTCTATTATTTCCATTGCATATAACAAAGTGTATTTTATACATATGAAATTGATTCTTGCGACTCGTACCAACAGTTTCATTGTCAACAATTTTTCAAATCTAAACTATATTAATATACTAATTATTTTACAACGCGATAGAATAATTTCAGTGGTGCCTCAGAGCCACCATTCGAGTGCAAAGGGTTAACAGTAAAGGGATTACAGGAGGTCTATCTCTCTGGCGATTAAAAATGATATTAAGTGTTCCAGTTATTATGATATCGAAACGGCACGAAGAGGCCCTAAAAGATTTCGTTGGATGCCGTTGGAAGTTCCAAGGATTATTATAGATCATTATTGGCGCAATCATCGGCCCGTGCAAGTATTCGAGCGTATGCGAGTCTGGCGAGGTTTAGTCGTTATAGAGTCCACCAGCGAATGACTTCCTGGTGTATTCTCAGTTATTAGGCGATCAGAATGTAGCAGCGAGCGCGGTGGCTGGTGTAGAATTATTAAGCGTACACCTTTCAGCTCTGCTATTAAGTAATATCGTTATATTACACGGTGCGTTGCTGGCCCGAGCATCGTTCCCTCTCCTCCCCCCGCCCCACCGTAAAACAGCTGAAACCGAAGATTCATTGCCGCGAATCGACTTAATGCCGCTTAGATAATACCGACGGTGCTCCGGTTCGTTCTTCTGTCGAGCTATGCATGTCGGAATGATTGTAAAAACGTTCCGCGGCCGTTCCTTTCAATTCCGCCGAAAATCTCGGATTTTACAGGATTCCATCGACACATATACAAACACATGTGATGCGGCTTTAACACGTCACCGACCGGTTATTTGGTCATAAAAATTTAGTTCAACGCTAAATTTTCGTTACTATTTCGATTTAATTTATTTTATTAACCGCGAAAGATATTTAATATTTGAAAAGTAATATAGTAATATTGAAGCTTACGGTAGTACAATATCACACATTTGTCTCGATAATAGATAAAAAATTAATGATCAGTTGAACTATCTTTAAATGATAGTTCCTGTAATTTACAGACTGGAAACTCTTCCAATTAGAATTTTCTTAGATATATTTATATATTATATAAATTAAATTAAATGTATATATTATATAAATTAAATTAAATTTATATATTAAATATATTTATTAAATACTCTAATCCATTCCAAATTATTATTTTCTCCGAGGGCCCGTCAAAGGGTGAGAACAAATTCGAGAAACGAAAAATTTGGATTAGGAACCGAGGGGCTGGATGATGGAACAATAAGACCCATGGCTACCCATGGCAACGCCGTGCCCAGCATCGATCGGCGGATCTGTTAATTCGACAATGTCGTGCCTCAATTGTTAATTAGCGGCGGTGGGCGGGCGGGCGAAGGGGAGGGTTCGTGCGAGCCCCTAGCGGGCCTCTATTGTCCCGCGGCCCGTTCTTTCGTGAGAAAGAATGAAGAAAGATTGCATATCGCGATAATATGGTGGTAATCTCGGGAAGGTGCACGAGGCGTGCAGAAAAGAGAACGGTGCCGTAGCAGCGATGTTCTTGCGGTTTTGCGAGCGCACCCGCTGCGTTGCTGCTACACCACCGCGGCCGTGCTGCTGCTGCTGCTGTTAGCTGTTAGCTGGTGCTCTTAGCTGCTGTAGCTGCTGCAAGTTCAGTGACATCAACGCACGCATGTGCGTGACGCGACGTGCGCACCGTTATGCCCATAGCCTGCCCTATAGCGCCCACTGCGGAAGTATAACCATATACTTGTTCGCCGGCGCGCCGTGCGCGCGACGATCGAACGCCGATTTAATATCGCGATTAATCGATAGACAGGCGATTTTACGTCGGCTCGACCGCCGGGGCTGTCGGGACGACGACGGTCGACGCGTCGCACCGATCGATCCTCCCGTTTATCGATGCGCCCGACACGGGCGATCCGTGATCGCGCGACTCGGCTTTCGAGTCGGCAGAAGTCGAAATCGTTTTCGATGCCGAATGATAAATTCTCGGCCGTTCGAACCGATCGAGACGACGGTGGAAATTGATTTACGCTCTGAATGAATTTGAACGACGCTGTTGTCGTTAAACGGGCCTGGGAAGTAGCAGCAGCTGCGGTTCAACGGTCTTGGTATGTATGCGAACGTAGTCTGGAGGTATGAGAAGCTTTTTCGTAATGTTTAAACATTCGTTGGATATTTTTATCCTTGCTTGGGCCAAATTAACCCTCGCGTTGTTACGATTCCTATGCGGTACGTGAAAAAAGGGCTGTCAATATAAAACTAGCAAAGCTATTGATTTTAGGACATTTTAGAACATAATCTGAACGTTTTAAAATATTGTTGTCTCGGTTGAAACTTGATATCTCACAGACAAGTATCTTGATTTAATTCTCAATTTCATTCCTCTCGCGACAGTTACTTTACCGAACAGAGAAACACGTGAAATATCGTCTCGGTGTTCGGAAATTATAAATTACCGCAATTTTTAACAGCAACGTTCTGTCATTATTTAATCAGTAAATTCCGTATGTAATAACTTTACAACAAAAATGAGTACTTCAAACTTACTAAAACTAGTACAGAAATAAATGTCTAGTTGGCTCCCGCACCTTGCGCTCGATGTTAACAACATTAATTCTACATAAAAATGAAGAAATTAAAAACCTACATAAAAAGTAAACTTCGCTATAATCGTATTCATTATAATCTATAAAATATTATAGTAAATTCTCCAGCAGAATTTCCTGCAGTTATGACAAGGGTGCGTTGTCGAAAATGCGCTCAGGCAACGCAACAGATCATCCCGCAATCCGAAGCAATTGTTCGCGGCAGGTAAAACAATCAGGGATTCGTGTCGGTGGAATACGGGGCAGCGAAGAACCCGGTGAACCCGAGGCCAGCCCAGCGAAACCGGGGAGTGGGACCCCGTATAGTCGCCGATTATCGCGCCGGTGGGAGATAGTTGTCCACGCGACGCGTATGCGAGCAAATCAAACACAGAGGGGCAGAGCAGGAAGAATAGGTGGAAAAAAAGGCGAGCTCGGAGGGCGAGGGATGGACAGAGCGGAAGGTGGGCGTGGAGGAGCAGCTGCGTTTGTTGCAACGTGCTACGCGGCCGCTGCTCGAGCATCGCGACGCGCGCGCTGTACACTCCGCGAGGCGTAACTCTTTTCATGCGACGCGTGTCCTCGATCATATCTCTGTCCGAGAACCACGCTGGCCCCGGATCTGTGTCAACGGCACCGAACGGGTTCGGTTAACTCGGCCCGGCCCGGCTCTCGCGGAATTAAATCATCGGGGGCTCCGAAATCGAGAGCTCCCTCCTCGCTTTCGAACCACCTCCGCTCGCGCGACGTTAACCCTTTGCACTCGAAGCCATATTAACTGTGATTCTAAAATCATTTTTCTGACATACAGCATTTCTATCTTACACGACAAAATGTATTTTAGTATAAAATGTATAAAATGTATTATATAGTATAAAATGTATTTTATACTTTTAATAATTTTTGACATCTAATTTATCGTAATATAAAAATTATATCGAAACGTGCTGTAATAATTTTAGTGGTGCCTCAGAGTCACCACTCGAGTGCAAAGGGTCAACCCTGCGATATCTCGCCGGCGGTTCGATCAATTTCATTTAGTAATTAGTCGTAGGGCGATTGAATTTCCATTCTCGAAATTAACCTCTTGGTCCACGGCTGGATTTCGCGAGAATGAAGTCTTTCATAACTAAATTACCATTTTTCTTAATATATATTTTTTCTTTGCTATAGCTATTTCTTGTTTTATTTTCATTATTTTATTAATATTATTTATTATTTTTTTTCGTAGTGTATTGTATGTACACACTTTCACTGTAATCATTTACTTTAATCATTAATAACAGATATACTGCGTCCGCGCTTCCAAACAGTTCCAAAAAATCGAGAACAACGCGTCGCCGCAGCTACGCTTTTCGACCGCGTTTACCGCGAAATATTTCGCAGGTTTTCGCGACGAGTCCGCGGAAATACATTGAATTCACGAAAAGGTTAATTAGTTACAGGACGGCCCGCTTTCGCGGCAACTTTCCAGGTTAATTGCGGCCCGGGAATCGATCCGCCGTGGAAATTGAATGGTTTTTTTAGGCCGGCGCGGAGGACAATCCGTACGGCGATCGATTTCGAGGACGAGCCGCCGGCGGCGACGGAGATCGGCCGCGCGGCGAAAGAAAAATGGAAAAAGTAATTTCTCTGGTGGCGCCCGGTGTTCGCTGTGGGTCGGCCCGATGGACGACTTGCGCCGCGACCTGCAAACCGCGCGGCAAGGAGGCCGTTCGATCACCTTGTTGCACGCGTGCACGGCCGCGCGTCTGCTCGCCGACTAGTTTTCTCCATTACAGTTTCATTTGATAATACATAGTCATGCGAACGGCTCACCACCGTGAAACCGAACCGAACTGAAATGGAACGGCCACGGTGGCTGCTCCAAATTTCGCGGAACAGGCGAACTTTCCGTAACGATTATTTCCGCGCCGCGGAAACGGCTTCCCGATACTAATGTAATATTCATCGTGGCGCAGTTCGACGTTTAAAACACCGCGCATCGCTCTTCTCGTTTTCTACGCTTCAGCTACCGGCGGTTCTCGTAATTGCTCCTTCTTTTATTATTATCTTTTTTTTTTCAAATCGACGTTCAACGGTTACGGATCTTTCGAAAAATTGTTCGCGATCTTAAGTTTACTTGCAGCCGCCAAGGTGTGCGAGTTAATCTACTGTAACGTGTTGAGATTTTGATTTAATATTAGATTTATCGGACTCGTCAAAAAGTCCAATTTATTTTTACTTCATGATTACTCAGACTGTGTTTTTATATTTATGAGTTATTTATTCCACAACTGCAGCAAATATTACGATAAAATTCGCTCGAAATCGGAATAAATTTCTTATCGTTAATTCTATAAATTAATGAAATAAAATAAATTAATAAAATAAGTAAGATCAAGATGAAAATTAATTTCCAAATTCCACGTAAGCAATTCTGCCGAAGCAACCCCGGTCGTATAAATCCGTCTACTTAATAGATTAAACGTCGAGCTTGCAAAATGGTATCAACCTAATTTCGTTCGTCCGCGCTCGCAATTAGAGCTGGCACACAAATTGCCCATAAAAATTCGACCAAATCGAGAGAACTCGCTCTCCGCTGGAACACGAGATTCGCCGCGTTGATTACCGCATCGAAAATAAGTATAGGACGATGCCGGGTGGAAAGGAGCTAAAAGAAGCTTCATTGAAGAACACTGCCAATTAGACTAGAATCCAGCGTCGGTGTTTCGTCGTGCACATTCAGGCCGACGTAGCCAACGGAGGCGGGAAACGAGGATGCCTCGCGTTTCCACGGAGCCCGCCAAAAAAACGTGTGGATTTCGCGAGGCCGAGGCCGCGGTGGACGGCGCGGGAACACTTTCGATTGCGGGATCAAAGTGCAGGATCCCCCCGCGTGTGCGAGGGTACCGCGAGACCCGAAGCGCGGCCGTCGCTCGATTCCATGCCGAGGGAGCCTCGCGTTCCGCTCCAACGAAAGCGTTATTGTCGGAATACCGTCGAGAGACACTCGCCGCAAAAAGAGATTAGAGGTTGACCTGCTCGGCCGTCGCGGCGGAAAAGGGGATTACGAGCGAGGACGAGAGAGAAGGAGCAGCGCGAAGAAGAGAGACGCGGTGAAGAAGAGTGACGGAGTGAGGAGAGTGACGGAGTGAGAAGAGAGACGGAGAGAGAAGAGTGACGGAGAGAGACGACGAGAGGAGAGAGGAGCGTGTGCCACTATCCGCGGCCCCGAACTGGCCTGCTCCGCATCGCCACTTCGAGTCGATTACAACGGGTATGCTTCGTTCCTCCACCTCCTCCGCCTCCTCCTTCCCCTCCTCTCTCACGGACGTCCGCGGTAAACCGCTTTTTCCTCCGTCGATTAATCGCTAAAAACGAAGAGAAACAAGAAGCCGGCCGGCCGGCCGGCCACGCGGCTCTCTGCCTGCCTGACTGCCTGACTGACTATGTCCCCCCCCCCACTCCCCCGCCACTTGTTGAATCACGAGAAATCGGGGATCGGCTTTCTGGCCCGCTGATATACTCATTTCGTAAAGTTTACCGAAAACGGTCCACGGAAAGTGAAAATCCGGAACGCGGGCCCGCCGCGCTCGGGCGCCGACGTGCGGCGATGCGACGAACTCGGATGAAAGTTGAAAATGTTTGACAATAGACATCGGATGAAGCGATCATCTCTTTTTGCGTTAAGGATGAAATGTTGAGAAACAAATGATAATAATAGCAGATCTTCTTTTAATTAGCTTGATTAATCTGTAGAAAGCGTTGCGTAACATGTTATAAACGAACATTTTTCTCGATCACAATTTTGTTGCGATTTTTCCTGTTCGATATAATTGCTCAAGATTAATCAATTTTCGACGTGACGAAAAGTTAGAAAATTATTCTGAAAGTTGTACTCATACAGTAATTCAATTGCAGTGTAATTCGTAAGTCGGATCGCGATTGTGTTAAAGTACGATGTAATTAAATTACGAAGTAATATATTAAGAATTATTAGTAATTAATTTATTAGTAATTTTAAGAATTAGGAAGCAATGAAATTACGAAGCAATTATGTTACAAAGCAAATGGATTGCAAAGTAATTCAGTTGCACAGGAATTTAAGTACACGTTAATTAGATTGCAAAGTAATTACGCTGCGATACGATTAAATTGCGAAACAAAGCAATTAAATCGCAAAGAGATTCGATTACATTGTAATTTAGATCGTCGCTGAATTGAATTGAACTGTATCTCAATTACACTCGCGATTAGCATAATTAATGATTTAATGAACTCTAAGCTTCGAATTACGTAACTGATTTATAAAGTAATTGAAATACGGTATTATTTAATTAAGTAATTGAATTACAGTGTCATTGAAATACAATGTAATTCGAATAATTAATTTAATTACGGTGTAATTTAAGTCGAACAATGTAAGTCGAACACTTAATAGAGAGAATTACAATATAATTTAAATATAATATAATACCAATACGTAATAGAATTAAAATGTAAATTAAATACAATACAATTCAAATAATTCATTCAAGTGCAGTATCATTAAAATCAAATATAATTCAAATACAGAGAATTGAACGGCATATAATTAAATTATAATGCAATCGAGCTACACCTAATCGAATCCCGAAGCAATCGACTTTCAAGCAATCTCAATCAACACGATTCGAGTCCGCAAGAACAAAATCGTTCTGAAACCGAAAAGTCGGAAAATCGAACAGAAATGACCGTTTCCCGGATTACCGTGCGACGTCCGGTCACGACACCGAAAGGGTTGATGCCCCGAACGTCGAAGCAGCGTTCCCTATCGGTGGGCCACGAACGAGACAGTTAGCCGAGAATGAAATATTATGGGTCATATTTATTAGCCTAATCCTCGCCGCGTATTGGCCGCACCACAATTTCCGTGTGGTACAGACCGAAACAACGCGATCCATAAGAATTGGTTTTGAAGGGTGAAACGCGAGCCACATTTCGGGCGATTGTTGTCCCAGCGGGAACCCGACTTGTGAAAAGAATCGGAAGTCGTGGGCTAGGGTACGCGCGGGTCCTCGTCCGCAGGTACCATCTTTCAGCCGGTAATGGGACCGGGGGCGGCGTTGTTTGTCCGGGACCGACGTGATTAGCCGGTGTCTGTTTACCTACGACGGAAGGGATTATTCAAAACAAACAGCCGTGGGCACACGGGCCGGAAGAAAGGGGTGGTCGAAAGGGGTGGGTCTCGATCGGCTCTCTCGATCGGATCCGTAGAGGGGCGGAGCGGGGGTGGGGGTGCGGGGGCCGGAGGAGCGAGAGCTCATTGTCGTCGAGGACCTCCTAGCCGCGGTCCACGGGGAGTTGGACGTAATTGGGAGACAATGGCCGGCTCGTTACGTTGCGGGAATCCTCGTGGGCGTGGCGGCCGACGGGAAAGGGTTAAGAAGTCAATCGGTCACGGAAGACACGCTCGTAAATTCGTTGCTTACCGGCTACGCTTGACATTTCACGCTAGTCGGTCTATCTCTCCTCCTCCGCTTCTGCCGCGCCCCGAGATCCTTCTCCCGAGGCTCGACCGCGAACTCTCTCTCTCTCTCTCTCTTTCTCTCTCGAGAGAGGGACCTCGCAGGGGCGGCTATGAATTATTCAGCGTGGAGAATCCAGGGCCCCCGGCCAGCTACTGTTTTTATTGATTTCGGGTTAGCTCTGCGGGGAAAGGCTTAGCGACCATCCGTACCTGTGGCTTCCACGCTTTTAACACCCTCTGACAAATGACGACTGGTACGTTCGAGGACTTTCAACCCCTTCGGCTGCGGTTATGAGGCCTGGTCGGGGCTGTGCATTTCAATTCACTGTCGGCTAATCAATTCACGACGATTCGGTTTAAATAACCGGGCGAGTAAATGGGTCTTTGTGGAATGTAAAAATGGTATGGGTTGTTTATTAGATACGGAACGTGGGTGGAGATTTTCTTCGTTCCTTAGTTATTGCTTTGTTACGTTGAATCTAATGAAATTGTGTTTTTAAAGTATTTACAATGTATTCAATAAATGCATAAAATTCATGGCCTAATTATAATGATAGAATCAGATGCTCGCTGTTGTATTGTTCGTGGTCAGGTGATTTATTTATTTGATGCAGAGACGTATTTTATAGCTCTGAAGAAACTGGATTGAACTGCAAAAATCTTCGCTTTCTAATTCGAATATATTAAATTATACATTTTAATTATATATCTTTAAAATGTTCACGTCACAATATAATATGAGTGAATAGAAAAAGACATTCATGTTAGTGCAACTATTTAGAAAGATTACGAATCATTTGACGGAATAATTCGTCTAGAAAAATGACAAGAGTATAGAATTTAATAAAGAATTTGAAAGAAAATCTGTCGATAACAATTCAAACGATCTCTCGTAGCATATTAAATACTACGAAGAAACGCCAACCTTCGATTTTCTACTCGATCGAATAAATTTCTCGGCCGGCGAGTGATTACGGCGGCAAGTTTTTCAGCGGAATCGCTTGAGAACGACTTCGAGGACGATCGAAAAAATAATAAACGACGCCCCGGTATAATTAATCTGCTTGGAGTGAAAAAAAAGAAAAATAGTACCGAGAGCAGCGCGATGATCTAACACGGTTCGATGGCCCGTGAAATCGAGCGTATCGCCGAACGATTCATCACGTAGGCCTAAACGGCCTTAGGGCCGGTCGTCGCCGAAAACGCAAGGTCGTCCGCAACTTCCGCGTTCTATTCGTCCTCCGGCCGGATTGCCCAATGATTTAAGGCCGCCGGAAGATCGATGGGCTGACACGATAGAGCGCTGGCACTCGACTCTTCATTCCGATTTTTCTGTCGATGGAGCAGCCGCGGCTGTTTATCTTTAAATATCAAGGAAAACCGGTGGCTCCCGTCCTCGCTGTAATACATAATAAGAGCCGCCGCGATGACATAACAACCTTTCAATTAGCCGCGGCAACGAATCCCGTCGGTTTCGTAGGAAAGTGAATATTACGTCAGCCGCCCGGTTCCCGAATTCCGACCGGCCCCGTTCGATCGGGAATCGAATGATTAAGCAGCCGCTCGATCACCGCTCGTGAATCAATCCGTCGAGTTTCGCGGAACGAAATTGAATCTTACCCCCTTGCGCTCGAACGGCGACTCCGGGGCACCGCTATAATTATCCCAGCACGTTCAAAAATTTTATAACAATGAAGTTTAGATGGAAAAAATTGTTAAGTAACTTAACTATCGCCACGAATGTTGCATCGAATAAAATTTCGAATCCCCGGGAAGCTGCATTTAACATACAACACGATACAAATAAAAGAAAGCCTAAATGAAAATCGTTCATTAAGCGAATTACACGTTTGTTAGGTAATTTCGACGAATTCGCTTCGAGCGAGAAATCTTGTCGGCCGTTTCGTTTCGGTTCTGTTCGTTCCGAGAACGATTTGATTTTCAGGAAAGCGGCCGTTCGCCGCTGTTCCTAACAATTTCTATTTGCACGTGTCTTGTCGGTATTTAATTAACGTCTTCGTAATTACCGGCTTCGCAACGGAGGGAAAACGCGCGCGCATTAATGATACGCGAACGAAACCCGAACGCGATGCATCGTTTAATTAATTGTAGTGTTGCCGAGGGCTTTACGGCCGGCGATGATTTCAAAAACCGGCGAGAAACGTGTTTCATTATCCGACTCCGTGGGACCGCGGCCCGTTTCGTTAACGCGCATCCAGCCGTCTACTGGTCTTAGAATTTGCTTTAATTGTTCCGCAGCATTTCCAAATCGAAATAAAAAGGCCACGTGTCGTGCCACACACCTCGCGGCAATAATGGTCTCCGGAAATGAAAATTAATTGCTTTTACACACCGGAATTAACCAACCAGTTAAAAATTATTCTATCTCTCTGAGATAATTTCTTTCACATAGCTAGAAAATTATTGTTAAACAAAATTGCAATGCTTGAGAATTCTCGATTCCCAGAAAAATGGCAAATAAATTATAAGAATTCCCTACGATCGCACGTTCAGCTTATTTCAACGCTTCAAATTCGAAACAAATTGCAAGCACGCTCTTCTATAGTTTCATCGGAATATTTGATAACGATAGAATCGCCGAATCGATAGAAACGTTACTATAATATCTTCGTCGAAGCGTGCTTTATAATTAGACCGAGGATTTTCTGCATTTATATTAAGATTGACTGACCGCGATTTAATGCAACGTGCATTCGCGAAAGATAAAATAAGCTTCAAAGTGTCAACGTTTTAACTCCGGCCTGTTGTAATTATTAATGGAATCAAGAATTTATATCTCGCCGCTTCGGATTTTGTATTTCATCAATTTTCGCGGTCTGGTTGCAAACAAAAATTGAGCGAGTCTCGCGATTACGAGGCAACGCTGGTTGCTCGCGTTTAGGGCAGCTCCACCGTCGTGCTGTTAACCCTTTGCATTGTGATTTCTTCTTACGTTGCGTTGATTATTATTAACTTGTTCTTAATATTTTCTTTAATAGGACCAGATAATTTATTGCCTTTATTTGCTGCCGTTTCCAGACTTTGACAATAGAAGAATTCGATTTAGATTTGTAAGAAGCGAATAATTGATTAATTTCGTTATTATAGCGCAAAGGGTTAATCGTCTCGTCGCGGCGGTCCTCGGGCAAGTCGGCCGCGCCGCTCGCGTGTCCGCATATTTTCGCGTTGCCCGCCATAAAACTGCCTAATTGAATACAGTTTGAAGAGCACTGTCAGCGGAGGCCGATTTCCGCGTTGCTTTGATCCGATCCCCGCGCGGCTGCTCCTTCTTCCGAGCCCGGCCGCGAGGGCCGGCCCCGGGGACGGGGCGGCGGAAAGGGGGGAAGGAAGAAGAGAGGAAGAAGAGAGACGATCTCCTCCGACGGTCATCGATCCCAGAACCGCGAGAAACCCTGAACGAGGCTCGGTCCTTGAGCCGAAGCCGGAGACAATGAACGCCGTCCGAGTCGCCGTCCTCGGAGCGTTGACCCAGAGAACGAGTCCGCGAACGATTAACGAAGCCTTTGCATAACCGGCCTCCGTCGATCGATCTTCGATCCGGGGGAATCGTCTTTTCTCACCGCTCGAATAACTTATCCCGGCCGGCGTTTCGCCCTACGCTCCCGTTTTCCCAACGAATTCACGCGCCAAAAAAGTTCGTGAAACCGACTCGATCGGATTTCGAAAAGAAACTGATCCTGATTAGACGATATTTTTGTTTAAGACATTTTTATTTGTTCAGTTTTAAGACATTTATCGTTCAAACGTTTATCTTTGAGGCATTTGGATATTACTCGTCTTGAATAGATTTGGGCAATTGTTGTTAAGATACAATTATTTTAAAGTCGACGATGAATTTCTGAATTAATGATATTTTACAGATTGCACTTGTGCTTTGGAAATTCGTATGTGGTCAATTCATCATCTAATAAGATAAATATTATTTATAACTGTTTATTGTAATTTAACTAACTTAAATTATATAATTAGTTAAATTGTAATAGACAGTTGATCTAGTTATACATACTATTTTATCGAAAGCGTTGACAAACGTTGCTAAATAAAATTGTAAATAACACCAAGTATACCCGGTAACATTTTTGCGTAAAAATATACAGGATAAAGTACAGAATAGAATAAAGTAAATAATTTTTAAAGCAGAATATAAAACGATTGTATAAAACGATGCGGATATGTACCTCGTTCAGCGTACGTCGCAGTAACCTCGAGCGTAGAACATTAAACAAATCAAGTCGTGAATTATTTCAAGCACGTTGAAACGTTTAAAAATTTGTATTCGGTATTAAAATTCGTTGTAAATAACTGAAACAGTGTTCCTCCATTCTCGAAGCCAGAAAAAAAAAGAAACAGTTCCCAGTCGTCGAAACTGTCTCCCCAAAAGCAGCCCCCTATGGAAAACCCGAGCGTGGAGACCAGCGCGCCAAAAACTGCATCTCGCGCGTGCACGAGCTGCATAATCACCCTCGTGCAGCCCCTTGTTCGCCTCGAGAACCGAATTCAAGCGGGCTGCACGGGATCCTCCCCTCTGAACGATGGTCTGCAAGACGATCTCTGAAAAAGCGGTACCAGGCTAACCTAAGAGCCACCCTGGTGATGGAGAGAGAGAGAGAAAAATAGAGAGAAAAAGAGGTGAAGAGAGAAGGGGGAGACAGAGAAGGACAGAGAGAGAGAGAGAGAGAGAGAGAGAGAGAGAGAGAGAAGAGTGCACCAACCGGCCGAGATCAGCTTTGGGGGACTAGGTAGGTCCTCCGGCTCGAAGCCGCCGAAGAGGAGGACAGCTGGAGGTGCACGACCGGTGAGTAGGGTAAGGTCGGTCATGGGTGCATCGCGATACGGTGACCAACTCGAAATAGATAGCGCCGATGCACTTTGGACGCTGCTTATCTCTTTCCTCACAGATTTCACTTGCTACGAATTTATTCTTCTTTTTACGTGTCTTGTCACGAAATCATCGTTGTTCGATTATACTTGAGTAGATTATATCGAGGGTTAATTAAAGAGGAGTAGCAACGATTGTTCGATGAAACCTGGGTAGAAGTGGTAATTGTCTAATTAAATCTGAGTAGAAACGATAATGAATTTCATCTCGGTACAAATGATCATTATCGAATTAAATCTGAGTAAAAATGATTAAGGTTGGATGGGAACGATGATAGTTGATTTTAACCTGAGTGGAATCGATGATGGTCAACTTCAACCTGAGTAGGAATGATGATGGTTAAATTTAACCTTGGTAAAAATGATGATAGATGAATTGAACCCGAGTAGAAACGATTATGGTTGACTTCAACTTATTTAGAAATAATGATGCTTGACATCAACCTGAGTAAAAATGATGATGATTGATTTTAACCTTAATAAAAATGACGATTGTTGACTTCAGCCTGAGTAGAATTAAACTATCGCAGAAACGATGAGTGACCAATTAAACCTAAACAAAAACGATCACCATTAAGTATAACCTGAATAAAAATGCTAATGATTGAATCTACCCAGAGTACAAATGACGATTGTCGAATTTAACCTAAATAAAAATAAAAAAGACTAACACGTTTCTAATAAAAACCAGCAAGTAAATCACAAGGCAATAGACACGCAACAACCAAAGATTAACAAATTATCTTTAATCTTCAAGCTCGTCGAACAGTCCTAACCCCTTGGAAATAAAAAAACTAGTCGTCCGATGGCTCCGGAAAAAGTGCGACACGCGTCGGCCGGAATACGTGGGAACGGGACGATCCGAAAAGTCGCGAAGATGATCGGGCGAGTAATCGATCGGCGGGTATCGGTAGAGCCGTTCGACCATCGTGGAGGGTAAGGTCGGTCACGGGTGCATCGCGTATGGTTGCCAAGTCGAAATCGGTCCATGCACAAAGCGGCTCTATGCCACGGAACCGGGGGGGAGGGAGGGAGAAGGAGTAGAACCTTCTGCGAGCGTGCACGCGGGCCCACGGAGAGGGGTGGAAATAAAGCGAGCGCTAAAGCGGGCGACGCGCGACGGAGAGAGAGGCGGCGATAGGTGTATATAGAAGAGGGGGCTAGGAGGGGGGAAAAACGGCTTCCGCGAATGTTACGGGACTGCATAGCGACGTGGGAGTGTAGCGACTGCACCGGCGCGCGTCTTTGCACCGACATGCACGCACGTGCACACGCGCCGATCTTGGGAGTGCGCCGACCCCTACCAGCATGGAAAACGGTCACTGACCTCCCTCCTGCCGCCCCCTTCCCGCGGGGAGCCAGCCTTCCGTCCCGCACCTGCGACGTCGCGAGGGTTGCCGAGGGTGCTGAAAAATCGCGATCCCGCCGGCTAACGAGACCGGCGGAGGATTCTTTCAATCTCGACAATTCAATTGTTCTCCCACGGGGATTCGTTGGTGTCGACGGGGTGGGTGGCCGCCCGATCCGGCCACCCTTCCGTCCCGGAGTCGCCTAATGGGTCCCGATACGGTGCTCGCAGGAATACGCGACGGGGATCGGTCACGAAAATTCGAGAACGTTCGCGGGCCGATCGTTCGGGCCCGTGACACGATCGATCCTCTCGCTTGCTCGACGGTCGACGGACTTCGACATCCTGTTGCGCGTTTCGTCGGATCGGCGACGCGTTCTACGGGGGATTTCCCCCCCGGTGCTTCGGCAGGACGTTTAACGAGGAACGCTGCCGCACGCTTATCCGAGGAAAGTCCCGCGCGGAAGCGTATCGATCGGCTCGTTGTTTCTAGGCGAGCTTACCGGACGCCGAGGATCGAGGCAGATGTGCATTGCAAATGCAGAAATCCCACGATTGCCGTCTCAATTTTCTACGGGACAAAGGATCTTTATGCGCATAATCGTTGATTACGAATGCACGAAATAGTCCATGAATAGAGAGCGCGGATTTTTATGCTGATCGAAACTGGTCCCCGCATCGGTCGCAAGATATCGCGGTTGCGTGAACATTTACGTTCTTTCTTGTTAATAGTTCAACAGAATATACAACGGCATCTGAAACTGCCTTAAACGATTTTACTGTTACAATTTTCTGCCCACACGATTTTGCTAAAAATACGCTAAATTCGCAGAGCAATTCGCGAGCTGCAGTCTCTGCGAATTAATGTCAATTTAATCCGCGAGTTTTCTGATTCGATTTATTTCGTTGCTTATAAATGTTGTTCCCTGTCGCAACCAACGTACCGATACGTTTCTCACCGGTGCAACGGATAAACCAATGCCCGGCGAGGACCAGACGCGCGAGGACTATCGCGGAGCATGGAATTAATCATTCGTACCAGAGTCGACCACTAAAATCGCGGACCCGTAACGATGAAAAATCGATCCGGCCAACGATCCCGTCGATAAGAAGAGCTATCTCGAAGCGTCGCGCGCGCTGCCCCGTCGAATAAAATCGTCCTCTCGTCGCCGATAAAACGAGTCGTTCGTTTCGCAACGACAAGCCCCGCGTTTCCCGGCACGAGCAACAGGAAGGAATGACTCACGATCTTGCGTTTCCATCGAACGCGACGGGCTCGTCGGGACGCGCGCGCGAGAACCGTCATTTCTATGCGCGCAGGTTTATCTATGCGCTACCACGGGGACGCGAGCGGCCGCGCCGATTCCACCGTGCACGCCGACCCGATAAAGTATCGCGGGGTTGTCAACCCGTGCGCGCGCGGGACTCGCTCTCTCCGAGCACACCGACTCTCCCGTTTCGAAAACGCCGGTGGACAGGCTTATCGAAGCCTGTACAGGAACCGATCGACCGTTAGTTGTCAAATAACGCGTGAGAACCGTCAGGCTAATTCGTTATCGGCCGCGGGTACCGCGTCCGGCAGCCGAGGACGACATTTTTCTGGTTCAAGGTACTGGCCTATTACAGCTACGGTACTGGTTCCTAACGCTCTGTGGCGCAATGACTCGATAACACGTTTCGGAATCGGTTCTACCGATCGCCGCCACTTCCCAGGGAATTGCTTACGAAATTCACGAACTCGATGCTTCTTTTCGAACTGTTGTTCTTTGATGTATTTTAGGTGTTTCGGAGATGTTTTTCCTTGCAGTTTGTTGGATATATATTTCCATGTGTATTTAAATGTCACTCGAGAGTGGAGAATTGTTATGGCAGACGATATTTTTCTTTTAATTATTTCTCACAATTTAACACTAGTCTGTGGATTTGATACAAAATTATTATTTCGATTGTACGAAGAGTCCAATAATTCTGTATTTTTTTTCCTTTTAATAGCTCATTTTGCGTCCAGGATTTTTATGTAGAACAGAAATTATTTATTCTAGTTGCACGTGACAAGAATCAAAGTTATTCTGTTAATAAAATAATCTAACTACTTCCGACGTTACATTTAGATGTAAATGCATACAATTTTTAACCATAAAAAGTTTGATAAACATAGTCAAAAAACGATCGCAATAATCGAAAGTCTAGAGCCATTCGTCGCGCGAGGAGAATGTTTATTCACCTATGAAACAGTTTATATTTGTATCAACGTCTGGAGGACTGTCTATACCCTGAGCAACGTCTAGAAAATTATTTATACCCTAAGCAACGTCTATGAAATTATCTATACCCTAGAACACCGCCTATACCCTAAGCAACGTCTAGAAAACTATCGATACCCTAAGCAACGTCTAGAACACCGCCTATACCATAAGCTAGAAAATAAATTGCCTGGTTGCCGTAAGATCGATATCACTTATAGCAAAGGGTGTTCAGTCGGAGATCCACTTCGGTCTAACCTAGAGACCATTGGCCGCGTAGCGGAGGTCAATCGCATTTCGTTTGTGCCATTATGCCACAGGAATAGAGAGGCTTGGAAGGAGATGAGGCAGAGGAGATTGAAGTAGACGAAGAAGAAGGACTAGAAGAAGAAGAAGAAGGACTAGCAGAAGAAGAAGAAGACGAAGAAGATGATGATGCTCCGGTACACCCATCGTCTCCCCGGAGATCGTGGTGGGGAGGGTCGCTAGGTGGACGCACAATTCGCTTCCCGGTGCATAGGAACGTTCGAGGTTGCATCGTGGAATCGTGCGCGAACATCGCGAGGGAAGACGATGCCGAAAGCGGGATGAGGAGGAGCAGGAGGAGGAGGAGGAGGAGGAGGGGGGAAGGTGGAGGGACGGGCGCGTTGCTCGTGGGGAAAGAAAAGACGTTGAAGAAAGACGGAGGAGGAGCGGGAGAGGGAGAGGAAAGAAAGGAGAAGAAAGCGACGAAAGAAGAGGAGCACGGCGAAGAAGAACGGCGATGAAAAAAGAACAGCGCGAGGTGGAAGACGAAGAAGAAGAAGCAGAAGAAGTAGAAGAGGGGAACGCATCCTCGGGGCCGTCCTAACGGTAGGGCGGGTCACTGCACGCGGCTACGCGAATGCAACTCTTTGCAGTTGCACCGCGAGCGTCGGCCAAAGACTTCGACTGCAGCGTCGCACCGGTGCAATGCCCTACCTAGGTGTAACGCTCTCTGCTACCCTTGCACATTCTCGCGTCCTGCCTCGTCTGGCTTCTTCCTCGGGCCTCCTCCTGCCTCCTCTCTTCGCCCCTCGCCTTCTCTCTCTCTCTCTCGCTCTCTCCCTCTCTCTCTTTCTCTTTCTCGCTCGCTCGTTCTCCCATCCTCTCTTTCTCCCCGTCCGCGCAGCCGAGTCCTTGAACTCGCTCGCAGGGAGGGTGACGTCCCAGAGGAGGAAGAGACCTCTCTTCCTTCGGGGTTACTCTTTGCACCTGGCTGTCGCCAAGAGAATCCTCTGCAGGAGCCTTTGAACTCTCTCTCTCTAGCTACCCCATCCCGCTCCCCGCTGCGAATCCACCGAACTTCGTATTTCCGATGTCGGTCGCGCTCTTGAAACTTTCGGCGAATTGTCCGACGGCGTTCACTGGAAGGCTTCGCGAGTTCTCGAAGCGTCGTCTCTAAAAATTCTCCCGGATCCTTTTCCTTAACCTTTACGAATCTGTTGAGAGATTGTCGTTGCTTGGAAGCAATGTTATCGATACCCGATTTTGTTACCAAAAGCTACGAGAATTGCATCTGGAATCTTTGAATTGGCCGACCAACGTTTGCTATACGTTTGCTGGATAAGGCGCTCTTGTATGGAGAGGCAGAGGATAGACAATTAATAAAGTTAATATTGCCTTACGACGATAAATATAAAATATATAAAGGAAGCATATAAAATAGTAACGTAACAACGGCCCGGGTGGCCCGGTTTTAGCGCGACAGTTTTGGTTATCGACAGAAGGGTTAACAGCCTTCGATACAGAATCCTTGACGATCGTGCCGAGTTTCGCATTCCTGCTGCCGGCATCGATCTTCCGCAGTTAAAAATACGCATAATCGAGCACGGTCCGAGAATAGCCGATTTCTTACGCGGATAAGTCGCGAACGGTCTCTCTTCGGAACAGAATCGTCGACGACGAACTTCTCGTCCCGGTGAAATTGACTTTTCCGTCTGGAAAACTGTCCTCTTTCGGTCCGAAAGATCGACTTTTCCGCACGAGCGGGTTAGACACGGTCGGCGAGCCCGCTGGCTCGATTAAACCCGGTTGGATCCGCGCCGCGTGCGGGCCCGCGAGGAAACGATTTGCTGAGAAGGTGTCCACGAGGAATTCGCATGGCGAATCGCAGCGATCGGTCGACCTACAATCACCGGCTACGAAATTCATCGTATTCCGCGCGACGGTGCACGGTGCGTAACAGTACTCCTACGTTTCTGCGCTTAGAACGCATGCACACGTTCACACGCTTGCGTAGCGAGAGGTTACGTGCGTGCGTAAGAGCATGAATGACATAACGATCGTAGAGCCCGCCGGGCGTCGACCCTGGGCCAGTGCACTACCAGTACACTACCAGTACACGCCGTTCCCGCCAGCCGACAGCCTTTCTTACCGAACACACACACACACACACACACATACGATAATACCATCGCTTCCTACTTCTAGCCTGCCACTCCATTTAAAATATCGCCGTTCCGCCGCCGATATACTGCACCTCCTCCTCCCCCCCTTTCGGCACACCACCGCGCCGTGCTGCGCTGCCCAAAAGCCTCCAATTACTCGGCGATCTCTTTCTCGGATCTACGACCGACGCGCCTCCTTCGCGTCGGGCACGCTTTTAACGGGCACTCCGCTCGTTTCGTTGTTCCCTCGAATATTGTCGTGTTTACGGTCTCGGCCATTTTATTTCGCCACAATAACATTCCTCTTCGATGCACACACCGATTTAACCATAGTTTCATTTCTTCTCGAGCGACGGCGTCGATCTGCGGTTCTTTAGTTTGCTATTTTATTCGATTCATGTTATTAAATTACGGTCAACATTTTTGTAGAATATTTGTATAATTGGATAGTCGAAATTAAGATTCAATTGTTCTATTCTTTTGTTTTATGTGGTCTAGATCGTTGTTATAGACGTTTTAAGCAGGGCTTCCTTGGTAACTTTGGATTTATTAACATGGTGCTTGACAATTGTTTAGATAATTTTATTACATTATATATTATTATATTATATTATATTAGATAATTTTATTATATTATATTATATTTATATTATTTACATACTCATTTACGTTAATATTATTCATTTATATATTTTACTATTATACTATGCTTTACACCTTACTTATACTTTCAACGCGATCATCGATATTAAAATAATGATCAGAAAGCCGCCGGTAGCGTCGAACAAAGAGATTTCGTTCGCAGCTACACGTTACCCAGCATCGAGCATCGAACCATCAGTCGTCCTGGCATCAAACAGGAGGGTAGATCGTGCGCAACATCGCCGGGAATCTCGAGGGACGAGTGGCTTAACCGAGCCGTTCGCGCACTTCATTTTTCCGCCACGAATTAGAGAAAATCCGAGAGACATCGAACCGTGAAGAACGCCGAGAGGAGCTCGGGCAGAGCGAAGCGTCCTCACGGGCCGGTGCAGAAGTCAAGCTCCGCGGGCTAGCCTCTTATAAAATTCTGACAGTGTACTTGCATAACAGTACTCCCGCGTCTCTACGCTTACGCACGCTTGCGTAAGCGTATGAATGACAAAGTCGTCGACCCGGGGCCACCGTACGTCACCGGCCGCCGTTGTCTTCTGAAATCGGCTCATTTGCAAATCGGTTGTTTTGACTCGCGGCGATGCTCGATATATATTTTTCTTTTCACGCGGCCTACTCGCCACCGCTCTCGAAAGTATCCTACTTGATACGCCAACGGCTCGTAACGATGTCAACCGATTTCGATGAAATTTAGAGCCAGCGCTTAGCTGATCGATATCTAGGTACAGGAATATCGTTTCCCATTGTTTCATAAAAATTGTGATGTACTTATTTTATGAGACAATGATAATGGATTTTAAATAGTTCCACTCTGGGGTTGAAAGAGTTATTTCGATTGAGAACGTGTTAGTATACTTTTCCGAAATTATAAAATCGACTGGCAGTAGTTTTAGAGATAATATTTTGAAAATATCGAATTACTTCGCTAGCTAGTATTTCTCATAATAAATTATTCTGTTATTGAAGAAGTAATAGGATTCAGAAATTCTTTTTAATATCATATAAACAGACTAAAGTTACAGCTTGGAAATTGTATTATTCGTCAAGCTATTTCAATTTTAACGATTATTTCCAATGCAGCCTATCAGAGCTGGCAAAAATAAAAGACGAATTTTATTCAACGGCATTAAATCGACTAACGATTAAAACCGCTCTGCCAATTTCTCCGCTCACGAAGCTATGTCCTGCAACGATCATGTTCACAGTGATCATGTCCTGCGACGATCATGTCCGCGACGATCACATCCTGTGCAACGGATCTCTCATTCTCGATGCACAAGAGATGGAACAACGACCGCGGACGAATTATTCCGAGTAAAAATCTCGCGCCGGGCCCGAATCAATTTCAGATTGCACAGGTTGCAGCCTAATTGCGCGCGATTTCCTGGGGACCGTTCGCGCGACGCTAATTAGCACGCTCGGTCCGCGGTCCGAGACGGAAAGGAACCGGCCGCGGCGTCGTTCCCCCGGGTGTGCGTCACGACGCGCGGCGTCGCGCCGCGTTTTGTTTTTCTGACCCACATCGCCGAAAGTTCGTTGGCCAAAGACCACCTCCGGGCCCGGATAGCTGCGCAGTGTTTCGCTAGGCGAACGAACCGAGAGAGCAACGTCTCGATGACCGTATCCTGCGCGTGACGCAACGCTCGCCTCGCCGAGGTGATGTGCCGACGATGACACGTGCGCGATAAGGCGCACCAGGCCTCGCCCGGGATCGTTTAAATCCCGCCGCCGCTAATCGGGCAGATTGCTTTGATTCAATTTCGCGACTTGCGAACCGTCCAACTAGCGAACGACACCGGCTCCGCGCGCCTCTTATTAAAGCAATTACCATCTACCGTCGCGATCCCGAGATCAAACTCGATTTTATTCGTTTACGATTTTTGTTGATACCTCGATTGGAGTTTGAATAAAGAGGTGCTCGATCATTTTCTTTCGATTCAGATCTTGTTCAATTACAAGAGTTTTTCGCTAAAAAGACCAAAGCTTCTATGAGCGAGGCATTGTGAACCTATCTTTAAAATGGCAACAAATTGTAGAAGAAAACAGTTCATATTTTACCTAAATCGGATAATCTGAAATACGTTCACTTAAAAATAGATTTCATTCTCTCCAACCTAATATTGGAAATTATTAGAAATGGATTGTAGACTATTATGAATCGTTATAAATCATTCTGACTTATCAAAAATTATTACAGATCATTGTAAACCGTTATAAGTTATTATAGATCATTATAAATTATTATAAATCGTTGCAAATCATTATAAATCATTATAAATCGTTACAAATTATTGTAAATCATTATAAATCGTCGCAAATCATTAGAAATCACTACAAATCATTACGAATCACTATAAATCATTATAATTTATTACGCATTAGTTCTAAATCATTATAAATCATTACAGATTGGTTATAACAACCAATGCAATCTTGAACACGTTAGGCGTCGTGCTAGTCACCGGCGACTGACACGATAATTTCCGTTCGGCCCGCATCAGTCGCGTCGATGACTGACGACGTGCGATTCAACAAATTATACGCTTCTCCGAAAACAAATTTCAACTAATTTCCAGATCGGAAAATAATATACACCCGAGCGTCACTTCATCGCCGAATGAAATTTGAACGACTATTATTAAAACACCGGTATTCGCGGGTTCCATAGAATATTATACCGCGAGCCGTAAAGAAAGGGGGACAAAGCCGGATCGGCGCTTAACGCGTTAATCATTAATCTGATTATTATTATGCCCGGCTCTGCGCGCCAGTCACTTTTCGTGCACGGCATATTTTTTGCTCTCTTGAAGAAATAATGAGAATCGAAAAAGTTCGAGCGATCTGCGAAGATAAATGGCGTGGACCGAGGGGGGGGTGAGGGTCGAAGGCGACGGTTTTCGAGGAGGGCTCTATTCCGGGCGGGTGGGTCGCGGAAATAAGTCGCCGGGTCAGAAATAGTCGCGAAGGCGGATTTCGCCCGGTGACGTTGAGCAGGTTACTGAACCGCGGCTCCCTGGAATCCACTTGTTTTCTGTTCGATAAATCTGACGTGGCGCGGCCGTTCGCACCTACCACCGGGGGTCAACCAGCACGCACGTGCGTGCGGATTGCGTGCGTGCGTGCGTGAGCGTGCGCGCGAGCGAGCGAGCGAGCGAACCGACCGGCTAGCGTACTATCCTGCCCCGGTGCGTCACTCGGCCAATCGGACGAGCCAGATTAGTCAACCGCTCGTTACCGGGCTTCTGAATCATCGTCAGCGATCGTCGGGGTACGTCGGGTTCGCTCGGCCGTCGCACTCTGCTCAAAAGTTCAAAAAATCTGACAGAAATCCGTCTCATCTTCTAAACAAAAATTCAGACTCGAAGAGCCTTGTCAATAGAAATACTGTGTTAAAATTCCTATTTTTAAACCAGAAAATAAAGTAAAGATAAATGAAAAGTAAGAATTGACTTAAGTAAAAATATAAAGCTTGTTAAAGCTTGACTTTAAGGATGCACAGAGAATTCATATTTTTGTGCTCTTTGCTGACTTTTCAAATTTGTAATGGAATGCTTGCAACGTTGAATAATGTTTATAAAATTTTAACAAACCAAGGATATTAGATAGAAATCAAATATTTGGATAGAGATGTCCGCTGTCATTTTAAGTTATATTATAACAAAGTTAAATTGTGGACAATATTTTCAGGGAGAATCGAATGTTGCGACATTTTTGGTATTTTTTTTTCCGTGCTCGGGTTCGTCGGGTTTCGCCGGCGTTCGTCGAGCGTCGTCGCCCGTTTCCCGATGGACTCTTGGATGCACTCGGGGTCGGCGACCTCGCGCGGCGAGAAATCCGAGTCACTTTAGAATAGGACGTCGCCCGGTGGATCCGGTTAATCTTTGATGAGGACATTTGGAAATATTCCTGGAAACGAGGTAGTCGAAGTTCCGCTTCATATAGAGGGAACGACTAATTTAGCGGGCCCGAATATAGTCGCACAGGTGGTCAGGGTTAAATGGAATCGCTGGATGACTGTGCCGATCGACTGCTCAAGATCACTGCGCGCAGGTGGATTGTTGCTGTTTAAGGATTATGGTTAACCGGTTAAAAGGATGCAGGACGCTTTGTTTTACATCGAATTTTCATCTGAGTTTCGAAAACTCGCAACGAAAAAGGAAAAGGAAGAAATGGATAGTTGCATCGTTGAAAGAGTCGTGAATGAATTTTTATAATAAATATTTTGAATTTAGAATTAAAATCGAGTGCAATGGATTGGTAATATTGCATTATCATTATTAGGGGATGATAAAAAAAATTTTAAGAAAACTCTAATTCAGGTTACATATAAGCATTAGTCAAACACAATAAAAAAATGTGGGGTGGTTTTTAATATTCCCCAAAATACAATCGTCTTGTTATTAACACGTCCATCGTGTCCAGCATGAATCAGTAAAATTTCTATTCTATTAAATTCTTTTGCTACCAGTAAGATTTTCATGAATTAACCAAATAAAATAAGTAAAATCCTATCCATATTAAACAAGAAGAGCGTTACCCATATTTGGGTGACGAAGCACCCACGGGGGCATACCTGTCACCCAGGCATACCTGCCTGAATAATAAATAAACGAACAATAGACACACGGGCCAACGAATACTAACACTAATTTTTAACTAGTCCTCGAAGTTAGCGTTCGCTGTAACATATTCGAAGAAACAGATATTTAAAATTCAGACGAATCACGATGCCATATGCAATGACAAATTCCAACTTTCCAGTTTCAGTTTCATTAACTCGGCGGGAGGCGCAGCCCAATTGCGGCGCAGTGCTCGGTGCCGGGACAAAAACGGCCGCATCCGAAATATTAAAAACCACGGGTTTAGAAGATTTTCTTCCGACCGTATTGTTTTTACATTAACCTCTTACCTGCGGACGACGTTTATAGGCGTCATAAAGAAAAGGCCATTTTACATTTTAGAATAAAAGTATTCCTCCTAGGTTTTACGTTAAAATGCTTGTGCAACAAATTATTCAGATAACAATAATTATTCGTAAATTTCGCACATTTTAAAATAATTGTAGAACAACCTGTCGAGCTAACCTGTGCCTAATGTGACCGATAAAATATTACAAAAATAGATCGACTAAGTGTCTTAAAATGCAGACAAGATTTCAAGTATACCCGAAAATCGTAACTAAATCGTTATCAACTCTTCCAAAAATAGCAACTGAAACACGATCAGCAGAGAAAGCAGATTAAATTTCGCTTCGTTGCTTCAGGGTTTAACAAATTCGTTAACTCTACCGAGGGCAATAAGATCGTGTCGGTTCGCGTATGGACTTCCTAGGGGGTTGGCTTTCGGCAGCGATCGAGTGTTCCAGCCTTAGCATCCGAGGAGGTCCCTTCGATTCGGTGGCTCGTCGAGCCCATCGAAATCGGCGGACAGCTTCTAGACCCGGGAGGGTCAAAGTCGGCCGGAGGATCGATCCCAATTAGAGATCAGAGAGGCCGATCCCGGCGCGCAAGAAGTTCCGATCGTCGGGCGGTTGGCGCGTCGACACCGGGAAAAACAAGACCAGTAGCGATTCCCTGTTCTCATGCTCGTTAATCTATTAATAAACGTGTCCTTAACTGTTTCACCGGGTGCCTGGTTCGAAACGCCGGGTGCGCGGAGAGTCACGAAGGGAATTTCTCATTAAAAACGAGCAAAACAAGCAAGCAGGAAGAAGCGTGGCGCGCACCGAGAGCGGTGGGGGCGAACGGGGAGAAAAGAAGAAGAGAAGGATGAGGAGGAGGATGAGGAGGAGGAGGAGGTGGTGGTGGCGGCGGGAGCGGGGCGACGGGGGAGGCCGGGAGCAGGCGTTCTCCGTTCGTCGCGAGATTAGCCAACCTGGAAGAGGGCCGATGCCAGTGAACTCGGTTGGCCGGTCACTAACCAGGTAACCCACACTAGCAACAACGTCAACGTGCTATGCAGCGCCGGCAGCACCGCCGGTTACTACCACCAGCACCGGCAACGGTTACGCTATAGGCTTTTTCAAACGTTCTCGCGATGCTCCACGGCCGCGCGGCGCTCACCGTGGAAGCTAGATGCACTCGCGGGTAATTGCGCCCGAGAGATTCCTACTTGGTCGCCCGCCGCCGTCGCCGCCGCGCCGTTTGCTCTCTCCCGCCTTTTGCCACGACGTCGCCCTTTTCTTCCGGGAAAGATAGCAAACCCATCGCCTTCCGACCCGATCCTGCCAGGAGGCCCGAGAAACCGCCGCAGCCATCCCTAAATGGAAGGGTTGTTACCTCCGCTCGCGCCGCGAACGGCCGCGATTCTCCGACACGCCAATCTACCGTTTACTTTTTAACCTATTCGGGAATCGTGCGTCCTCTTCCGGAAGGGCAAACATGGGATTTCAATATCCAGATAATAGATCAGGATAGATAGCGCTGATGGTTCTACTATCGCGTGGACGGTGGCTTCGTTTCCGGTCGCGATCCACTTTATGGTCATCGAATAGGACGCGCTTCGATCCTCTAATCCTTTTCTTTATTTTTCAAGCTCTTTATTCCCATATTTTGTATACTTCTAGCCTCAATATTCTTTATTTTCTGATAAGATAATTTAGTATCTGTTACTTGGGAAATGAAAGTTAATTATGCCGAACGGAGACTTTTATATTGTACCGTACCGATCGTTTCTTCTGTTATTGAAATTCTCGATGCATTATTCAGTTCCTCGTGCACAATGCTCCGGGAATTTTCAGAAAAACCAAAGAGTCGAGGCGTCGTTAACATCGACGGAACCTCGGTTTCGGACGCCTCGTATCGCCGACTGGATTTCAGTTCACTTGCATTCGCGCAACGTTCCCGCGCCACTCTGCTCTTATCTTCTTACTTTTGCCGGTTGCATGCAAACGTTCGCTAATCGTTCTACTTTATTTCCAATAGATTCAGTGAACGCGCAGCGGAGCGGCATCGCGCATGCATAACGTCGCCGCGGACGATTTTCGACGGCGATTCGCTTCGCCACTCGGTCGCTGTCGCAAATGCAATATACAATTCTGCGCTGGGGATATTTAGACCGCATTGAACCGAGGAATTTCGGACCTGGGGTGATCGGGGGGATGATCGTGGGGAGCCGTGGGGAATAAATCTGTGGAGGACCGACGAGGACCCACCGCGGACCGAGTGCAAAAGGAGAAGCCAGGCGCGGACACTCTTAACCCTGTTCGGCCCGCGTACATACGCGGGATTCTAGCTCACGGCACGGAACGTAATATTAACGGCCTGCTGCTGGGATATGCTGATAACGGTCGCCAAGAGAAACAAGACGAGGCCCCGATGCCGGGCGTATCTTCCGCGCGATTATCCGGAACTTTCGATCGTGATCCTCGGCGGCCGGCCGACCGCCGCCGCGCTGGCGGGCCGCTCGCGGCCCATTTCCAACGATCCTCTTCCTGCATCGTCGGTCTCGCGGCGGGCGGGAACGGATCGTCGGCCCGACGAGGAACGTTCGAGAGACGTCGTTACAGAACGCAAGGAGGAACCGCTATTCCGTACGGGCGTTCACGTACGATCCAACGCGTGACGAGGATGGCTCGCGGGGCCAGGTAAGAGGAGAAGAGGCCGGGGCCGAGAGGTGGGAGCAATGCTCTTCCAAGCGAACGAAGTCACGTTTCGTCACCGAATTACCTAATGCCGACGCCCCGAACCGTGTCTTCGGGTCACCGATGTCGAATTCTGGCTGCTGCCGGCGGACGTCGACGAGCCTGGGCGACGTCGAACGATTCGCCGATCTATCGAGATTGATATGCCTAATCTCGGATCGAGTCGTTTAGTTTTTATTCAACCCTTTGGTGCACTTGGATGAGTTAGACTCGTGGCGAAGATTTATAGTAGTCGCTTGTTAATCGTGAGCGTCATTGTGCCTTTTCTTTAGTCTGGAAAATGATTTGATTTTTTTACAGCAAGTAAATGTAGGTACACTGTGTATGTTAATCGCCTCTTTTTCTTTTTAGAAATTATTCGAATTGAAAACTTGTACCTGTGAACAGGATCGTAATTGCTAGTGCACTTTTCTTTTTTGTTATATTAATTTTAGTTAACTATAATCCTGCTTTATTCTTGACAATAACTATGGATTTACGCTTTAATATTAAATATACGGTGCTCTGAAATCAGCTGTTTTATATTAGACATATTGATTTTGATCTCGAACTTTAACTCCGATTTTTTAGCGATACGTATATTAAACAAACGAGTCGCAAACGTGTCTTTTCAGTTTCGATAATCGTCAATTAATAAATTAACAACCCACCACGAACTGTAACAATAAAATATACAAGCCTAAACAGAAAACATAAAAATTCATTAATTCCACTTTAAAATATAGAAACTCGTAGCACAATAACGTATTTTAATATCATATCAACGCAAGAAAGCTAAATATATCTTCGCTGACTGAGAGTATTGTGTGCATGGAATCGCAAAGGGTCAAGGACCAAGATATCGCAGTGTCGTCGCCTATTCGCGGATCACGATCGCCCAAGCGTCTTTCGAAAACGAGGATCGATGTATCGCGGCACGGGCAACGGTTACGGCGGCGAAGCAATAAACATTGAACTAGTTCCCCGGCCATTGGTATCGACACCTCGAGGAAATCATTTCAACGAGTTCCATTAATGATCTGGTCGGACACGTTTCGTACGCTCATTTTCATGTTTCAACGCGCGGATTACCGGCTCGGTGCTCGTAAATATTACCGCGGGGTTCAAACGTTTCTACCGAAACGGAAAGTGTATGACACGCCGCCTATTAGCGAATCGATTCCGATTTCTGTCTACGTGTTTCTATAAATCATCGCACCGATCGCGCGCTGTGCCGGGGCAACGTTGCTAAACGTATCGCGTTTTAGAGTGTTCACAGCTCGCGATTAGGAATGGGATCGAGCATCTCGCAAACTGGTTCGAGCTATCGTTGAACACGATTAGTATGTGACTGTTTTAGAATAATCAATTTTTTAGATCATTGCAATCGGAAGATGTAATCGTTACAAGATTATTGTGTGTCGGATTTTATTCGTTTAGGTTCTATTTTAATTTTATTTAGATTCGATTTGAACATTTCTATTATTTTCTAATCGTGATTAGTTGGTCGCCGAGTAATCGTAAATTATTATGAAAATGTTTGATATTAGGGAGAAGAAAGTTTACTAGGTTTCACTTGTTTATTGTTACTATTTACTTATTATTATTTTTTTAATCACACTATTTCATTTCATTTTACTATGTTTTACTTATTACTATTGCTTACTTATTATCGCTTTTCACTCACTTTATTTCATTTTATTGAACTATTCTTTACTTGTTATTTTTTGCTCATTCCATTTAACTTTGTTTTATTACATTTTATTTACTTATTGCTATTATTCCCTTATTATCATTTTGTGCTCATTTTATTTCATTATACTAGTCTTTACTTACTCACTATCATTCTTTACTCATTCTATTTTATTTTATTTTATAATCTTTCACTTACTATTCTTAATTTATTAAAAGATTAATGTTATCCGGAACAGATTTCTGAGAAACATATACGCAACGACCGCTTCGCTGGTTAATTATTCAGATCACTTTTCGGATTATTAGATTACTTTTCGCTCGACTCCGAACGAAAGCCACGAAAACGAGGCTAGCCGATCGAAATCGGCTCGGATTCGTTTAGTATAATTGAACTTGATCCAGCCGGGAGACCGTCCAGAAATTTCGATCCCCGGACGGCTGTACGCCGAGGGCCGGAGGGAGGGAAACAGAGGAGTTGTTCACAGAAGTTCACGGTCACCTTGAACAGCATCATGACGGTATATTACGAAACGGTGGCGTGGCCGATGTGTGTGTGTGTGTGTATGCGCGCGCACGGAGCGTTCTCCTCGGCGCGAGAAAGACCGGCGACCGGCAAACCGGGCGAGGGAACGAAAGACAGAAGGGACGACGGAAGCCGCGTTGGTGGGGTCTGCAGTTTGTTGCCCGGTGACCGAGTTCATCGCCTCCTCGTTGCCGATGCCCCGAAATCGAGAATCTTCGAGAAGCGGCCGCGGGAGCCGCTCCGACGAGACTCGCTTTTTCATCGAAAGCTGCTCCGCCGAAGGAAATCGAAAAAATAAGGAGTCGCGCCCGTGCCGCGCGCTTGCCACCCAGATCCCCAGAAACGCGCGCCCACCACCCGGCCGTGCAACAACCGAACTTTAACGGTACACAACCTTTTTCGCTCGCCGTTTCGCAAACCGCTGCCCACATTTTGAGTTCGTTCGAGAAAATGAATATTTTCGAGAAAATGAATATTTTCGACGAAATGAATATTTTCGACAAAATGAATATTTTCGACGAAATGAATATTTTCAACAAAATTAATACATTCGACAAAATTTATGTGTTAGACAAAATTTATATATTAGATAGACTGCTTTTTTCCACTCGGAACACCGAAACACCATTTTGTTAATGAAAGAATAGATTTTGTTAATGAACAATTGCAAAATCTGTTGGAAATGTTAACTGCGAATCGAAGATGCTGAGAGAAATTTAGTGCTAGCTCTATTTGTTAACGATGTCTACTTTTTGATACTTTAATCCTACAGAGCGCAATTACTTTTTAGAAAAAATAAAGATATCGTGTAAAAGATATATTGAAGTGTGAGAAAATAATAACAGAAGTATTTAGGTAACAGCGATTTAATTTGATAAAATTGAAGTGTTTTATTTGTCCACATTTCGAGGTAAAAATTATTATAACACCAAAATGAGTCACTGTATGGTTAATTACAGATGTATATTATTGTTTATATTATATTTTTAATAGTGCTATTAATATTACTATTAGTATTACCATCGGCAAGGTTGATTAAAAAAAAAACTATTAGTATTACCATTAATATTAGAAAAATATTACTATTAATATTATATTGTTAATATATTCTTATTATTACATTCAATAACACAGTAGTATTTAACGTACATAGAAAATTAAATACAATCTAGAAAACTGCTAACAGGTTATGTCAAGGCATACCCTCATTAAATCAGACGTTTTATAAGACTATTCTACTGAAGTAGAATATATTGTAAATCGGAGCTTGTTAAGTGAAATTAGGAGGATGCGAACGAATTTTTAAATCTGGTTGAATAATTGCAGGTTACGCGTCTCTTAAAGTGTTAGAACTGATAAAACCGTCGTAGGATAATGTGCTAACAGATACAAATTGTTCATAAAGCAATAATAGCAGATAATCCCGCGAATAAATAGTATAAGAGCGGAGGAAGTATTATTCGAGCGGAATGATTAGCGCCAAAGGAATATATATTGCACTAAAGCTGGTGGTAAAGTCGGTATTAATTGGAATAAGCGTTTCTTGCCACGGTTTCGGCCGATTAATCGCGAAGAAACGCGTTGCCGTTAGTTAGACCGAAGTGTACACCGAGCATCGCGGGCCGAAGTGTATCAGATTCGATAAAGGAATTGATATAATTCCCTTCAATCGAGCTCGAAACGTTCGGTCTAATGATCTGCTCGCCGATCGGCCGTCTGACAGCGAATTAAACGCTCGGCGACGTCGTCGACGACGACCGTGAACCCGCTTCTTTTTAGTCTGGCCTTTAGAATTTTTGCCTATCGGTCCTTGGTCTCGTCAGTCTTGTTAGCCGATCGTCTAAGCGGAAGCCGGCCTCGGGGATAAAGAATCGCGAGGCTGGCGATTACTGTCTTATTCTACTGATCTCTCTGTCGCCAATTTCGCTTCGTGTCTCTTCGGCTTTTTCGTTGGTTAATTCGATCAATTTGGCTCAACGGAAATTGTTTTATTTAATTGTGGGGAATGTAGTTTCGACGAAGAACTTTTGTTTATTAATTTGATGTTTATGAATTTGTAACAATAATTTTATTATCTAGTATTTTAATGGGGATCATAGTATTGTGATTAATATTATGATTAATCTACTACTGTTATATAGTTATATATAATGTATAATATATAATATGCTACTGTAAATTATACTACTATTATAAACAATAAGAATTATTACTGCATCAATAATAGAATAATAATTTTAATATTATCCAATAGTATAACAGCTTTATTTGAATAACTTCATATCGATAACAAGAAGATTATTACTTTATTAATAATAGCAATTATAATTTGATAGTTACATAATAGCAAAACAGTTTCATTTTCATAAATTTGTATCGACAAGAAAATTGTAATAAATTAGATAATTAATATAATATAATATTATGTAAGAATATACAATCTACATGCGTTAAAATATCAAAAAGTCAATTCAAATAAATTAAAAAGTTAATACAAATTAACTAGACTACTTTACGCGAACAATTAATCCGGTCGATGAACGACACGCCTGTTAGTAAACAATAACGTGTCGGTAAACTCCTCGTTTCTCACTCGCTCGCGCCACTGTGATTCTAACCCACTCGAACGTCACGCAGGGAATTCCTTTCTTTCGTAAAACAATAGCGGCGGTAATTATATCGGGGTCAGTAAATTACCCAGAACGTTTCGACTCGCGATAGAAGCTAAATGGATCGTTAAATGACAGAGTGACATTTACGTCTTCGAACGGTATATCGCGTAAAAATGTCCGGCGTGCTAAACCATCGGAATTTACTCCCGTGCAACCAGATGCGGATTAATTCATTACCCGATGCAATTAAAAAATCAATCGTATTGTAAAAATATCCGCGCGACGCTCTCCTTTCAAGCTTAGTTAAACTAAATTTATTTATTATTCTTGTTTCTTTCTCGATTACTTCATTACTACTTTTATTATTACTATATTGTATTACTTCATTATTGCTTTATCACATTATCATTGCTATTATTTATTTATTCTCAAATTTTGAAAACATTGGACAGACTGTAGAAAAGAGATCCAATTTTACAAGTTTCAATAATCTGTGGCAATGAATGTAAGCCCGAGGGAACATAATTTGAAATAAACATTATTGTTATTATTTATTTATTTATTTATTTTCAAATTTTCAGAACAATGGCCGGAAGAAATAATTATATGATGAAGATCCAATTTGATAAGTTTCAATAATATATCTGTGTTCCAAAAAAAAAAAAAAAAAGGACAATGGCAGGTAATGGGTTAAGCGGCGTTGACGCGAGTCCGAGCGGTTGGGACTCCGGCGTCGGTCGACTAATAAAGCGCGGGAACAATAGGAAAAAATTCCGCGAAACCGGATAGCCTGGGATGCTCGGGCCGCGATCGCGCTGCCGCCGATCGTTCCTCGCCTTGAAAACACAGCAGAAAACACGGCCCGATCTTTCGTAATCTCGATCCCCGCTAGTTTCACGGGTTCAGTGCACCCCGCGCGCGCGCGCCTGGCCAAGATAACTGAATCTGCATCCCACTTTTCAGCCGGCGCTTGCCCGCGCGATACCAGAGTGCCGCGATCGCATTTGGACGGGACGCATCCCCGGGGGAACTTTCAGCGATACTATTTTCCGACCGACCAGTCTTACCGGTCACCGGCGAATATGAACCGTATCGGTCACGTGGTTCACTGAACCGTCGCACAGCGGCGAATTTTCCCCGCGACGCGCAGACAAATTATACGGACGTATTTTATAGAAGTAAAAATTGGGGAGAAGATCAATCATCTTCTTGAAGCAGGCAGGAGCAATGCTTGGAAGAATGATTAAATTGGGTTCGATGTTTCAAGGTTTCTGTGAATTATAGTGGTTTAAAAAGATTGTTGAGATGTCAGAGAGGATGTTAGTATTTAAGGAGAATTAATTATTTGATGTAAACGACTACAATTGCAGGTGTAGCATTTATAATATATTATATAAAAATCGGTATCGAAATAATTATAACTTGGAATATGGTTCCAAGCATCAAGTAAGTGAAACGTGAGAGTATTTAATATACTTGAAAGATTATTTTAAAAAATTTCTTACAGCTTGATTTATGGACAATCATTTCATTAACAAATGGAAGTAAATACACAGAGCCTGCATTTCTATCTACCATACCTTTCAAGAGTGATATCAAATTATGTAACTGAAATAAATGTTACATTATAAGCTCGAAATTAAATTAACATTATTCATTATATATAAGAATTATTATAAATTGTTCGAAAATAATTATTGAAAAGTACTAAAGAATTCTATATTTCCAAAACACTAACTATGCACCAGTAGTCCACATAAACGACGTTTTACGCATTAGTTACACCGGACAACCGTGCTCCGACAAATAATAAATAAAATACAATGCACGACGAAGAAAACTACGTAAAAATGTTATTTTTATTATAACGAAATTCGCCTGCGCGCTCTGGGTGAACGTCAAACCGGCCGTCGAAGTCGCGTAAGCCGTCGTTCCGGGCTCTCCAAATCGGCCTGTAAATCGCGCTCGCGATTTATGCCGGGACGTAAACCGGCCGGAATATAATAATCGGATAAACGACGGGCGCAGCCTCGTAAAATCAACCGAACGAAGCCTCCGCGCTGCACGGGGGGGGAGCAGACCGCGCGGCGAAATCGAGTCCGAAAAACCGTAATAGGCGCTGCCGCGGCTTAGCGATCGAGGCGAAGACAGATCCCTCGATCGCCGATCGTAAAATTCTGCAACCTGTTCTCGCCTTAACAACCGTAGAAAGGCGGCCCCGGCGTAGTTGCGATCGTCGGCGAAGAAAGGCTAGGAGAAAACGGACTTTTCCTATTCACCGCGGCCGCTTTCGGAACGTCTTACTGAAAACAGTTTCCGTTCGCTTCGTTCCTTAACCGCTTTATCTTCTCGCCTGTCTTGGTGCCTGACTTTCTGCACGGCAGATAGAGACCGAACAAAGTATTCCACGAATTATTATGCCGCCATTCGATCTCGATTAGATAACGCGTGATAAATGACATTAGCTTCGCTCGCGACGCGCATAATCGCTTCATTGTCTGCTCGGAATTAATGGCTTTGTTTTGGTTGTTATTTATTTATTAATTCTTTCGGTCGGGTGGGTTTCAATTGCTTAGCAGGGCTGATTCAATTGGAAATATTGCGCTGTTATGACAGAAAAGATTGATGAAATAGGAAATAGAAAGGTCGTTTAAATAATTCGAAAATATTACTGCACCGCTGTCCATTTATTAATACGATTAGGAAAATATATAAATGCGTGGGTCCTGGATAATGTAAATAGTAAAGACAATTTTTATTTTCCACAAAGATCCCCAGTTTATTTGCAATTGGTTTGGCTGTAAATCGCAAATCGTGTTTCCGATTTCAACTATTGCCCTTTCATGTGACAGAGTGCATTGTGCATAGAGTCTTGTAATTCTACTTTAATGATCTAAAAGAACTTAAATAATATGGAAGAACTTAGATAATATGGAACAACTGTAATAATATGGAAGAACTGTAATAATATAATAAAACTTGAATAATATAAAAATGATCTCGGAACATGATCTGACAATTCTATCAATGTCTCATCGTCGCTGCTCCAGCGCAGAGGCTCGACCAAAATGCATCCCCTAAGTAGCCCTTCTTTCCTCTTTCCAAGATCCGAATAGATCGACGATGACATCGTCCGGGTATGAGACAGTCAGGTATCGACCTCGAAACCCGAAAAAAGGATATCGGTAGCCGATGTGAGAGGATCGTAGCTCGGACCAGGTGGCCCGAATCGGTGGTCCGAAACCAGTTGCCAGGTGTTTTCGAGCGTCTAGTTGCCGGCAATCAGGGACGGGGGGCGTCCCGCGGAGGTGCGAAAGCGTTAGGAGGCGTCGCGTCGCGTCGCGTCGGTTCGGTATCGCCTCGCTTAGAGGACAATGCACGGGCAGCGAGTCGGTACAGCGTCGGTCAGTGGCCGTGTGCCTTGGACGGTTACGTATCACGTATTCACAACGCGAACTTCTCTTTGATCGGTCATCGGCACGACCCTCGGGCAGCGCGCGGCTCGCAACAGCACACGCCGCTCTCGGCGCGCTGCACGTGCACGCTCGCATACTCGCTTCCACTCGCGCGCGCGCGCTCACCTCGCCGGGAGCGGGGCGGAGAAGGGCCGCGAACGCCTGCACACGCTCGCGATGCCACGGCGTGTTCCTCGCGCGTTAGAACTATCCGCGCGCTCATTGTAGCGAAAACCTGGCCAGGATCGTTGTCCTGCGGAGTGCCGCCTCTCCCTTTGCCGCCTCTCTCGTCCCTCGGCCCGCCGTTGGCCGATCGACGCCCGTTCGATGAATCGTATCTCGACGAAACGATCGGGGTCTACGAACGCGGATACCGCGCCGCCCGATCCGTATCTGCTCGACAGAGATTAATTTTAGAAACGGAGGATGCTGGCTCCGCGACGCCGCGGTAATTAGTCATAGCTCCGGCCGGGGTAGCTGTTACGCTGCTTAGAACGACCGGCGACTACCACGGCGAACCTCTGTCCCGGCTTCGACCGTGTTGGGACAGGTCAAATTGATTCTCAGAGATAATTTCGAGGTGTTCGAGACAGGAGTATCGATGCTGGCGACGCTCTGTCTGTTTGCGCTGGACGCGTCTCAGATTAACCACAGTTTATCCGTGTATAGTTTGACTTCATAGTTTAACCATAGTTTATTTTTATTTTATTATATTTTATTTGTTTTGATTACTTCAGCAAGATTTTAGTATTAGCAAGACAATTTTTCTTTGCTTCTACCTCTTCGGTTCATTTTATTTCCAAATTTTTGTAACAGAAGAATCAAACTTTCTTCTCGATTTAAGAGAAATTAATGACATTTTGTTTCATTTATGCACGAAGTTTTCGTCACGAGTCCGATAACAGATACTCTGTAACAGCGCGAGGGATCAACCCTTTTCAGTCGCGCTTCCAAGCCAGCCTGTTACGCAATGCACGAACAATTGTCGGAGCGACGATAACAATTGTCCGGCATTCTAGATCTCTGGATCGCGGTCGCGGACCAGCCAGAGGAGCGCGATCAATGGATCCGAAGCGTGCGGGGCCGCGACTCTGCCGAAAGTAAATTTCGGGCCGAGTAAAAGTGATGCGCGCGAGAAGCCGCGGAGCGATCGACGGCCGTGCCCGATTAGCATCGCGACGGGATAGAACGGAAACGGTGAACGGGGCTCCCCCATCGGCATTCTTCCGCGGGCGTAATTGTTCGTCCCATTACGTTTAACTGTGAAACGCTAGACCCCAATTGGGCCAATCGTACGGGCCACCGAACACGGAGAACAACGAACCGGCCCCGATAAGATCGAACGGCCGAACCGCGCGCCGCTCCTCCGTCGATCTTTCGTATCGCGCGGCTCGAAAGTGGTTTTACCGGGCGACTACTTTCGTTCTTAGGAAAAACAAACAATGGTGAATTTTGTGCGAGCCTCGCTCTCGGCATTCGACCGCGACCTGTTGAATTTCCACCGGCTGCGCAGTTTTCGAGATTCTGGTGGGCGAAGGGAGCGCGGCAGAGGAATTGAAAGATCGAGATACGTTCTTGAGATTTCTGATAGTCTCTAGAGATGAAAACCTTCTTTATTTTGTAAGCTGACTTGAGTTCTTGGTTGTGTTAAAAAGAAATAGGAAATCAGGATATTCCTCTAAATTTTAGGAATCCTCCTGGCTACTGATAGTCTCTGAGAATTTATCCTAAATCCTGATGGTCTTCAATGACAAAAATCTTTTTATTCCGTAAGCCAACTTGGGTTCCTGGTTATGTTAAAGTGAAATAGGAAATCAGGGTTCATCCCCTAATTTTTAAGAATCCTCTTGGCTACTGGTAGTTTCTATGAATCTATTCTAAATTTTGATAGTCTTCATCCACCCCCAAAGAAATTCTTTTATTCCGTAAGCTAAGTTAGATGGTTGAATGCATTGAAGAAAAGTATCAGAAAATTATTATGGACCCTCCAAGACTTAAGAATTTAGCTCTCCCACTTGAAGAGAAAGTGTCATCATCCAAACTGCAAGAATCTACCCCCTACCCTCCAATAATAAAACTCCACTTCACCCCCTCATCCGATTTGAATAGAAGTTATGAAAAATTCGAAATCGATGGCCCAGATCTCAAAAATCCATCCCCTGACAGTCACAAAAATTCATCCCCAGTCACAAATTCCAAGCTGACATCCAGACGAACGAAGTGCAACGAGCACGCACGAGACGGATCGCGGTAAGACGACGAATCTCTCGAAAATTGCAGGAGCCGCGTCTCGAGAATGCCGGCCAGGTGAGGAAGGGCCCGGAATTGGCGGTATTAGAATAATTGCAGAGGGAACGACGGAAGAGCTGGCCCCGGTCAGCTGCCAAGAGGAAAGCTGCGGGCGCTGGAAGCAACAAAGTCGCCGTAGCTAGGTGAATCGCGACGCAACGAGCCACGGCCGCTCCAGATCCGTCGCTCTAAATTCATAAGTACCGACAGTGTAATCGAGTCCAATCCGTGGATCGAGCGGGCTGACGCTGGTTCGCGTGCCCGAGGTTCTGCGACGAGCGCGAAAGGGGAACAAGGCGCGCCGAGACGGCACGGCGAAGGTGGAACAGAGACGGCCGACCTCGCAGAGGGGAATACACTCGGCACGCCGAGGGACCGAGTGGTGGGGGGCCGCACGGACTCCGAGATACCCTGCCGCTGGATGGGGAGGGAGGTTGGTGAACGCAACTGGACGCCGGTCACTCACCTCCAACCATATTGCTCTACATCCACGGAAGATAAAGCGCGGAAGGGTGGGAAGGCTATGGGATGGGGGAGGGAGGCGCGGAGTTATGCATCGGCTGCGAGTGACCCGACTTATGTAATTGCGGGGAAATTTCACTGGGACACCCCTCCGCTACTTCCCCCCCATTCGGTCGAGGATGTCTGGGCAATTAGTCGCGATTTTACAATCTTCGGCAATCTAAAATTGGACGTTCACCCTCCTTGACGGGCCGGTCGCCTGGAGGCTAATTTCAGAGACTTCGTTTCGGCCGAAGATCGGTCCTACTTGTCATCCGTTTGTTCCCGATGATCGACAGCGTTTCTTTAGAGATTTTTCCACTCTGGAATTAACCCCTTGCGATCGAAATTACTGCAGTCTTAAATATAATATCGTATTTCTAATATAAAGTATTTTTATCTGACATGAGTTAGTGTATTTTATACGTTTGGATTTATACTTTTGCAACTTCGTAATTACAACATTGTAATAAAAATGACGGCGATCCTTGTCAATCTTATACGGTCATTTTTAGCGAGGCGATGGCTAGGTTAATTTTGACCCAGAATATTTAAGAGAAAATAAAAAGCAATGGAAACTTTGATAATTGGACTGTAGATCTCTATGCAAAATTATTAATAAAATAGCGTAAAAATAACCTAAAACTTCTCTAATGCTTTTTAACTTCATATTTGACCGATTCGTTTCGAATGAAAAACGAATAAAAGCCAGTCTGCTAATAAATTTTTTAAAAATATATTCGAACAGCTGTCGAATTTTTATAAACATCGTCGATGGTACAGTCGCGAAAAGCCGTGCAGAGGTTAACGCCCGCAAGTTTCGACGGGCAGATATTAATTTTCGGTTTTTCCGCGGCCGAAAAAAACGGACGACGGCCGGCAAGATGGCGGCGACTTGCGCCGAAGTTGGACGTCGATAGTCAAATTGGATTCGGTCGTAACATCGTCGACGCACGGATTCGCCGCGTTTCTATAAGCGGCAAGTGGATCTAGGTCGGAAACAGTTCCCCCCGTTGAAATTTCGTCAGACGATCGAGTTTCCATGCACGTGGCCATTTACACGGTTATTGTTCTGTACCGCGGGCTAACTGCGAAGTGACTGGTGAGAGTGTCACGAAACAATACACAATGCCGGGACGGAGAAAGTATCCGCGAATGCGTGTATCTGGAAAACGCGGTAGTTGCGTGACGGATAAACCTGTCATCGGGTACGTGACCATTCTTCGCAACTGTCGAGCGAAAATGCGCTACTTTAAACACTTTTCAAGTCGACGAACCTAAACGGGGCGGCACCGGCGGCTCGCCGATTTTTCAGTGCTCGACCGCGAATTCGATTCCGAAAATTCTTAATCCGATGGACACGATTTGCCTAATACGTTCGCAAATATTGTCGAAATGCTTGCGGTTTTTTAAAAGCTCTCGAATTTTTGACAATTCTTGAATGAAACATTTTATACATTTCTTCGATGCATTCATGACATAAATGAATAGGAGTCAAACACGAAAGTAAAGAGACATTAGCAAAATTTAAGGATATTGTTACACTATTTCTATCAATAATATTTATTAGGCTACTTTATATTTTGCGCTGTGTTTATTAATAATTTCTATTTGCATAAAGAATTATAAATAATCATTTAGCTGTCACACCAGTCACCACATGCCTAAAATCATATGATCACAAAATAAATAATAAAATCACCTGAAACCATATAAAATACAAATAGCATACATTAGAAAGTACTATACTCGTCTCGGAGTCTTAGCTAAAGATTTATACCATGATTTTTACGTTTCATCTGTCGGTGAATTATAAATAAGGATTGCCAACTTTGCGGCAAACGAGACGGTTCCGCGTCCGCGATCGCGATTTATGAAACGCTCGGTACAGCAGCCGAAGGGGGGATCGTTTAAATGTTAAACGCTTTGCAGCGAGGCTTCACGGGTTCTTAAACAATTGACCGTTGCCTAAGAAATAAATTGTATTCGATACGAATCTCGCGGCGGAACTTTCTGTGTGCCACTTCGCGATCAGAAATTCGCAATACGATTTCGTAACCGGCGTGACCGGGGCGCTCCGCGAATTTCTTTCACGACGCCTAGGTTCTAGAGAACGAGGGCCCCGCGCCGCGCGGAGAATAATGGCGCCGCGTGGCCCGCTCGTGCGCGGCCCCCCGTAGGACCCCTGCCCACCGTGCCGGACGATACGCCGCGCCGTCTCGTTACATAACGACGAAAGTAGGCGAGAGCACGAATTTGGTTATTCGGTCAGCGGCGCAGCCTGGAGGACCGATCGGACGCCTCGGGCGGCGAACGTGGCCCCACGGCGAACCCACGGCGAACCCACGAAAAACCCGTACGAATAGAAAGAATACGGGCCTCGAACGTTGTTTTTTTTTGTCCGGCTCGTAATAGCTGCTAATTAACGAGAACGCGAGGAGATGTTGCGTCGGCGGTTGCTCGAGACGCGACACGGTTTATTAGAGTCGTTAAATATTAATTCGCATCGGCCAGAGGATTTTCGAGCAGTGTTCTTCGACGTTCTCGATCCTTTTTTTTCTGTAATAATAACAGCGCGAAGAATGTTTAAAGATTTTTTTATTTTATAGAACGTTGTTAGGTGGAATAATGACAGAGTTGGTATTTTCTGTGAAATTTTGACTCGCTTTTAGTTGAACTCACGAGTGCTTTCAGAGCGGTAGTAAACGTGTGTAATACTGATTCAGTTAATGGAGCCGAGGTATTATATCTAGGAGCAGCTGCCTCGATCGTCATCCGAGAACCCCCATGTAAAATAATCGTAAGGCTGCTCCCCTATCAATAAATATGATTTATGGAAGACTGTCTTAATTCGACTGAAACAGATAGTGGAAGATGTGACAAATTTATATATGAATCATACGCTTTTTTAATTCCGAGGAGGAAACGTTCTTGAATTCTTCGGATAATTTTATTACTTTGCTTTTTTACTAATTTTAATCATAAAGTCATAGAATCGAGAGGAGTTCAATTGTTAAGACAATAAATCAAGCTGAAAATAATTCCTTTAGAATTGTCAGGACTTTTAACGCTAGAATTATTATAACTAGACGAAATTATTGGTTTCCGACGTTACAAAAATACTTCTAGTTCTTTATTAAACTATATATCATAATATAGATCCTACAATGTTCAAATAAAAAATATATATACCGAATAAAAAATATATTTTTCTTCCATTTAAATTCATCGAAATTGAACGTGTAAAATTCCGAAGTAATCGAAATTCCACAGAAATCGCTTCAATCTTTTCAAATTCGCGAAATGTTTTACAAAGCTTATAAAAATGCTTAATATACAATATCACAATATTAATCACATTAATATTATATCTACATATATTTTACAGAATTTTTTCTGAAACTCACATTCGGAGAACACCAGCTCAATTTATATCATCTACGCTCGCGCAAGCAATGAACAAAAAATGAAACAAATTCAAACAGAGCAAGTCGCGTTAAACTCTCTTCACAATCGAGACAAGAACCCCACATTTTCTAGAATCCCGTCGCATCGTAGCGACACGGTCAAGCTTTCCGAAACTCGACTTCCCAAGAAATATCAATGAAATAGGTGAATTTATTCGTCGCAAGTAAAGCCGGCGAAGTCCTGGGAGCAGGGCACGGTAACAGGCCGCTCTATTGCCTGGGCTCGGTATCCACAGGTCGGACATGCCAGCATCATCATCGGGAGCGGCGACGTTGGTGGACGTTCTAACGCCCCGGTGCGGCGCGCGGCCACTTTTCATTCTTCGCTCGTTGCGTTCGCGGTGCACCGGCGCACGGCCCGGCTCGGCGCGATGCACGGGTTCAGTGAACCCGACCTGACCCTCGCTATATCGATGCTAATGCGGGACCACGCCAACGCAGAGAGAGGAGCGAGCGAGCGAGCGAAAGAGCAGCGCGGCGACCAAGAACGGTCGGTGGACTCGGCTCGGCCTATCGGCGGTTCGAACGGTCGCTCGTTACCGCAACCGGGCCGCGCTCGCGGAGAGCTTCCCATCGTGTCGGCGCGTTGTGTTCCTCGGGTCTAACTGTCCGGAAGAGGGACGCGTCCTTTCGTCGGAACGGGAATCGGCCGCGGCCTGTAAATCTGCCCGGCTAGAGAGGGGCAGGCACCCGGCTCCTTACGGCGCGGCGCGGCGCAGCGAACCGTTTCGCCGCGGATTTTCGAGACAGTTTGACTGCCTCGTTTGACAGTTTGACTGCCGCGCTCTCGCGCGCGCTCGCGAGCGCTCCCTGGGCCGGCCTCGTGAGAAACTCACCCGATACGCCGTGACCGGGGCCCCCCCCGCCCGATCGATCCTTGTCCGGGGCGTGTATACGGGTGTTCCCGAGGTAACGGAATCCCGGCCGTGAAATATTTCGCCGCGACGCGTTATTAAGCCCGCCGGGGGTCAGCCCCGGGGTCGCGATCATCGTAGGAAATGTTTTAAGTTAATAGGGGCCCCCCGGCCGTAATTGCGAACTCTGTTGCACGCCGTCGTTTTATTTGCACGGCCCGATCCTGCCGCGAGATATACCCGCGCTTAGGATTTTTAGAGCCGGTCCGTGCGCGGACGATGATTTATACTGTTTGGTAGCACGGTGAAACGGTTACCTGTCCGTCCACCGACGGCCACGTTTGATACGTCTTTCGTACCTACCGAACAATTTTCTCATTCGTATCAACGAATTAAATCCCCGTTGCCGTATCATTATCGTCCGCGCGCGCGGTTTTACAACGATCGCCGCTTTTTCGGGCACGGAGTCGGAACGAGGCTAATTCGGACTGCCGCTTGTCTAAAGGGGGATAGCGGATTTGATGGGCTCGCGAGATAAATTAGTAGGCGGAATACTACGGACAGTATATGATATTTTACAGAAGTGGTACGCTAATGGTAAAAAGAAGCATGTATGTTAACGTACTCGTACGCTATTTTTAATTTATCAGAGTGGTTAACAGAGAGGTTGCATTCTTACTCGAGCCTCTCGTTTTTACTGCAATCGAGGCAGATTATTTTTATTTTACAGAAAAAAATTCATGTTTGCTTATTAGTTTAGGTACTTAGTTTATTATATTTTTAGCAACATTTAAGAGTCGTATTTTATGATAGCATGTGACATCTTAGAGTTGGAACGTTTTACGACGTAATATTACGTTTGTCAAACACAGCCATGAATCGTATTTATATTATCTGAGTATTAGTATAAGAAAGAAACGCGATTTAATCATTATCGTGTCACTATAACTGACAAAATGGCGTTAAAAAACAACAGACGAAATTATAACATACACTACGATTAAATTTCTTGAATATAAAATATTATTATATATGCATATACGATCGCGATATTTTATTCAAATAATAAATAACAGAAACAGCCATTTTAACCCTTTGCACTCGAGCGGTGACTCTGTGTCACCACTAAAATTGTTGCAGAACGTTCCGAAATAATTTTAATGTCTTGAAAAATTAAATTTCAAAAATTATTAAAACTATAACTGTTGTTATATGAGTTACAGGATTCAATTTCGATTGAACATAACCTCTTTACCTTATAAAATGGAGATTCTGTATGTTAGAAAAATTATTTTAGAATTACAATTAAAATGGCTTCGAATGCAAAGGGTTAAATGTTAACACCTGCTAAGAAATTTCCCTCTATACATCGTTATATCATAACGATGTTATGATCAACCGACTCGAACTGCATATTCCATAAACAATAATTCCAACAATTTCTTACAACCATAGCCAGCATAGTTTTACAAGTTGTACCGACTCACGGTTGCAACGACGTCCTCCGAACGAAATATTCGTTCCGAAGGATTCGGTTCCTAATGGACGTAAACGGCGTATAATTCTAATTGTACGTTCCAGCGAGCGATCTGCTCCGTATCTGGAACGTTTCCGGAAGCGATCCCGATCTCGTGAATCGCCGCGATCAATTAATCTTTCGCGCGATAGACGAGACGCGAGCCGATGGAAAATTGCGCGGGGGGGTGTATGGAGCGCTTTCGTTCGCCGGCTTTTCGTTCCAATTTAATGCGCTCCGCCGTTGTTCGACGGTGTTTCAGGAAGCGATTCGGATCTCGGTGAGTCAGCCAGCCAGCCCGTTCCATGGTTAGTTTCGAAAGAATAGAAGGAATGTGTATCGCGAAGTAACAACGGTCCCCGGCGATTCTCCCAGCGTAGTCGGCGCTCGCCTCTAACGATGCATCGACCTCTCTCTCTCTCTCTCTCTCTCCCCGGTCGCGGCAGCGGCGTGTGCATCGGCTAGCGCAGCGCGCGCGCGGCCGACGCATCTACAGTTAGGCGAACCGAATTCGCGACAATGAACGAGGAAGTCAACCGCGTCTTCACCGGCCGACCTATTTTTAGGACCGCGGAACGCGCGCAGCCCCGCGCGTAAATTTAAACGGCCTACCTTCCCGTTTTCTTCCGCGCGCGCTCTCGCCGACCCCCCACCTCCTCCCCCTCCGCCCTGTGATTCATCGACTTTTTCGAGACCGGAAATCGATCCCCTATTTTCGTTGGCCCGGGTGAACGCCCTCCTTAAAATCACGTGCCGGCATACCGCCGGATGCACTCCGCTCCCGTTCTGCTCTCTCTCCCTCTCTCTCTCTCTCTCTCTCTCTCTCGAAGCCGGCCCTAGGACGCGCCGTTCGCCGCGATGCATCCACCGTTTTTCGGGCCGTCTTTCATCGACTTCGATCGGAAGGGAGTAAAATTAATTCTTCCTATTATAAGGAATTCTTTCGCCGCGATCTGTTAACCGGCACGCGGGGCTTAAATGTTTCAATATTTCACGAGTCGCATTTTTAGAGGGCTCTATCTCGCGGTATCGATCCCGAGGCTTTTCCGACCGATTTGGGCTCACCCCGGTTTAATTATTCAAGCGAGCCTACTCTTTTAACGCTCTGCCGTCCGGTAGACTGTGAATCGGTTGTCGCGGCAATCAATATATCACCAGCTATTATTAAATTATTATTATTATACTATATTGAAATACTAGATACCTTTCGCGATGATTATGATAGATGAAATATTGCTGATGTTAGGAAAACAGAAATGTTAACCCTTTGCGATCGAATGGCGATTCCAAGGCGCCGCTAAAAATTATCGTGCCACGCTTCAAAATAATCTTGATAAAATTTACTAATATCTAGAAAATTGTTAAGAGCTTTTATCTGTTACATAAGCCATAAAATTCAATTTTCTAATGCATAAAATGCTCCAGGTTATATAAAATGGAAACACCGCAAGTCTGAAGAAATATTTTGAGTAAATATTTCAAAGGGTTAACCCTTTGCACTCGAGTGGCGCCTCTGAAGAGCCAATGAATATTGTTTTATAATTAACAAAATAATGTTGACATTATTAAATACCCTCCTGTTAAAAGTATAACAGTTTTACGAGTCACAAGACCGAATCTCGTATAGCAATTTATAATTATATTATAAAATAGAAATTTTGAATCTAAGCTTAAAATTGCTTCGAGTGTAAAGGGTTAACTGTCGAATGACCGGTCGCTAAATTGTTAGTCCCATTTCTCGGCAATGCTTGTTTAAAATATAAGTAACATATAATTCGGGCGGCTAATTTGTTTAAAAAATATTATTATCGCATGCCGCCAGCGGTAATAGCGTTACAGGTAAGGAAGACGTCGTCGAAATTCGGTGAAACGTCGTCGCGATTCCCCCGCGTTCTCACGTTTCTAATTCGGTTTCGCCTCGCTCCTGTCAACTCAGCCCCGACCGACCGGCTTGCTCTCGATTCCGATTAACCCGCTTCGATTGATCCAGCGCTGAACGCTTGCGCTCGATCCCGTCGATCCCACCCACGCGATCTGCTCGACTTCTCCTTTAAAGGGCACCTGCCGCTGCGATGAAAGCGAGTTTACGCAGATAAACGCGGAACAATATCGGACCCGCCGGCCGATCATTGTATGCAAATCCGGCGCGGCACTTTTTCGCCGGCTATCTTTTGCAACGGCGCGCCGCGGCGAGGTGTAAAATGGCTCTTAATTAGAGCCGGATGAGTCACGAGTTCGATCCACTTCGGCCTCCACGCCGCGAAATCGATCCGTCGACATTTAACTCGCCGATCTGTCGAACGAAAGTAACCTCGTTACGATCGAACGAAACGTCGCATAAATGGGTGTTATACTTTAGAGTTCATAGCTTTTATTCGGTATATCTTTATTGGAAGCCTGGTTGATTAATTTATCCGGTTAAGAGAAGAGTTTCTATTACTTAGGCGGAGAATTAAATAAACTTTGGTCAGACTTCAGGTTACTTTTAATATAAATGTCTTTGATCCATTAAAAGTGGCAGTCTAGTTTAATAATGATCTAGGTTCGAATAACAATTTCCATTATTTAGACGGAAATGATTAAATAAACATCCGAATTCAAATTCTATATTTATTAATATAAATATTTCGAAACAGTCTACTCTACAAATGATCTTGTTGAGAGCATTTATTTCTTTGAAACAAAAGTCCCCGTCACTTAAACACAGAACCTAAACTATTGCCCTTCAATTACTACAATCGCTACAATTTTTAATATAAAGATCTTTATTTGAATATAAATCGACAACTTAACCAACAAATGATCTTCCGAATCGCTGTAAAAATCTTCGAATCATTAAGATCGTAAAAATCATGTAGAGCAGAAGTGAAAATCAGGACTTTTCCAAGCGCATTGAAATAACAACCATAATCGCGAAACGGTGATCATCGACAACCGTGCCCGATTCATTCGATTACGCGGATTCAGCGGCGATGGGTATACCAGACGGCCGAAGGAAACGTAAACGCGTCGCCGTTACGTTTATCCGGGCGAACGGCGTGCAGCCGTCGTTAACCGAGGCCAGAAATGATCCAAAGTACAGGGGCGCCGTATTCGTCGACCTTCGGCGGTCATCGGCTCGACGGACGTTTTAGCGGTCCTTCGAAAATTTTATGGTGCCAGGCGGAAGCTGTTACAATGTTTTTCGAGGATCGTCCTCTGAATAAGCTATGAGTGGAAACGTTACGAGCGCGCGCGCGCACGCCCGGCCGTAATACTTTCCAAACGGCTTCGCACTATAATTTCGCCGAACGATAAACCGACACAGAAATTGTTTGCTCTTCGCCTCGCAAATCAAACTATACCTGCCGCAACGAAAATTTCTTCACCGCGACCACACTTTGTTCGCATCGACTTCCGACGCTTCGGGATTTTCGATCACGATGAAAATGGACGACTGTTTCGGAATTAGCGTTTCATCGAGATTATTAATCGAAACGGATTGTTAACGATGAGACGCGTCGGTGGATGAGAGCATTCTTTTTCATTGAAAATGGAGCACGTTAATTGGCAGCTAGAAATCGGGAGATTCTATTTTTGAGGTTATGAAAATGTATTATTGGGCGACTGGGTTTTATGCATTTATGAGAAAAATGAGCAGATCGAGCAGAATGCTCTGGGGACGTTAGAAGATTTTAGATATGGTCGTGGGTTATTTATACAGTCTCGTCTGACTTATGTTTCGTGTAATTCACTCTGACGATTTTTATTATGGATATAATTGGATTGAGGATATTTTTGCATAATAAGAATTCTCGGAGTTCGTTGCGAGAAATATACTTTTAGAGGGAAACGTCTTTCACTTTTTGTTATTTCACTGAGTCGATGGTTATGCACGTGTTCTCTTTAAATACCGTCACAGTTTTGTATACAAATATTAGGTGAAATAATGGTAAATAAACGATAATAATAATAAGTAAAAAATAGTAAATAAAAAATAATAAATAAAAGATAATAAATAAAATATAATAAGTAGAAGATAATAACAGGTAAAATAATAAGTAAAAGATAATAATAGATAAAATAATAAGTAAAAGATAATAATAGATAAAATAATAAGTAAAAGGTAATAACAGGTAAAATAATAAGTAAAAGGTAATAACAGGTAAAATAATAAGTAAAAGATAATAATAGATAAAATAATAAGTAAAAGATAATAATAGATAAAATAATAAGTAAAAGGTAATAACAGGTAAAATAATAGATGAAATGGTAACCAGGAAAAAACGACGCAAAGTAAAACATAAGAACTAAACGATAATCGTACCAAAAAATCGACAAGTAAAAACTAATAAAAGATAATAAAACCCGATTTCGACAGTCAATATCTGGCGGGTTAAATCAAATTTCAGAGCTAGAGGTCGATCGTCGCCGTTCGGCAGCTTGCGAGTCCCGATGCTGGGTAAGGCGACGGAAGGCGGCGAACCCAAAACAACGGAAGCCCGTGGATCTAACGATCCCTGGGGGCAGCTAGACGCGGAGCAGACGACCCAAGTGAGCGTTTGAATATTCATTGGTGCTTGAATGAAGCGTCGCGTGGCCTGCAGAGCTTGGTGGCATGCCAGTTCTTATGACGGCCGAGGCTCATAGAGCAGAGGTCGTCGGTCTAGGCGACTCGCCCCGGTCCCCGTCCTGCGCGGCTCGCCGACCAAGGCGGGACACCGTAATTCCCATACGAATGGTAACGAAACGATTCGACGGTCCTTCCGGCTCGTGGGACCTTGACCAGCGCCGCCGCTCACCGGGACTGGCCCGGTATTTTCGACTCCGGTGTGCCCGTCCCCGCGACGAACAACAAACCCGGTACGTTGACCCGTGGCCCCGCCACGCTCGCGACCGCGTCGCAGAATCGCGCGAAATAATTTGCGAACGATCCTCGCGAGCCGGATGGTGACTTGCTCCTCGAGGAACGCCGATAGCCGGCCGGAGGAAACGAGGTCGTCGACCATCGAATTTCGTGCGGGGCTCGGTCTAGCGGCCGATCTCGGGTACAGGCCTCTCCGGCCGATCGTCGAATTCCTAAACCGACCTGGAAATTTTTCAATTGTCAAGGCTCTCCGGGAATCCGGCGTCCGTACGGCTAGCACCGGGAATGTGTAAGACGAGCTCGGAGGTGTCTCGTTAACGCGCTCGACGCCCGATATCTGTCTCGAAAATAACCACGAAATCGGGAGAATTTAATTAACGGGGGCCGAGAGTGGAAAGTTAAAATCGACCTCGGTTAGAGAGCGAGAGATCGTGCATAATCATTGTATGGTACTTTATTACTTCAATGTTCAAATAGTCACTTAAAAGGAGAGAAGAATAACGAAGCTTCCTTAAATTTGTGTTCGAAGGAATGCGTATATGCGACAAGTTTAAATGTCGTTATTATTTAAATATCCACAACTGTAAATGTATTTATCTGTAATAGAACAGATTGATAAAACAATATTAATATCAAATAAAAACTGTAGAATATCATTCATCACTCATAATGGAATTAAAGATTAAAATTGTAAATTCTATTCTAAACCTAATTATAATTACGTTAGTTATTCACTATATCTATTACAAGTATTATGTAACTGATTACGAAACTGTATAAAATTCCTAAACATACCAATTACAATAAATATGTATTTTAAAAAATAGAAAAAAAAATTAGCGACTTCGTTTTGTTCCTTCCGGATTCTTTTAGAGCTGATTCGGTTCGGTGTAGCGTCGAATGGTTTTCGATTAACTCCGGGGAGACGATGTTATTTGCACGATCGGAGGTGGTCTAAACTGCACCGATACCGAGGAATCAATTACAAGCTACTTAAGTAGGTAATGTTAGTGTGGGATACTGTTACTTATACAGATAGTGCAATTTCCGGTTACAAGATGGACATTCCTTCACGCGCGGTTTCAACGATCGGGAACGCCGGGAATCGGCGCTCGAATTAGAAGTAGCTATGGGAAGTGTCCTCTGTGACAATTGAATCGCGTAGCGTATATGGAGCCAACGTGGATCCAGTAGCGAATTACTAGGTTAAATAATTGGAACGGGCCTTGCCCTGAAAGAAAACAGAATGATCGACCTAGGGCAATGGAGCCGGTTACCGTGCGCCGAATGTGTCTCTCATTTGTTTTCGATTATAATTGAATTTTATTTGATTCGATTCTGTACAAAAATGTCAGAAATATATTTGTGTAAAATTAACTTTGTCTTATTTATTTTTGAGTACTAAAATATAGCAAACTTTATTCTTTTATTTCGTTCATTGTTTAGTAAAAGAATTTAAGAAGACTTGAAAGAAGAATTGAAACGCTTCGAAATAATTTTAATATTATCAATTTGTCTGCGTTTAAAAAATGGCTAAAAACATAACTGTTTCAAGGGTCACAAAATGGAAATACAATACAAATTATGATCACTACAGATTAGAAAATTATAATAGCCTTAACCGAGAACTATTATTAAAAAATAGACAAAACATAAGAATTATAAACAAAATAAAGTTACTCATACGCGAGAATAAATAATCAAATAATTATAATAGACAAACTATGAAACAAATGCGACAACAGACACCACTATTAATCAGAACCCCGGAGCAGACAGGTATCCCATGGGCAACCGAAAAACAGGTTACGTTCCGTGAATCTGTGAGGCTATCTCTGACCTTCTGATCTCGTTAGAGCCAGGAGAAGCCCGAGGTCTGTCGTTAGAGGCTTCAATGTCACCGTGCGACGGGCCCCGGATCCGTGGAGTCACCGCGATCGCGGAGGCTAGCCATTGAGGAGGCGTCGACGAGGTTTTGGCGGGTTCTGTTTCTACGAGATCGACGTAGGAGAGGGGCGTATCGAGGCGAGAGGGAAAAAAGCGTCCTCGCGGGAAGGTGTCACTGACTCCCGTACGTAGGTGATCGACCTCCATAGTCCCCACCGTGCTCGCTCCGCTCTGATCCTCTTGTCCTGCTCCCTCCGCCGCGCTCCTCTTTCTCCGGTTGGCACTGTTGCCCCTCTTTACTCCGGGCGTCTGCGAACGCGTGCGGCGGTGACGCAACGCCGGTTATTCAACCTGGTTGGCTGGCCAGTGACGAAATGCCAATGCCCACGCTCAGCTTCGCGAAAGTTCCTTTTTTGCCGGGGATCGGCCGCCATTGTCGCACGGAGCGCAGAGAACCGCCGAGGGAACCCCCCCGATGATAAACCGTCCTTTAGGGAAGCCGCCCTTGGTGCCGCGACCCTTCGAGACGAGTCAGCCGCGGCAGCCGGGGTCTTTGATGACCCGGGATCTCGAGCGCAGACGGGATCGTCACCCGATAGCGAGATCAGTCGGATTAGAGGGAGGGTTGCTACTAAGCTGACCGTAGCCGTTAGCTGGTCTTTCCGCTTGTTACCGTGGATTTGTAACCGATAGGCAGGGTCGAGTGACCTAATGATATTCAGTGGAATGGGATAAAGCGGCTCTCGACTAGTCCTTAGGCTGCGATCTAATGGCACGAGGTCTACCGTGATATGCAGCCGGATTGCGAAACTTCTTCGATCCTCGGATAAGGTATCGACGGGGAATTGGAAGCATGGCGTGCTACTGCGATCGGTGAAAAATAAAAATAATCGACAGCGTCTATAGATCTAATAATAGTCTAATGATCTATAGACTATTGAAACACATACAGAAGCTACACATATACTTTGTCACAGAAAATGTTTGTTGCTATCCTTAATTATTCGATAAACGTCACAGTGCTATCCACTCGAAAGGAACAATAGTCTACGGTGCCGTTTACACACTATTATTATTTTTATTTTACACAAAGATCCATAATCTAGCTGCTACAATTAAACCACATGAACATACTATACATACATTTTATCACGAAGTATTTATTACTCATCTGAATTATTTTATAAACGTCACAGTGCTGTCCACTCCTACTTTTAACAGGAAGGTATAATTATAATTGGAAAGGAAGAAGCGTCTATGGTACCGGTTATGGCGTTCAATTCTACACACCTTTTCCCGGAGATTCTCGTTTAATCGTTGGTGACTTCGCCGCGGAGGAATTTTTTCACTATGCAAATTCGTAGAGAGCCGACCGGTGACGTAACCAGACGTCAAAACAGCCGGGCGATCGCAATGGCGGAGAGAAAGTAGCGTAGAGAGAGAGAGAGAGAGAGAGCGAGAGAGAGAGAGAGAGAGAGAGGCGTCTAATACGAATCTAACGCGACACGGCAGGGGCCATGAGGTAAGGGGGTCAGCCTAAATCCACACAGGGCCTAGACGCGAACGAAAGTGTTTACTGTTTACAGACGTTACTTTCGGGCTTTGCCACCGCGTCACCGTGGCCTCGTTCGCCACCGTTAGAAACGACTCTCGAGCGTTAGGCAGCCAGTCGAAGACACCCAGGCTTCCGCGTTTGCAAATCGACTTTTTCCTAGCCGCTTCCTGACCCTCGGCTGACGGACACCGATGAATGTATACTAATTAGCCGCGATCTCTCGTTACGACCTTGAATATGGCCGTAAATCAAAGCTTCGGTGCTCTATCCGCTATATTTCTTGTTGCGCGAGGAAGTATTCATCATTTTCGAACATCGTTTCTAAGAATTGCTAATGGTTTTACGAGATTAAAATTCAGTGAACAATGAGATTTATATTATATTCATTTTTATATTAGATTAACAAATTTATATTATATTCATTTAATTTATTAATATGATTTCTTAAGTCTTATCAGAGACTTGGATAAAATCAACAATATGTTCTGATATTTTCATGGGGTTGGAAAAATATTTTTATATAAAATCGTAAACATTGAAATAAATTAACGAACAAAGGTATTTACTTATAAAAATATTTTAGGATTTACTATTTTTCTCTAAACCTGTCAAGTATTCAACTGCTACGATTTCCCTTGAAACAACGACAGGATCGAAACGATTTTTATTAGAAATTGTTGTTGAACAGAGAACTCCAAATTTCAACCATGGAACGGGTGATTCGACCGTCTCCGATAGATTCGTTTGCAACCCCTCGCGCGCGCGCGCGCGCGGCTAAATTCGCCGAGCGTCGTAAAAGCAGCAGAGTCGGAACAATTATAATTTGATTACTTCCCCGTGACCGGCGAGCGATATATTAATTAGAAGATCTCATAAATATGAAGGAGCCCGTTCTCGGTTCACCGCCGCCTCGGAACAAGGCCTCCGAGCAGATTACCGCGGCCCGCGCTAATAACATCGCGAATCTAGTCCCGGCGATCATTTCCCGACGGCGGCGGCCGCCGCGCGGGATCTCTCGCCCCGAGGATTCACCGTTACGCTAATCAACGGCAAAAACCACCATATCGGCGCGGAGAGGTCTAAGCCGCGGTGCACCACTCACACGGTCCGTGGGCCCCCATTAAGGCGCCTCGCACTTCCCATTCCCATTTCCCGAGCTGACTACGCGAAGCTGATCGTGTTCGTCTTAACGAGCGCGCACGCGGTGCGCGACACGCGCGCGGGGCCCCGGCTTATGGGAAACGAGAGAGGTCCCGGGGTGTGTTTTTCACTCCACTAACGCCGACGATCTGTTCGGGGCGGCTAGGAAGGGAGGAGCAGCCGGGGCCCGGGTCCGAGAACCGGTCCCATTTTCGCGAGGACGCGAGGCTCTGCCCCCCTCTTCGTGCACGTGCGCGAGAGCACGAGGACGAGGACACGGGCCAAGTGCGTTGACACGGAATGTCCTCCGAGACGGGCAGGGGCGAGGAGGAGCCATAGGTCACTCACCGTTCGACTCTGCTTGCCGCGAAACGACGCCGTGCTTGTCGCGAAAACGTGGCGCAGGTTGCGCGGAACGAACGCGTTCGACGTCTAACGTTCTTTCTTCGTTCCTGCCTTCGTTACGTGTTTGCTGAACGTCCGCGACGATTTAGGTAGGTTCGTTGACTCTTCGATGCGAAATTCGAGAATGTTGTTACGCTTGACGAAATTAAAATTAACGAGAAATTGAACGTAGTTTCTCTATTTTATAACAGCTGACAACTACTTCTGGATAGTAAGATCATTTTTTGTTTCTGTATCAGCTGGAGGATTTTATACCAAAGGATAAAACTAAGGGATTTTAAACTAAAGCATAAAGCTAGAGGATTTTTTGCTAAATTAAAATTTCTTAAAATTATTTCGGAGATATTCAAATTATTTTAAAACGCATCGTGACAATTTCTAATTCTGCCTTAGAACGATCACTCGACTGCAAAGGGTTACTATTTTAATCGATAACAGTTTCATTTTTCATTTTTGTCTCTCTTAAATAATATTAATAATCTCAACTATGCATAAAGTCCGATTAAAGTATACATATTAATAGATTTCCTTTAACAATTTTTATCGAAGCCAAACATTGCGAAGCCTGAAGATAAATTCTAACCTCTTCGGTGAAATGCGCTCCGCGACTTTCAATTGATATTTAACGCGAAAAAAAGAAATAGCACTTCTAATTTATACCACGTGTTCGAGATTCTACACCGCGCGGTGCGTGTTCCGCCTTCTCTAACGCACACAGCGGCCGCATCCTTGACGGAGTACACGGACAGGATCCTGCGGAATAACGGAATCGTGGTTCGGGACCACACGTGCCAGGTCCTTGCGGACGACTGATCAAACTTTCCGGTTGCTCGGTTGCGTCACCGACCGAATCTCGATGAGCGAGGAGTCACCGGTTTGTTTGCGCGGGATCGCTGTAACGCGCCAGACGCGTTATACTGCTTCCGGGAGATTTACGTCGCGGAGACTTCAACGCCCGGTCGGGAAGGTGCGCGGTGCTCCGGCTAAGGAGATTCGGACGGCGCGATGTCAGACAGTCGTCGCTGAGCAGCTTCGCTGCGACAGACCGTGACAGTAATCGATTCTTTTCCATCGTTTTTCGCCAGCGTTTATTTATTCATTTACTTTACTATTTGCAACACCGATTGCATTTAAATATTAACATAATCTACGAAATCGTTCGCATTTATTTAGTACTGCTGCTGCTTCTAAAATTATTCTGTGAAGTAATTATTATTATTTCTAGTATCATTCGCATTTATTAATTATTATTGTTATTTCTAAAGTTGTTTATATTTATTAATTATTATTATTATTTCTAAAGTTGTTTATATTTATTAATTATTATTATTATTATTTCTAAAATCGTTTGTATTAATTAATTATTATCATCTCTAAAATCGATTGTATTAATTAATTATTATCATTTCTAAAATCGATTGTATTTATTAATTATTATCATTTCTAAAATCGATTGTATTTATTAATCATTATCATTTCTAAAATTATTCGTATTTTTTAAGTAATATTATTTCTAAAATCGTCTATATTTATTAATAGCTATCGCTTCTAAAATCGTTTCTACGAATCAATCATTATCATTTCCGCGTTCACATTTATTAACGAATATCACTCGTGAAATCGTTCGTACACATTAAATCGCGAAGCGATCAAATTAATATCGCGTAACATGATTAACCTTATCTAAAAGCATAATCGTAAAATGGTGATCTTACGTATAGACTAATTTATAAGCGAAGATTTTTCCTCGTTACACGAAACCTGGAAAATACCGAACCGCGCGTAATATTGTTCGGACGGCACAGCTTTAGAAATATATTTTTCTTTTAAATTGTTTCGCTCGCTATCTCGTCCATCTGACATTGCACAGTTGCATCTATTATACGCCGCGAAACTTGTTAATCCTTTTTCTTAGACTACCTTGGAGAGATCGTAATAGACCCGATCACATCATCGCCAACACTGCGAGCACGCGATTACAATAAGAATTGCTTGCGGAAATGCATAGCGATGTATCAGGTCGTCTCGCTAGCAGCTTGCTAATCTTTACGCGAAGCGAAATGAATTTTCTATATTAATTAACTAAACTTATCTGGAATACACGATGCTAGTATTAATTTCGAGCCATTTCAGTGTTAATTTCAATTTAATTTCAAGCTTTAACGGTGCGTGTGAAATATGCCGAAACTTTGGACGAGTTGATCGTTGCAACTTGTTAATGCAATAATAATTTATAATCTTATTGTTCGCTATATCTATTATTATACACTATATTCTGGACGAGCCCCCTGTTGCGAGATTCGTCGGATCCACGCGTTACACGTCGCGACATTTTATTTACAATTTACTCTATTTATAATCATACTCTAATATAATATAGATCTTTTTAATAAGATATAATGACAGAAGTTGTTAGCTCGGTGGTTCGATCTCAACTGTCGACTGTCTGTCGGTTCCGTAACAACCCTTATCTTCCCTTATTTTCTTAGAGGTTGTCCACGTCAGGGCAGTATCGCATTAAAGCGACTTGATTTACACGATTCGCCGTAACCATATATTATACCCTCCACTTTACCGTATCGTAAAGGAATTTTTCTTCCCAATGTATATTTACCTATATATATGTGAAGTATCGCCAGTGTCCGAATACCTTTGCGAATCAGATAGTCATCGCGTTCGCAAAAAAGCAATCCTGTCCTACGTCCGCGTTCCCATGGACGTCACGATGACGCCGGACAAAGTAGGGAAACACGCATGAAATGGCAAATTGAAACGGAGCGATTCGCAGGAAAGGCGACCGGCATCGGTTGGAGTGGGTCACCCGCATCAATCAGAGCCGCGGTTCTAGCCAAAACAACCGCGCGAAAACCGTGGCGGCGCAGGAGGCGTCGAGGAGGTGGAGGAGGAGGAGGAGGAGGAGGAGGAGGAGGAGGAGGAGGCCGACCAGGAAACACTCCGTGGCCCCGAAGTAGAACGTAAACGAGCCGGGAGCAACGACCGGCTTCGTCACCGGGCGACCTGAAATTTCATTAAGGGCGTCGAGGCATTGCGCAAGCGATTAGGATCGTCACGGTGTTTACCCGACGCGCTGCCGGGCCCCGGTGAACGGGACGAAGAAACCCGACGACGATCGGTCGGTCGGTCGGTCGTTCCGTCTGTATCGGTTCTATAGGAGCGCCATGGAAAATTTCCACGGTGCTACGTCTCCTCTCTGAATTCCTTTTTCGTCGACGCCCTTCGGGAAACTGGTAGCATAAAGACATACTCGGTGGTAATGGACGAGGAGAATTAATGGACGACGTTGGGTGCTGACATGAGATATTCACTCGCCCGGCGCTGTCCTGTTAAGGCAGCATTCCGCTTACCGGAACGAATCGCTCCCCTGTATCTTTGTTATCGAGCCCATTGTGTTCGGTAATTTAGATCCCGGCCGACGACGAACGATCTTTCAAGTTCAAAATCGTGGAACTTTCGAGCGATCCGTCCTCTGCGATTCGGGTCTTTTGTCTGCACTTTATTGGCGCGAAGGGATTAACTTGTTTACAGATAAATAAGTGGATGTATAGATAGATAGACAGATAGATGGATAATAGATGGATAGATAAGTAGATTGATAGATAGATAGATAAATTGGTAGCTAGATAGATAGACACGTAAATAAATAAATAAATAAATGAATGAATGAATTATCCTTCGAATAAATAAGTGATCTTAAGGTTATGTCAAAGCTCTGTGCAATTTCAGAGGTTCAGTCTCCATACAGGCTAAACACTATCAGTACTCTTGATTAAAAACAACATATCTGCATATCTGTATTAGATTCCTAAGATCTGTTAACCCTGATCAATTTGACCTAAATTATTTAAACCATTCACTGAATCACTCGATTTTGAGCAATCTCCTAAAAATAATTGCTATGAATATATCTTACCTCAATACGTAACTGACAAATATAAATATGAAACAACAGAAAGGCTGACGACTCTGCAAAAATTCCTTCAACGATACGTCTGGAAAAATTGCAGAATAAATCTTAGACCAGTTATCTCTTCATCGTCGATCATACATATCTGTCGTCCAAGGGTTAAATAGATAAATTCTCGTCTCGGTCGTAGAATCGCGGAGGCCGCCACATCTCTTGGGTCGGCCGGGTAGGAGTATCAACTGCGAAGCAGCGAAATCAAACCGCGAAGAGGAAACGATTAATCACGTATGATTGCGCGAGGTCCGCGGGACGTATCGTGGGCCGGTAGCGTTTGCCGGCAGTCGGAGCAAAATCGAGGCAGATTCGAGCCGATGGATAGGTGGACGAACGAAAATAATACTGTGTGCGTGTTTGTGCGTGTGTGTCGCAAGGCGTTCTGGTCCGTCGCGTAAAGGAAGGCCGCCCGGGGGTCGTAGGCACGACGGCTGGGCCCTGTTAATCGTCGACAGACTGTATCGATCACCGTCGACGCATCCCCGAGCATCTTCCTCGTTGCGCAACGAGCGAATCGCCACTTTCGATTTCCGTTTACGAAACGGTCGCGCCGGTCCGGATCCTCGGTGTCATTAAGACGTTCGACGGTGTCCCAACAGGTAGTAAAACGATCGCGCCGCGAGATTTCACGCGGGGAACGGGGCCGTTAAAAAGTAGCCGGCCGATTCAGACATCGCCGAGGAAGATTCGAAAGCTCGCGTCGTAAATCTCCCGGGGCGAGGTCCCGGTGAGACGGAGCCGGACGGCGGGAGGCGGCGCGAAAGGGGAGGCTAAGGGGAGGCCGAGCGGTCGCGTGGGCCGCGGAGAAGCGATCGCGAGGTCCTCGAATGGTCCACGTAACGTTCTGCTTCGCTGATATAAGCGAGCACCCAGCGGCGTCTCTAACGCGTGAAAGTAAGAGCTGTCGGTGCGCGCGGCCGGCCTTGATTCGGCTGGGGTTACCGTCCGACATCCAGGACGGCCGAGGCCCGTTTGACGTTGCTCAATAACCGTGCCGGGTATATATCGTAAAAGCGGCCGCCTCGCGAGCCTTCGTGACGAAATTCCTGTTACCGGCTCTTTAGCGCCAGCCTTCGCGCGTTTAGAAGGGGACTCGCTCGAGATCCCGGCCTCCTCTGCTCTCTCGCATCTTTTTTTCCCCCCGGGAGCCCGGTTGACAACCGCTCGGACGTCTTCGCCGAGGGCTTTCGCGGGGGCCTCGAGGGAGCCGTGGATCACCCGCGGATGGCTTTCCCGTTTTGAGGTCAAGGGACCGCGGGACCCGGGCCAACCAGTGAAAGTGCCGCGACCCGGTCCGGCCGACCTCAGCCGCGGGAACATCTCTCGGTCGTCTCTCGCTCGCTCGCGCGGATAGGCATAGACGGTCTCGTTTTTTGAGGTCAAGTGACAGAGAGCCCTGGCACCAGACACCAGTGAAAGTGCCGATCGCGATCGGTTCTCGGTTCTGGCGTCCAGAGCGAACGCGCTTTCGGGGACAGTCCTCCTTCTGGCTCGCCCGGATGATCCGCGACGAGATCTCGTTTCATGGTCGGTGAAAGCGCCTCTCCCCCCTCGATTCGATAACCGAGGCTCTAATTGGGCGTGAAAGAGCGAAGGTCCCGGGACCGTGTAAAGGGATATATCGGAGAATGCCCGAAGGATTTTCTAATTAGCCAGGAATTTCATTCCACCTGCGACCGCAAATGCCTCGACCGCAATCTCCGGCAGTTTGTCGATACGTGTATAATGATTAAGAAATTGTACGCGAGTTATTCAATCGGCGTGATTCATCGCCGCGATACGCAAATCTGTAACAAAGGAGCCGATTAGCGGGGCCCGAACGAAACGAAGCCGGCCGACCGAGGATTTTGCGAACGAGATCCGGCGAGCGCCGCGACGGATGGGAGATCTCTGTCGGCTTGATTTATTATTCGGGAATCGTGACACGGGTTTGGACTCGGCTCCGGGGGGTGCGGGATCATTCGGGCGAGCTTAGGGGACGATATCCCCGGCGTCGACGTCGTGACCCACTGAACGCTCCTCTATCTGGAGGCAGAGATATGACATAACTCACCGGAGGATGAGTCAGCTCGTGCGTCTTCGAACGCGGCGGGAATTTCGAGGAGGGAGAGAAAGAAGCCGCCGCGGCGGGAAAGAAATGTCGTCGGAAACGCGACGAGGTCGGACCTGCTTTCTCCGAGGAGGAGCAGTCGGTAGCAGGTAGCAGTGGTCGAGAGTAAAAGCGACGCGGAGAGAGAAAGAGAGAGAGAGAGAGAGAGGTGGTTGGCGCGAGCGAGAGAAAGACGGCCGGGGAGAAAGGTGAAAGCACTCTCACCTCGCCTCGCAGCCGCGCAGATCTTTTCGGTTTTTATGCGGTGCTCCGCGGAGAATACGATTCGCCCGGCGCCTCGGGGACTTCGTCCCAGTTACGCCGTGCCACCGGCCTGGCGTCCCGACGCGATTCATCATCCCGATCGGGAGAGTCCTGGCTCTCCGCTCCTGCACGCGCCAGCACGTGACGCGTCCGAGGCATCCGCGAGAACTGGCCTTCCCCGAATGCCGCTCGCATCCGGGAATTTTACAATCAGCCCTCGAATCGTCCGGCCAACTCGTATGGTTACTCGCGACACCTCGCGTCATCGTAACTTCCCTCGGGACTTTGATCCTTCGCTCGATATCTTGCCAAGTGCAGCGTCTTTGCCGACAAACGTTCGCCTCGACGAATGCCCAAAACGTTCGACAAATCCTCGACCTTCATCCCGAAAAGCCATCGTCCAGCGAATTCTTGACACATCGACGGTTTCTAATTCCATCGATTGAACCTTTTTGCTTAAAAATATTTCGACTGCTTTACTTGATAAAGTCCTTGACGTAGCAACTGGGTATTTTCTAATGGGACAACTTGACCGAACGATGCGCGCGGCTTCGTTTGTCCAGGAAGTTCTAGTCGGAGCAACAGGTTTGATGACACCTTTGATCTCAGAACGTTGACAAAAGATGGTACGAGGATATTTCAGTTTATATATTTAGGTATGTTTGTTCGAAGAGTTCTTGTCACAGCATCTAATTGTAGATCGTTCGATGTAGCTCTTAATGTATCAATTTGTCTGAGAGACGTTTAATTGCATCTTTAATCTTGCAAGAAAAGTACAGATAAAATTATGCATATCTGCTAGATATTTAAGTTCGTCTGACCAAAGAGTCCTTGTCACAGCCATCAATTGCACCATAAAACATTTTTGATAAAACATTTTTGCTAAAGACTATTTAATTCCGTTTACCCAAAAGACCCTTGCAGCTTATTATAGATCTTCTAATGGAGCATCCTTATTATATAATAAGAATTAATACTATTTACCACCTTTTGTCTATAGAATGTCCACCATAACACCAGCAGATTTCCAAATAGTCTCTAGTTATTAACGAAAGACAACTGCATCTTTGCTAGACGATGCTCGGTCATCTGCATACATATGGTTAACGCAGCGCCGAATCGTCGCCGCGCGTGCTCGTCCCCGTCGCGAATCGATCGTCGGATCGAATCAGTCGTCGAACCCGCCGGTTATCACACGGTGCACCGTTAGAAGAAAAAGAGCGCGGCGGGAAGGGGCGGGCGGGCGAGGGTCGGGGGCGACGTCGAGGCGTCGTGTCATCGCGAACGGTGCCTCGGAATCGTAACGAGCGCCGGCGATGGAGTCCCGGAAGTCGCGTCATTTTCAGCGCATTATGTGGGACGCAGTACAGCGAGTTTTGAATAGCGAAGCGAAGGGATAAAGAGACCTCGATAGCGGGCGTAGACCTCGCGAGCGGTTGTTGTAGTCCGTAGAACAACGGCCCTGAGCCTTTGTGAAGCGTTGCGAAACACACAAGGAGCCAGGCCGCCGCTGGTGCACGCTCGGATATCTATTATTACGTGATTTTTTTTCTTTTCGACGGACTCAGGGCCGCGGCGCGACTGTAGCCTTCCATCGGGATCAGATGTCCGGCTCGCGCCTACACACCTGAGCGGCTCGATTAAAATGGGATTAAACGGTGAGCGGCGCAACGATCCCGTCAATGTCGCGCGGACAAGTCCCGCTGCGGAACGCGCGTCTAATTTTCTCTCGCTCGTTTTCTCGCGGCTCGACGATCCTCGCTGGCCATCTCGGTCTCCTCGCCCTCCGGCGTAAAAGGTTAAAAAAAGCTACCGTGCGCGCAGCTCGTAATTAGGTCGCGGATCTTCGCGCGAAATAAAATCGCGGCGCGATCGTTGCGGAGAACGGAAACTGCGCGAATCGTTTATCTCGGTCTCGAATCGTTTCAATTAGTCGGAAATAATACGGTCGAATCGTTAAACATCGGTAACAGCGTTCATCTACTCGCTCCTGCCATAAATGCATAAAATCCCCGCGGTCTACTTGCGATAGCTTAAATATAGACTATACTGTACACACTGGACCGTGTTACGTACTTTCGTTAACGCGGGCGCTAATTTTCGACCGGCTTGAAATGCTTTTCTGTTACGATTTTTGTCGCAATCGACCGAACCGAATGTTAATAAAATATGTAGAACGCGAGTCGATTTCGACATTCCGCGTGCATGCAAACGCTGGAAGAAAGGACGCCGCGACTCGCTCGCTCGTCAAATTCACGGTTTGCGAGATCGCCGCGCGAGCAGCCGTGCGCCGAGAGAGCTTAGGGTTTTTCATGGCAGACAGTCGTCGGGGCAGGTGTTAATTAGCGGCCGGGAGGGCCGAAAGAAGCACCGCGGCGAAGATCCGGCGTGCCGATCGTGGCCGTCGCTCAACAGGACTCGGGTTTGGCTCCTGACAGATAAATGCTTTTATGTAATGCTGCTGCCAGGGCTCTAGTCTGGATAAAGAGACGTAAACCGTTGCGCAATGACCCCGTTGGGCGTTTCGGGCAGGCGAGAGGCCGTGTTGGGAAATCCGTCGTGCCGTTAAAAATGTGGGCCATCGGCACATTCTCGTTCCACGAAAACACGCGGTTGTGCCGCGGGATCTCGGACACGGTTTCTTGCGACCCTATTCGCCAGAGGCGTTCGTCGGCCTATCGATTTCAACGCTTCCGTTGCTAAATCACGACTTGTTGAGCCATCGAGCCGATACGACGGCACGGCCGACGACGCGTCGTTTAAGTCCTCGAGCAACGCGAACTCGTCAGCGCCAATTTCACGCATTTTCAATTTTGCATGGAACAATTTGGCTATTGGTTAGATTTGTCTCTTGCTACACATACTTGCAATGATAATTGTAATTGTAATTATATTTGAAAAATTGATTTTCTTCCACTCCTTCGAATTTCGAAATTTAGTATGGTATATATCTACGAATACGTCGAATTGACGGAATGGTAAGGCAAACTCTGTTATCTCGACTCTCCACTGGCTGTTACAGGATTACTTTTGCATTCTTTATTTACAAAATCACCTGTTGAGAAGTGACAAGCATTGAGAAAATCAACGATATTGTATTTTAGCTATAGTGTAAGCATATTTTGAAATTTAAGTTTTTGGAAGTATTAAAAAGTGATGATATTTTGCTCTTCGCCAAAGGACTTATAATACTGTATCACTTTGATATAGATATTTTTATATCGATACATGTGAATAACAATATTCTTTTAAAAATAAATTACTCACTCTACAAAATATTTATCCTTCTTTAACATGCGTCAAATTGACGAGTAGAGTTAGATCTCAGTAAACCTAGCGTTAAGGACTCACGAATTTTCTCATAAATATTTTCTCAAAAATTCACAAATTTTGAAAAGTAACGAAGATTTTAGAAACGCGCAGTCTTATAGAGTCCTATAGATTTCTCAGCGGACTTTAATATATTAAATTGCATAAGCGGCCCGAACTACCTGGCTGGTCCAAGCAGTTACATTGCTTGGGTGGTTAAAATGCCCGAGCGATTACGCGACCTAGGCGGCCGAGCCGCTGGGTCGCCTAATCGGTCGCGCCAAACGGCCGATTCGAATTCCACCGGAACCGAAGGTTCGAAATTCGTGAAACGACGAATGGAATCGGTGCCCGGTCGCGATCGGCGACCGGTCCTAAAAATTGGCGCGGCGTCGGCGCGGGAGCCGTTAGGAAGATTGCTTCCGTCGCGTCGTCCCGGGGGGTCATTTTCCTGGGCAAAGCCCGGTGAACTTGAGAAACAGCGAGGGATAAACGGCGAACGGTGAATCGCGGTCGCCGGCAGCGCCATCGGGCAGCGTTTCGCGGAAGTTGTTCGGCAGGTACGCATCGGTTCGCCGACGCTAGGTGGCAGGTAGACTGGCCGTGGCAGCGGGCAATGTCAATGTCAATGAGCACGTGAGCCCCGCTCGAGGAAAAATCGATACGCCTCCGGTATAGCTTTTCCCGGCGAAAGGGGCTGGCGACTGCATACGCGAAACGATCCCGGGAATAACCGAGGGATCGTCAACGATGCGACGGAACGTCTATTTAGGTCCGCCACGCTTCCTCCTTTGGCTCTTCCCGAGCACTTGCGGCTCGCCGTTTATTTTTTCAATAAATAAACAGCGGCGTCGCGCCCCGGCGGCCTTGATCGCGCCAGGAAGGTTCTAAAGCGTCGGTCGATCCGGATGATGCACCCGTGCACCTTCGAACGAGGTTCGCCGAAGCCGACTTCGTCGGAGATGAAACCGCGCGTATGCACCCCTTTCGGTGGATCATCCGCGATTGCTGCGCAGCTGTTAGCATTCAACGCGATTGCACAATGCAAACTGGACACTGGTGGGATGTCTGTCATGTCATGCAGGCTCGCGAAGGCTCGCGAAACCTTCGTGACATCTTTCGCCCCTGAAGCTTCCAGGTCTCGAAGCGTCTAACATAGCGGCTGCTGCGTACACGGCCAACTTGGGAAACAACAAGTTGCCTCCCCGTCGATCTATCCTCGTGTTTGATTTATCCGACGATTGCTCTGTCCGACGAGAATGCGAGAGATCCGCGACGATGGGACAGGTTCGAGACGCGACACACCGAGAGATGATTGTGATAGGAAATCAAAGACGAACCTTTGACGGACTGTTGACGCCTCTCGGGATTCTGCGTTTCGGGGATCGCGATGGTCGCCTCGCACACGTCTATGGGGTAGAGGCTGCCGGCGGGGTTCATGCTGTGATCGATGATCTCGATTTCGATCGGATCATCGTGCGCCACGATCGCTGACATACCCGCACTAATGACAACGTGTCGAACACTGTCGGCGCTAATGGTAGGCAGCGCGTACTCGAGGGTTGATGTCCATGAATGGGGCGGAGGGGTGGCCGAGGGGTGGCCGAGGCGCTGTTTGCGCAGGCGTCGCCCTTACCCACGCGATTCCGCCTGTTCCAAGTGACCCTTCTTGGAAAAGATACGTGTGTGCTCTTTTGCGACCGCTTCCTGCGTAGGACTGATGACGCACGGGCCCTGTTTGCCGGAGCATTTTTATGGTCCGGCTTTCAGAAGGGTGAATATGCACGCCGGCACGCCGAATAATCTTCCACGATCGCCGTCCGGACTTTTAATAGTCGAGCATGATCGCGATTGATTGTAGATACGAAGACGGAACGACTCGGTTGTCGTTCTTTCGCGCGGCTCTGATCGTTTCGGGTGACTCTTGATGATGTTTTTAAAGGTACAGCGACAGTAGCCGTTAATTAATACCTTGACAATGATTCTACTACATTTTGTTAATTTTAAAAGAATTGGAAAAGTATTGGATGCCTTAATACTCAATTTTTCTATTTTAATTCGATTAAGCAGAACGCATCTTCGTTTCAACAAAATGCTTTTTTGGTTAAACAGAATGCTTGCAGCTTAAGCAGAAAGCTGACTTGACAGCTTTCATAATTTACACAATTAGTGGAGCATTAATCGTCGACAGCATCAGCCATAAATTCTTGTAACGTGACTAAATATTTTACTTCTAAAACAGTTGTAATAAACGGTAGATGCGAATTTTCGAGAGATTCGATTCGAGCCTTTTTTAGGCACGCCACTTAGGTAATCGGCGTCAAGCTTCAACCTGAAACTCGACTTTGATGCAGAGCCGCCTATTTATACAACAGCTCGGGCTGATTTTGCATGAGATTCGAGTTTTAATCGTTTAATCTGCGATTAGCGTAAAACGTTACTTACGGGTTGACAGAGTAGGCGGAGTCGACGAGTAGGATGAAGATCAACTTACCTGTAACAGAAAAAAAAACATAATATTAGCAACGAAAAATCCATTAGTCGAGAACTATTTATCATCGTGATCAATTTTTATCTGATACGTAAATAGACCACCCCTTCTTTGCTGTTTCAGATCCACGAGAAGAGAAAATTTACGCGGCTTTCACGAAAGCGTTCGCTTCGTTATTTTTCCAAAATAAAACAATTCGTCCCGCGTTAATTGTTGACGAGTTATTCTCGTAGAACGCGTTGCTTTATAGCTGAAATAAAGTTATTCCAAATTGAATTACTCGAGGAGCAGTGAACGTAAAATAATATTAATAAGGGGTCGTAAAAATCTATTTTGCCTTCGAGGACAGGACAAACATCCGTTCGAAATGTCTATTGTAAAGAAAAAGCCGGGACGAGTCGTTTGCCCTTTTACCGGGGTCCGAGTCTCCGTCGACCCTTCAACCCTTCGTCCGTATACCTGGCACGATCCCCGGTCAGGTGTGCGAACCTCTATCCTATTCTTGCTCGCGCCCGACCGTTTAAAGAACCCGCGCATTCCAGCGGCACGGAAACGGTCCTCCCGGTATCTATTACGCGATAACGTTATCAGAAGGAATTTGCACATCCCGATACCGACCCACGAGTCGCGAATTTCCTGTCGTACCGACTAATGGCCCGGGATTCGCAAAAGGATTGTGGCGCCTCGCCGCGGAGCCCGTCGGAACCGTTTCGCAATTGTCGCTCGCGTGCGAAACCTGCCGCGAGTTGAAAGACCCCTTTTCTCGTTCTCTATCATCCCCTAATTTTTTCACCGTGTTCCTCTTTCACGTCCTTGCATTATATTTTCAACTGTACGTTCTTCTTATTTTTTTTCAATTGAAATTTTTAAACATTTTCGCAGCTTGCTGCAACTTTACAGCTAATTACTTTCTCTGGATTTTGATTCAGATTAATAGATTTAATCTTCTTTTTTCTTTTGTTCGTTGAAGTTCTGATTTTCATTGCTAATTATTAAATAAAGTGACTTTTTTTACTATTTTATGAAACGAAATTTCTTTTTGAAAGTAACGTAATTTTTTGAGCGATACAAGATATTGTTCTGTTATAATGACGATATTAGATTTATTTAAACTAATAAATTAGTGTTATGATAGTGTTAATAAACATCGCATGATCTTGTTATCAGAACACCGTTTGGTACTAGGCGACATTGTTTAAAAATGTCGGAAATAGTAATATCGATGTGATCGTTTAATTTAATAATTATCGAAATGTTTAATTATATTCTTTGCACATTGTAATATTCATATATTCATTACAAACTAAACATTCAAACCAAACAGTCAACTTGAACATTCAAACCAATCATTCAAAGTAAACATTTAGACTAAACATTTACATTAAACATTCAAACTAAAAATTTACACTAAACATTCAAATTAAACAATCACATTAAATACTCAATCTAAATCACTGCAATAAAATCCAGCCCGTAATTTCTAAACTTCTACAATTCGAAAATCAACCCTTCCAGATCCAAATTAAAATAGCGTCAAGAAACGAACGTCCGAACAAAACAAAAATCTCCAAAATCCTATCAAATATTCCGAGACACAAAATAGTGCAGAACGAATGTCCGAAAGCTTGCATGCAGATCGCAGGAAGTTAGGATCGGCTAATTCTCCGCGTCGCCACCCTGTCCAATGGTATCGCGTCAGCGCGAAAGGTAGCTGGGCAAAGCCGTATCATCCATCAATCCCACGGCGTGGAAGCCAAGAAAAACCGTCGCAATTCCCAGGCCCACTTAAACCGAGCTAAACCGAAAAACATCTTCGAGCCAATCCCGGGGAAGGCTGATGAGATGCCGTTTGTCACGGGAAGCGTACCGTGGAAAAGTGGCGGCTCTCTCCCAGCGGGACGCGGGCATCGATTCCAGGGGGGTGAGACACACGCGCGGCGGTGCTTGAGAGACACTGCGCCAGCGTATTCTCGAATGGAATAGAATCGAGGGACGAGTGCGCGCTCGGTGTTGGTGCACCTTGGAAACTCACCTACCTACCGGGTCGTTGACCGGGCGCTAAGGAAAGTGGGACGAAGCAAACAGCACTCAGCGTTAATGCGCGAAGGCCTTGAGAGATCACTGACGCATGCGTCCGCACGGAAAGATCGAGAAGGACCATCGCGTGGATAGACGGAGGCGGAGAACGCCGGAGAGCGAGCGAGAGACCGAGAGAGAGACCGAGAGAGAGAGAGAGAGAGAGAGAGAGAGCAAGCAAGAGACGGGCAGATACGCGGATACGAGAGACGAAGAGAGAAAGAGAGAGAGAGAGGCGATCGAAACGCGTCCTTTCTCCTCCGATCGAGCAGCCGCCGAGGAAACGAAGAAAAATCGGTTCCCGCGGCGCATCTGCAGCCGTAGACCGGCCCGGATTCTTCACTCTCGTTATCCTTCGGAGAATTTCCCTGTAATCCGGCGAGCTGCTCGTCTCGCCTCCTTAATCGCCGGCGGACCAGGCCGCGCTAATTTTTAATATCGACGCCTGGAAAGTGGAGCGGCGAACGACCTCGATATATGTACGATTGCAACTTTTTCTCTCTCTCCCTCTCCTCTCTCTCTCTCTTCATCTCTCTCTACATCTCTCTCTCTCTTCTCTTCCTTCGCCTCCACATGTCTCCGACAACGCTCGACGCGCGTCTCGACCTCTTTCGATGAACCTTTCAGCGCGGAGCTGGAGTTCGCGGGGACTTTACGGGCTGGAGGGTTCTCCGATGAAAAATCAACAGGATCGCAACGAGATGCCTCGGAAATTTCTCGGTTTTTCGGTGCGCTCCCCGCGACGCGGCTATTGTACAGCCCGAGCACAGAGGGGGGCGAAGAACGGGGTTGCCTGGCCAATGACGTCGCGGAAACCAACATGGCGGCGGATAACACCTCGACCGTTTTTCCTATGGAGGATTTAGGACGCTTGATGACTTACAACTTCTTTAACGGCCGTGCCGCCGTCTTCGATTTCGATCGCACCGGTTTTTCCACGGATCATTTCGGTTGTCTCGGTTTTTAACGAGAGCATAGGGGGTGAGATCCAGTTTTTATAGGAACCGTCTTTGAGGAAAATGATGTTCTATGGTTGTATAAAGTACTTAATTTAATTACGTATGTAATGGCAGTCCAGTGTCTATGTGCTTTGTTATTTAAGATATATTATTGCAATGTGAAATAGTAGGAATTTATTTAGAAAATAAGATAGTGAAGCAAAGATAAGATGAGAAGAAAATGAAAGTATCCGATACGATTGGAGTTCAAATCGATATTTAATTTAATTAAGTACTGGACATGTTCTCTCCTTTCCTGTCGTCAAAGTCTTTGTAAAATTTACGAATAAATACAACGTACAAAACTTCTATCGTTCTCACAAGAAAATTGTTGAGAATGAAACAGTGCCAATGAACGTCTCAGTAAAAGAAATCACAGCGCAATGGGTTAGATATCTCCCTTGTACCGTCTGTATCAAAAAACGATAATCTTGTCATGCGCACGAATTTCCGCAACATCGTTGCTTTACATAACGCGCGACGACTCAATTTCCGCCAAAATCTCGTAATACCGAAATTGAAAGCCGTGCTCGCGACTCGTTTCGCGGGGTATCCCCCCGTCGGTTATAGCCGCCGCCGAAAATATCGATCGGTCCCGATTAAACGATCCGTGGTCCGGCAATTTCGCGATCGGAGGAGTCAATTTACGGAAAACGTTTCGATCGAGGGCTCGGTTCCGATGTGGAGCAGGCTCAAGGGAGAGAGAGCACGCTCGACCAGGACGATTCGACAAACGAGCCGGTTAATTGAACCGTTTAAGTCGATTTGATTCGATGGTTGGATCGCAGAGAGCCGGACGGACCAAATAAATTTGCTTGCGAAACCGGCGCGGCGCGGCGCGGACGCGCGGCCGCTCGTTTGCCGGAAGTCGAGAGAGCCGGGCTCCACGGATGCGACCCGGGACAACGGCGGCGAACGACAACGGCGACGAACGACAACGCGGTGATGTAAATCGCCGCTTTTCGGAAAGTGAAAGCACAACAGCCCGCGTGTTGTAAACTTCGCGGTTGCGGGACGCCTCCGGCCACGCCGCGCGGCCCGCTCTTTCCGCTCTTCCCGCCCGTCGCAGGAAAAATCGCTCGGCGATCGAGGATTTGCGACCAGTATTTCCATCGTCGAAATAACTGGCTCCCAATTTCTATTTTCATAGCAATTTTGAAATATTATAAAACTGTTTTTATGTAAAGTTTTTAGACGAAATCTTTTAGTCAAGCATTTTTTATAATAAAGAGATAGATAGAAAGAGAAAGGAAGATAGATTTTAAAATTTTTAAAAATGTAACTGTTGTTGCACGAGTTATAAAAATGAATTTCATATGCATAATATTCATTTTGTCATGTAAAAAGGAAATATTCTATATCGGAAAAGGAAGACTAAGAGAAGAAAAAATGACTAAGACGAAAAAGAAGACTAAGAAAAAGTAGAACAAGTACAAGAACTCTACACATCATATTATATATGCGAGTCCCCCGACTCGCATAATAGTTACACATCCAACAATCTTCAAAATCTAAGCTTCCACGAAACCCGTAAAAATAATTCGAAAAGCGTTGCAACAACATCGAAAACTCCGCTCTCGCACAATGGGTTAACCCGGGTCTTCCGCCGCCCGAAGAAAGAACGAAAACGAAACGCGCGATCGACGCGTTCGGGGAAAGTCGGCCGATCGACCCTCGGCCGAAATTTCACGAATTTCTCCGAGCGAAATTCGTCGGATCGAGAGTCGATCGGGCTCGGATTCGTCCGCGCGGGTGCCGTTGCACGGTGGCCGACCGGTGCGTGGCGAATGCACGCGTCGCGCCGATGCAACACGCACGCAATCGGCTCGGCGTTACGCAAGGGGACGGAAGGCGAAACGAGTGCACGAATCGAGGGTGCGCGAGTTACACCGCCGAGCGAAATGGCAGATCGATCGGCTGATAAAGAGGGGGGCGGCCGCGAATAGAGAAAGCTCCGGCAAACTTCGACGTTTATTCTTTCCCCCTTTTTTGTTACCGCTCTATTCCTGGCCCCCGGGTCGAAGACCCGCGGCACCGCGCGCGCGTTAATGAAATAGTTGCATAATGCACCCGGTTGATGAAACCTCTCTTGCGTCTGCACTGATTCCACTGACCGAATGCACGCGCGGCCCGATTGTGCAAAGTGAAAACCGCGCTCGCACGGCGCGGGTATGCTGATTGCCCGCCCACGGGACAGTTCATTTCGTCTTGCTCTTCTTCTTTTTCTTCGTCTTAGTCTTCTTCTATTTCTTAGTATTATTACTTTTCTTAGCCTTCTTCTACTTTTTAGTATTCTTCTTTTTCTTAGTATTCTTACTTTTCTTAGCCTTCTTTTATTATTTTTTAGTATTTTTCTTTTTCTTAGTCTTCTGCTTTTTCTTAGGCTTCCTCTTCATTTTAGTCTCCTTCCTTTTCTGTCTTCTTCGTTTTAGTCTTCTGTCTTTTCTCAGTCATTTTCTTCATCTTAGTTTCCTTCTTCATCTTAGTTATCTTTGTTTTTCTCAGTCATCTTTTTCGTCCTAGTCTCCTAGTCTTCTTCTTTTACTCAGTCATCTTCTTCGTCCTAGTCTTTTAATCTTCTTCTTTTTCTTACTCTTCCTCATCGCCTTAGTCTTCTTCTTCTACTTAGTCCTCCTCTTCATCTTAGTCATCTTCTTCGTCTTAGTCCTCTTCTTTTTCTCAGTCATCTTGTTCGTCTAAATCTTCTTCTCTTTCACAGTCTTCTTGTTCTTCTCAATCATCTTCTTTTTCTCAATCTTCTTCTTCGTCCAAGTCGTCTTTCTTTCCCTCATCTTCCTCTTCTCTTCCCTACTCCCCTTCTCGTAATTCATCAGCGGAAGCCTCCCTTCGATCGCGCTATTAGGTAAGCCTTTTTAGAGGATTACAAGTCTCCCTTTCTTCGTCGCTTCTCCGCAGATAGTCGGCGATCTGTTTCGAATTCTTGGTGCAAGAGCTACCGGCGTTGCTAATAAGGCAACGCGGCAACTATTGATTTTAGGCGGCAGCAATGTAAATATATGCGCAGCGAACGTACAGCGAGTCACCGCTAAATGGTACATCGTGTATAAGAATTTATCTCACTGCAAGATTAATATTCAATTCATCGCACAATACTTCGTCAGTAAATATATTTTCGTGGACGAGAGACGATTCGTATTTATTCTACGGGAGCTTTTAATTCAGCGGTTAACCCTTTACCCTTGATTGGTGTCTCCAGATTGACCCTGTCGCGTTCTAAAGTTATTTTTATAATAACAAAGTCTAGATTGAAAAAACGATTGAAAGTGAAACTGGTGGAACGAGTCGGAAGAATCAATTTTTCACGCATAAAATATGCATTGTCGCATGAAATATAAATAGTACAGAAAAATTGTTTCAGATTCACGGTAAAAATGACTTTGAGTTTAAAGAACAAAATAATGAATTCTATTTGAATTTAAAGAGAGAACATGTCATCCAGAAGTTGTTTAGAAATCTCCGATGCTACGCTACAAGCTATCAACATCTTCGACATAAATCTCGTACAATATCCAAATGAAATAAATAATTCAGATACGCGAAACGGGCATTCGATTTTTCCTTTATTATTCCACAATTATATCTCGTATATCTAGACACCATACTACTGGAAATAGGCGCGTTTGCTATCGCATCCGACAAAGCGTTCCGCAGACGGCGTTCGAGAGCCGTGCACTGTATTCGGCATAAAACAGTGGCAACAGGCTTATCAGAATTTCATTTCATTAATTCCTAACGAAGTTGCGGCCGAGCGGAATAAATTGGCACGAGATGACGGAGAGAGTCGGGTGGAAACGGTGACGCGCGCGCGACTGCCGGGCGAGGTCGTCGGCCCATTCTCGAACGATCGGCCGATCGGGTCGGTGCGTGTTCTAATTCAGCGGCATCGATTCGACGAGATAACGCATAAACAGAAACAAGAGGCGGTCGGACGAGGACGGGGACGGGGGCGGCGGGGGCCGGCGACGTGGGAATTGTGACGCGGTTGACTGGGTTAGGGATCGCGGCGGGTTCGTTGACCCCGCGACCCGATACCGACCAACCCCGGGGATTTCTAGGGTCGAACGAGCGAAAGAAAGGGGGAAACGCGAGACCGGAGGGCTACCTCACCCCCCTCTCGCCTTGGTATCTTTATTACACCCGGAGATATCTGTCTTCTCGCGGTGCCGGGAAATTTAATATAAGCCGATTTCCTCGTTACTTTTATCGCGGCGATCCGAGCCGGCTATTCCATCCCCGGCCCGCTACGGCCTCGCGAATTCGCGATCGGACCAGCGCGTGATTAATGGGCTCCGAGCACGGGGACGGGGACGCGACGACTCGCGGATTTGTTTGCGTAATGATGTCCTACTCGATTATAGAGAGCGGCGGTGGAATTGCGGTGGCCGCGGAATTCGCGATGCGGAATCGACAGCGGAGACGAGCGAGCCTTCTCTGGAATCTTTGGAACGTCTTTGTGAAAATCAAAATTGTCTCGAGTCATGCTGAGAAACGTGTTCGAGGAAATGATATTTTTCCTTTCAACTATTCTCTACTTTTTCTCTATTTCTTCTGATTTTACGTAGAGTTGATATTTAATATATATAATTTTTTAGAGGAACTATAAAATCTAATTATAATTGATACCTATCGCGCTTTGTTTTATTTTTTACCATTTCTGTAACGTTTTCTTCTAATTCTTTATATATATATTCTAGTTGTAAATGTGTAAAATTTAATAATAAATCGTCGCGGTTTCTGGAAGTCAGTCTTAACGGAGGTAGATGAGAAAAATGTTAAAGCGAGCCGAGTTTCTCATTTGTTTATTGCGTGAATACTTTAACGTAACTCGTGATTATTGTATGAATGGGTAATTTACCAATAACGTGTGCGAGATTGATTATAATTTTGGACGTATCAAAGGGGAACTCGATGCTCGGATACGATTGATCGAATGCGATTCAGTATAAATTGAAAAACACCTATTCAACCTACGCTACCTGAAAATACATGGAACATTGAAAATTCCGCGCCGTTTGCACTCGACGCCATTATAATTGTAAATCTGAACCAACATTTTCGACCCACAGTATTTCCATTTCAAATGACAGAACGCACTTTGTGCATGCGAAACTAAGTCTTGCGACTCATAGAACGGATAAACATTTAGTAATCTTTTAAGCCTAATGTTTGATCGATTGATAAATTGAATAAAATAAATTGCTAAATTAAATTTTTAATTTTGGAACGTGACATAACAATTTCCATGGTGCCTTGGAGTTATTACTTGACTTGCGAAGGTTTAATTGACTTAAGAAGCCGCAATTAGTATCCCGGAAGTCGCGGGAACGAAAATAGCCATTGTTCGGCGTTACAGTTCCCCATGAATCTCTTTGCAGCACAATTTAGAAGTCGGAAGTGCAACAGCGGACTATATGAAGTAGGAGAGCCTGACGATTCGCAGGTCGGCCACGTGCGCCGAGGAGAACCGGACGCGTGGGAGTGAAATGGCACCCCCGGGACGCGTGCGGTTGACCCTTTCGTCCTACGTCGGTGCGGAGAACGTGACACGGTCCGATCTATTTCGAGACGGAAGGGAGCGTGGATTCGTCGGTCGGGGATCGGCTCCGGCTTTTCTTTTAATTCGTCGGGTCTCGGAAGAGGGCGCGACGAAAAATCCGAATCGCACGCGCGGCCGAATTAGACACAATGCGCCGACGTGCTTAAAATAATTCACCAACTAACTATAGGTAACCCGTGTGCCGCCAGAAAACGCCAGTGCCGCTCGTCGCGATCCCACCGATAAGAATAATTAAATCTGCCGGCGGGATCCGCGAACATGAAACGCGTCGGTCGGCTCGACGCTTTTTTCCACGGAATTAGACGAATGGTGTGTCTATTGACCATTCATTGTCTCTTTTTTCATCGTTACGTGTGTTCAATCTATTTGGACCACATGAAAAAATTTTGACTTTGTTTGTACTAATCGTATGATTAATAAAAAGCCACTGGATATTTCAAGCACTGGTAGCTCTCTATTTTAGTTAGATCAGCTTGAGAATTTCTTAAAAAATTGTTCAAAAATGGCAGTAATTTTATTTATATTTTACACGATGTAATAATTCTGAAATTGTTGTGTAAAACGAAATTATAGAGATACTTTTACTAAACACTGTAAAAGTGTCTCTTTTCGTCTTACGAAAGATAACATTATAATATTATAATGCGTAATTGAATAAAGAAATTTAGCGAACAATCTTCCAAGAAGCAATCTTTTCACATAAATAATCCTAGAAATCTGTAATTCTGTGAACCCTTTGCTATCATACCGGCTTAGAACGTTCCACAGTAATTTTCGAAAAAATCTAGTCACATGAAGAATGAAATTAACAATAAATTCCACACGCTTAAAAAAAATATATATGTCGAGTTCTAATAAAAACCACATTATTCCACAACATTCAAATTATATCCTTAAATTTTCGCGTGCCAAAATCATCGCCAGTCCCCCGAGAGACAATCGTTTGAATACCGACTCGAGTCCGAACGCCAGCGAAGGGTTAAAAAGGGTTAAAGGGGTTAAAAATCGCAACGCGTTGAAAACGGCGTCGCTTTCCGAGAAAATCGTAACAGACTCGAGGCCGGCTCCCCTTAAAACGACATTGTAAAAGTAAAAGCACGGCGTCGATGGAACAGCTGGCAAAAAGAAGGATAAGCCGGTGAAGGGTGGAAAAATCGATCTGGCGAACGGCTATCTAATTAAAGAAGAGCGCGCGTTGTCGTCGCGTGAAAATGACGCGGAAACCTTCGGCCAGGCTTCGGAACGAGAAGCGATACAGGGAAACGAGGCTGGGCGACTTGAGCCAGCAGCGAACGAAGAAAGAAACAACTGGCGAGAGAAAAAATAGGAAAACGGAACGCCGAACGATCCGCGTCGGTGCGTGTGTCTCGTTTGTCGCCGGCGCGAGTTACTCACCGGTGATTAACCGTTACCGGGCTAATTTGCATGTTGCACAAACCGCCGCGCGCTGCCGGACGAGTAAACTAACGAGATGCAATGGGTGCCGGCGTAAAAATCGCCGCGCGGCGATTTCTCGGCCGATCGCGAGGAGTTGGTCGCGGATCGGCGCCCGCGTCCTTCGGAACCGGAATCCGTGCAGCAAGTGGTTCGTCGACATCGAACGAGGATAATCGCTCCGCGATCCGCACACGTCATCCACCTTTTTCTCTCTCGTTTTATCTCCCTCTCTCTCTCATTCCCTCTCATTCTCTTTCACTCTCCTTCTTCTCTCTATCCCCCGTCATTCTTTCTGCCAGCGTTTCTCGCGGCAGTTTTTTCCTCGGCGCCGATCAACACCCTCGATTAACGTACGTCGATTATCGTAATTGACGGCTACCGTACGTTCACCGAAGTCGTGAAAGGTCCCGTATCGATCGATTTGTTTGCTGGCAAAGACACGCCGTGATTAGTCCCGCTGATTTTTTCTTTTCGACCAGCCACGGGGCCTGTTATTTTTCGCGCAATCAGAAACAGAGGGAGGAATGCGATACCGGCGTTCGGTCGGTCGGTCATGTAATTACCGCGGTTGCGGTTAAAATTCTTTTTTTCAATGCTACGTGTCGACAGTTACGTTGAAAGATTTAACGCGATTGTTAATTCAGATGAGATGCAATGGAGGGATGTTCTTTTTTTCTATGGGAGTTATATTAAAAGTAGAATCGTCGAGCTCTAGACGCGATTAGTATATTTTCTTTTATAGCAACGCCAAGACTAGATTCATTTAAGCTTCATTTATTAGTTATTTTTATTATTGATAAAGAAGAAGAATTCTCTGTGGCTCGCCATTTTGTTTTCCTTCGCAGACAAAAATACAAATAAGATCGCCAGCGGCTCTTACGTCACAGAACGCGTATTAAATAGCTTGAAGTGCCTAAAGGTATTGTACAACCCTAACATAACAAAGTATAATGTAACAAATGCTACGAATATAATATATTATATTAATATATTACATTTAACCCTTTGCACTCGAATGGTAACTCTCAGGCACCACTAATATTGTTCTTTCACCCTTTAAAATAATTTTTATAGTAACAATGTTTAATTTTAGAAAAATTTTTAAATATGGCACAGTTAATATAAATCACGAGAATTAATTTGGTATATATAAAATACACATCGTCGCTTAAAATGAAAATATACTATGAGACAGAAAAATTATTATAGATTTAGAGCTAAAATGGCCTCGAGTGCAAAGGGTTAATATATTATATTAATATACACCAGCCAGAAAGATAGAAAACACCTCGCGAAGCACTTGACCGCCCGACAAAAGACGACAGGCGATTTGATTAATTTTCGCAAATTCCGAATTTCGACGTCGAGGAAGGAAAGCGGGCAGAATCGGCGCCGGGATCGCATTGACGCAGAAAGTAAATTGCCGGAGGGGGGAGCCCCGGTTGAATGTGAAAGTCGCGGCATATTTCGCACACTTTCTACGGCGGGTGCGTTAATCCCGTTCCGTAGAACGGCCGCGAACTGTCGCGGAATCGTTGCGCAACAATCGTTTCGCATGCGGCGCGCCGATCGCCGGCGCGCGATTGTTATTAATTATAGCGGAGCCGCGTGCCCAAGGACGGCCCCGCAGTTTCCCCGGCCGGTTCGTTCAACCCGATAGATCCCGTTATCAGACGGCGATCACGAGCCCCGGCCGACGCTGTTATCGTTTTGGCCGGTTTTGATACTGTTTCAACAAGTGCCTTGACGGAAACGGGGACAGTTTGTATTGCAGAAATTGGACGCGCGGATTTTCTGGGCTTTTCGACGCCGCGCTATCCTGTCGCCGCGCGCGCGCTTCGACGACGTTATTCGCCGCGATCTTCCGCGCGGCCGACATTTTTTCGGGGCGATATCTCCCTGAGAATTAACCCTTTTGCACTCGATTGATGACTCTGAGGCACCGCTAAAACTATTCGGTCACCTTATAAAATAATTTTTATAGCAACAAAGTTCAATTTTAGAAAAAATTGTTGAACGTGAAACTGTTGGTATGAATCACAAGATTTAATTTGGTGTGTATAAAATGCATTTTGTTGCTTAAAATGGAAATACTGTACACCAAAAAAATTGTCCCAGATTTACAGTATAATAAATATTAGTAATGATAGTCTGTGATAATATTTCTTATAATTTCTGAAAATATATATATATATAATGTACAGATGAAATATATGACAGTAAGAATTTGTCACAACGTGCACGTACGTTTTCGATCAATTATTTAATATTGAAGTGGCCGAAACGCAGAACGGTATTATAAACATTTATTGGTAATAATAATCTGCGATAGTGTACAGTATATGTAATGAAAGTGTATATAATGTACAGATGAGACCTGCGACAGTAAAAATGTGTCACGACGTGTACATGTATTTCCATACATATAAGTGCATACATTTCTGCATTTATAAAATTCCGCGTTTATCAATCCCTATCGAAAATTAGTGAAATTGTTCATTACTATTCCTGCCACATTACTCAACCATCCCGTTTGGCGCTGTCACGAAGAAAAAGCTTGTCGAGATTTCTCCAAGCACGATTATCGAAAATTCTATTAGCAGTCTTTCGGCAGATAACGCGTTCATTTATCCATTTCGTCGGTTTCTCCGGGTTCCGTCGGTTCGATCGACGCGTATCACCGATTAAAGGGAAGAAGAGGTTGCGCACCTACGCGGCGGTCGCCGGCCGCGATGGACGAGTCGCGCAACGAGCACAGAACGGCCGAACGGATTCGTTCGTGCGCGAAAACTTGCGGCGAAACTCGGTTTCGAGAAAGCGATTAGGGTAACCGGTTATCAGCTTTCTGTTTCAGGTGCCGCGGCGCAAGCGCTAATCAGATCCGCGCGCTCGCTATCGTCTAATTAGCTTCGAGATCGAGCCGCGCGAGACGGGCCGGCGGATTGATAGAGCGGCGATAGCGGGATTTTGCTCGGGTGATCGCGAGCCCGGCGTACTCAATAGGGGATCGTAACACCGTTTATCACGACCAGGAAACCGTTTATCTTCCCGAAAATTAAGATCCGCGGACCGCTTCCGGTGTAGAACTCCGATAAAAAAAGTTCCACGAGTTTTGCTCGAGCGCTCTCGTCGCCGGCCGTTCCGCCGAGGGGTAGCACCGATAAAATTTGCAGGGCAGTAAAAAGTAACAGCGATTCGCACAATGCGCTTCCTCCCGCGACTTTACCCGGGGGAAAGATCGATGATTTATGGCGTCGGAAGGGTTCGAGGGGTCCGTGAAAACGTTTCCGGTAACGGTAAAGAACAAAGCGCCGGGCGACGTTCGAGACGATTCGTTCACGGAAGAAAGAAAAGAAAAACACGGGAAAAGGCAAAGGGTTCGTGCGTGGCAATATCGGTCAGCGAGGGTAAAGAGGTAGAAGGGGGCGGGAGAGTGCCGGGTAACGGGTTTAAAAAGCGAGGCTCCTTCGCGGAGTCGCAAAGTCAATTTCTTTGGCCGTTAATCCGTCGGCAAACAGCCGGGGCCCTTCGCTCGTAAACGTGTAAAGACCGAAAGGATTAGACGGAGTCGCTCGGGCACCCCTTTTTTTTTTAGCGAGGCTCTTTCATCCCCTTATTTTTAACGGCGGACCCACGTCGTAGAGCCGAGCCGGATTAAGGAAAAAGGCGCGTACCGGGTTCGTAAAAAGTTGTAAAATGTTTCATGTTTTTTTTTTTTCTCTTTTGCGTCCCGCCGCCGTCGCCGCGTTGCCGAGTACCCCGGCAACCTCCCGATTTTCGAAGTCACTGGAACGCGTCCCGTCCCGAAACCATTTTTTCCAGCGTCTGTTCGCGCCGACGGGCCATCGCGCGGCATTTTTCGCTTCTTTTTATCCCGTTTTTTTATCGGCCGGGAAGGAAGAACCATGGCCGGCCGGCGAAAAAAAGATGTCGAGCACGGGGTCTCGTGAAATATTGCCCGACGAAAGTCCCTGGCGAGAGAGTGAACGAGTTAATTGCTTTCTCCTCCCTGTCCGCGTTTTGTGGCACGACCGAACGCGCGGACGATTGACCCGCGTGCCTCTCGCCCCGTGTACACGAAAAACCCTTTCTCCCTCCCCATCGCAACGCCGACAGGATTTGCGGAAATTTATTGCCGCGGCCGATGGTGCTTGTTAGTGATATATTATGCGCCCGGTCAGTTTTCCCACGCGTTCTTCTTTTTTTTCGCCCCCTCCCCCAGGCACGCGTAAAACATTGACGGGCACCGCCGCCGGACCCGTTCGACCGCCGCGTTTCCCGATATCGAAACGCGGCCCGTTTAATTCGCCGAAATTCTAAAACGGTATATCGCCGTTCGTTAACGTTCGCCGCTCGCGGAATTTTCTCGGATCGTGCGTCGATAAACTCGGAACGCGCTCGTCGGCGAACTGGTCGGTTATGATTCAACCCCCGGGGGCGGCGGTGAACAGTTTTACAGCTGTGCCGGGCGACGATTTTTACGACGATTTTCCAGGTATTTTTTCAGGTGATTCTTCAGGTATTTTTTAAGGGAATTTTCCGGTATTTTTTAAAGCGATTTTATGACGATTTTAAAGCAATTTTAAGGTCATTTTTAAGGACATCTTTTAAGGTAACCCTTGCAGACCTGCCTCTCCATTGACCCTAATGCAACGGCAATTTGTTTTATTTGATTTCTGAATATTTAGCAATTAAGTAATTAAACTGAGAAATTTGCTTCGATAGAAATTTATGTTAAATTGTGTTTATACAACTTTGTGAAGTTGTATAATCATCAGTTATTTATAGATCACTGAGAAGGGAAATCCGAGTGCAAAGGGTTGATACCGTACAAGTAACGAAGTTTTCTAATTTATATTTAGCATATACCATTTTTAACTTCGACTTTTAAATAATGAAAATAATGGAATATATATATAAAATAATAAATAAGAATTCGATAACTTTAAAATTACTCCGAGTTGTGATGTAACAATTTTTAATGACGCCTCATAGTCGCCACTCGGGTGCAAAGGGTAAAAATGGCTAACATGTCCCGTTAACGGCGGACCAGCTTCGCAATAGTATAATCGATGACGTGTCCTTCTGTTATTCAATTGTCAAAAATTAATTAATTAAGTAACAAGTTAAATACAGTGACTCAACCCTTTGCACTCGAGTGGTGACTCTAAGACACCGTTAAAAATTGTTCCATGTCTGAAAATAATTTGTAAATTATCGTAGTTATCCGTGTTTAAGAAACTATTAAAAGCGCAACTACTGTGCGGGTCACGTGACTCAATTTCATACGAATAAAAAGCGATAAGTCGTATAAAATAGGAATACTATAGATCAGAGAAACTATATTGGGATTCGAGTGCGAAGGATTAAATACCACAGTCCAAGGATGAATAACGACACCAAGATTCATTTCCATCTCCCACCGCGTTCCTTCGAATCAACGTTTACCACCCCATCGACCGTAAATCCCACGAAACACCGCGCGACGATAAAGAAAATCTGTTAAAAAGCCGGTACCGCGAGCATCGTCGCCGGTTTTTCCTTGCCGCATGGCAGCGTCACAAAGCGAATCCCCGTATTTCAGCGAGCGAACAAAGTGCCAGAGCGATAATACTCCCAATAACACAATATCGGCGATCGTGGCGCAGGCTCGCGCGATGACGTCAGCGCCGAAAAGAAAAAGCCTAGGATCCGGGAAGAGCGCGGCCGGAGAACAGCCCCGCGCGGCCCGTGTCGGCCGGCATATTTGCATGACAGGGTGGCGTGAGGAGTTCAGAAAAGGCTGAATTATCGAGGTGGGAAACGCGCACCCAGTGGTCTAATCAGGCCGAGGAAAATGCGCGCGGAAAGTGATGCTCGTCGGTGTCGGCACGGGAGGGGGGTGATGGCGATGGCGACGGTGGTGGGGGTGGTGGTGCTGGTGGTAGTGGTGGTAGTGGTGGTGGTGGTGGTGGTGGTGGTGGTGGCCGAGGGGCAGGAGGTGGTGGCCGGAGAGTCGCTCAGATTGCGAGCGCCGAGGTCGCGGGGTCGTTGACCGGCGAGGGTAGCACTCACCCTAACTAGGCCAGCGGATCTCTCTTTCTCTTGCCTCCGCGCTGTTCCTCTCTTAACTCCCTCCTACGATTCTCCCCCCACCGGCCGGGATTCCGATTCTCCCACTCTCTCTCTCTCTCTCTCTCTCTCTCTCCCATCGTCCCGCTCAGCGTAGCGAGCGCGTTCTCTCTCTCTAGCGGACGGTCCATGGTTCTGCTATTTTCGCGGGGGCCACTCGACACGGATATATACGGTCCGCCTACGTTTGGCGGGATAATTTACGTTATTGAGGCCGTTCCACCCTGCCCCCACAATGTGCCGCGGCGGAACTGCCGGGTGGAAAGCGCGCCGCTTTTTCCTGCTGATCCCTTCCGTTCCCCTTTCCCAACCCCGGCAGCGGCCGCGTCGCCATCATACTCTTTGGTCCACGCACGGCTACGATGAATTACGATAATTACTATCACCGAGGAAGCTTTTATCGGCCCACCGGAATATTTTCATGGCGGCCGGCCCGCGCGCCACGGTGCAAAGGGCTCCGTCAAAATCAAAGAACCATCGACGGAAATCAGGTTGAGCGTTCAGCTTTTTTTCCGACGATAGATTCGCGCTGCGCTGAAAGCTGTTTCGCATTGCTTCGAGTTACAATAAACAAGAATTAATAAGACTTGTATAACAAGTAATGCTGAATAAGTAAACAACATCGAATAAATTAAATAATATTGAGAATATTTATGTACCTTTGCAATCCAAGTAATCGTAAATTGAATATTGGCAACCCCTCAATTTTTACCAACAGATGTCTGGTAAAAATTGTTATATCAATGTTATAACGACCAATACCTTATAAGTTACATTTTTTAATGAAATTTTATGTATAATTTCCTATAGATTTCAACGCGTCGAACATACGAAAATGTTGTCGGAAAATTCTGTGTCATACACCAAGTTTGACATAAATTTTTAAAGTATAGAAATGCTGGATATACGTTCTCCTATTTTTTCCCCGATTCTACGACGTCTCAACCGCAACGTAAAGATACAGCATCGCTTTATCCGGAGTTCTCGGGGTTTTTCCACCAACTTTGTCGTTTTTGCTTCGGCGACGGCGCGGCGCGTGTCGACGCTTTCGGATCGCTTTGTGCCCGCGCACGTGCTCGTCACTCGCCGAGTGGGCATCGATTGCGGTCGGGATTTCGGGACCCCGGCGAATGGCAACCGCTCTCTAGCGCTGACCCGCTCTATTCCGCTCGCACTAGGCCAGCACCGGATCCGGCCGCCACCGAAAGTGAACTTTTTT
>NC_135780.1:3703558-3751996 GCF_028453695.1 Augochlora pura
CACGATAATTGTACAGCGACGAGGTGTTGGGACACTTGTCCGGCGTGATGTAAGCCGGGGAGAAATATTATGAAACTATGAAAGGTTTCACATGAATATTAAAACCGGGACTAACGGTGCGCAGTAGACTATATTTATGTTAATGCGCCCTAATAGTTAGCGACGCCGCCATGCCGCGAGAAGTGGCCGCCGCGGCCGGCTGCTGGAGATCGCGGTAAATCTAACTAATCCAAGACGCGGCGCAATAATCACGCGAAAATAGTTAGACGGGAGCACAGTTTTTGCGTGCCGCTTCCCCTCCCCCACCCCCCGTCATAACCGAAATCCAGTTTCGTAACGGCGCCGGATATATTCGTCTAGCCGATGTTTAATTTGCTTTATTTTTGGGAACGGACGAGAGTCTAGGGGCTGCTGGCTTCGCGGTGAGTCAGAAAGGAGCTCATTCGATTAGCGTATTTCGAGACTGGCACGGAATTATGGAGTGCTGCCCCTTTTTTCCGTTGCTCCCCTAATTCTGCTCCCGAATCGGGCGAAACTCGCTGACATTATCGTCGATGCAATCATGTTGGTTGTTTGAACGAAAATGATGATAAATCTCCGCTTTTTATCGATCTTTTTTATTAACCTCATGTGCGATGCCGAGTCACAGTTATATGCTACTAGGAAAAATATATTAATTATTCTATATTATTATATATTCATTATCATACATTGTTGTATATTAATAAAAATTTTATAAATAAATATATTTAGATATTAATAAGAAAAATTGTAGAATAACGAGTACTCAGAACGCACGTAAAATAAAATTAATTTACTCAAAAAATACATATCTAACCAACGACGACCACTGTAATATTAAAATGAAAAATGTATGACGGTACAACAAAGCTGTGCGACGAACATCAATTAGCAATAGAGACTTTAGAAACAATTATTACACACTGGTATAAATAAGAATTGGTGGCGCTTCAGCGTTCACCGCGACAAACGTCATTTCACTGACAGAAGAGGAATCGTTTCTGTCACGTGGTGGGATAGAGGTCGAAAAAAATATGTTTCGCGATTGATTGAAGCGGCCGGAAAGATAAATCCGATCATCGACAGTTTTTCTAAGCGAGCGGCCGTGGTGTCTGCCGGTTGCGTGAACGCGCGCACCGTTCGCGGATTCGTATAGCCGGCGCGGTGTTCGCGGGGACAGATAAAATCGAGATTCGAAAATTCTCCCGCCGTTGCAAATGGCTGGCCATGCGACAGACGGGCAGAGATAAAGCGGTTGCACCCGATAGCGGCGCGCACGGCCCGCCGACAACGATCATCGTGGGCGCAACTAGAAAGTCATCGAAAAGTAATAACTTTCTACCCGCGATTTCCCTCGCTTACGTCGCCCAGGAAAGCCTCCCGGACCCCCGTGCCATGTCGAAAGCCGATGTAACATTAATTCCTCCGTTCAATCTCGTTTATCTGGCAATACCGCGACACGCGATATAAATCCTTCTGTCTACGAGCTGTTCCGTTAACAAACATCGAGAACGAAAGTCACCTACGTGAGCCGAGTGCTGCTCCAAGTGCGATCCGATTACTCGCCGCGATTAAAATGCTCGATTCGATCGAAGGTGAATTTCCATTGACGTTTCGATCGGGGCGATTAATGTAAGAGTAATCGTGCGACGATTTGAATAATTTTTAAATAATTTTTGAATCGTTGCGCTGGAAATTAGGGATGTTTGTATTATGCTGATTAGAAGGGACAGAAATTAAATAAAAGTAATATTTTTTGTTCTAATTATTTCAGAAAGTCGTCAATAATTTGATAATATTATTAAGATTATAATTATACATTTTAGGTACTCATTTTTCAGATAAATGAGTAGATGAAATATAAAAGAGTGGAAACATTGACAAAACATAGAAATACTGTTCCATTTTTTTTCCAATTGAATAAAATTATTTTAAAAAGTGGAAGCAACGTTTATACAGCTCAATGCAGTTAACGATTCTAATAATCATAAAATAAATACGTAATGAGCATAAAATCCATAATCTAATTACGCATTTAACATAGTTTATACGATTCTACGGTCCAGCTAATAACAATGCAAAACGAATGAAGTTCAATTAAACGTCGATAACTACAACACGCAAAAATTACATGAATCACTCCGCTCAAATTATTTCCGAAAATGGGATAAAATGTACCGTAAAATCCGATAAAAATTGCGAACCGTGTTTAAAGCAAGCGTTGACTGTTAAACCGCGTAACCCGCGCCGCGCGCAGTTACAGGCGACAGAAATATAGAATTCGATTCCGTTCGATACTCGGCGATACACGTTCGAGTTGTGCAAAAACGGCTATTTCGCAGGGAGCAATCGCCGCGGCGATCGCGAGCGAGCTACACGTCTATCTCGAAGGAGCAATGTTCGACTTTTTTCCGACGGCCCGTTATCGCGTGTCGCACGCGTGTGTGTGCGAGCCGGGTGCCCCCGTGTGGGTGCATCTGCGTAGGAGTAAGCCACTGACCTGCATCACTTCTTCGCCGTGGCTATCGGCCGCGGTGTTCGAGCCGCGTCCGTTGTTATTGCACGCGCATAATCGTTCGCTTTCTTTCGGCTTCGATCGCGGACGGATGCAACACCTGCCCGGGGGAACGCGTTGCGGCATATCGGCCGCGGAGGGCCGCGCAATCGACGATAATATGGGAGCGAAACGCGGCGAGCGGCCAAAGCCGGCGACAAATTACGGTGGCCTGCGCTGTCGTCGGCCAGAAATATCAGGCCTGGTTTATGGTGAAATCGTCGAGTTAGGCAGCCGCCGTCTCTTATCTTGTATCGCTGACAAGCGAACGGGTTACGCTTATGCGATCCACGACATACCTTTACGTACCCTATACACACCGAGCCTCCGCCGCGGCCGGCTCTCTGCCGCAATCCCGCCTTTTCACACTCGAACCGTCGGACGTTAACGTTTCATAGCCGACCACCGGGCTGCTTTTACTTCGCTTTAACCCTCCGAGCATTTTTCACCGTCGACGATATTTCTCCAACGCGAAACCGCGACGCGTGTCGGTGGCTTGGATAACGGTGAAAGTGAACAATATATCCCGATATACTTTATCATGCATGTGATCGTGGAATAAGATGCGCCTCGACATTCTCTTTCAAAGGATTAACCATTTACAGTCGGAGCCATTTGAATTCGAAATGTAAGATATTTTTCTAGAGTAGTGTTTCCATCTTATATAATCTGGCGCATTTCGTACACTATGGATTGAGATTTTGCGACTCGTGCAACAGGTAACAATTCTTAAGAATTTCTTGAATATCAGGAAGTTTGATAAAAATTATTTCGAGACGTGTCGCGATCATAGTCATAGAGTCGCCACTCGACCAAGAAGGGTTAAACGACAATTTTGAAAAATCCTCAATCATGAATGAAAAGAAAATATAAATTTTGAAATCTAAATTATATTAAAAATATTTTTGAAACGATCCATTATAGAATTAAAGAGCTTATAATTGTCTTTACATAGAGGGCAGATATATCGTTTTAGAAAAACCTGTATTTATAAGCCTAAATCTAATTAGTTTTAATTCTACAAGTAATTCCACTGCCGCGGTCCTCTATATAAACTATTTTCGGACTCTCGAACTACTAACAGACTGGAATCGCTTAAGCGTCGGAATAGAATCGAGTCGACTCGCATCTTTCCACTTTTCCGTCTCCGATTGTCCCCCGGTACTCGGGGGTAGTACGCAAACTTCGTTCGTCTTCGAGTCCTGAAATTTTCGAAGCCCGACGACCCCTCTCTCTCTCTTTCTCTCCCCCGCGCCGCTCTTGTTGATTGGCCGGCACGGTGTCGTTGCACTTCGGCCGGATCGATTTTTCCGCGGCCGAGAGGGGAGCGGCGGGGGGAGACGGGCGCGCGCGAAGGAAAAGGGATTTCTCAAGACGGGTCTCGCTCGACCGGAGGAACTAACGCGGACGCGTGTCCGCGCCGTATGTGGAGCGTAATAAGGGAAAGGGACGACGACCGGCTTATTAGAGCCGTGCTTGATCGCCGCATCGATCGTGACGCATGCGAACAATGAGCATTATTTGCCAGGTTAAGCCGATGCGGGGCACACGGATTTCGCGATCCCGCAGCTGCGCGCGGCCGCGCCGTCTTGAGAACGGACACCCGAGACGTTTATCGTTTGCGAAACGCGAAAATTCGATCGCATTTCTCCGAATCCGATCGTTCGTACCCGTGCTGCCGCGACAACGCGTTGCGATACGTATCGGCGAAACAAAGGCAGGGAACCGAAAATAAATTAACAACTGACGCGGCATTTTTCAGTTTTCAAATGGTACGAAGATTCGTAAAAATCTAGACGGTGCAATTATTTTATTTTTGTTACTGTTAAGATATTATATCTATTTTTTTATTACTGTCTAGCTATTGAATTTATTTTTTTCTATAACAGTCGAGTCATTTTTTCTTAATACAGTCTAGTTCATTTAATACTATATCTATTTCTGTATTACAGCCTAGCTTTCACATTAATTTTCTTTTATTACAATCTAGTCATTAGGTTCATGTTTTTCTTACAATCTTATCATTGCATTGATTTCATTCATTAGAATTCAGATATTGCAGCGATTAATTTTATTACACCCTAGTCATTCCGTTTAAATTTGTATTACTTTTTCTATTACTTTTTATTTTTATTACAAGTAATCACATTCATTTTCCTTTACCGCAGTCTATCCAGTATATTTGTCTCTCTCATTCCAAACCACTTAATGCACTCGTCATTCCATCAAAATCCAGTCGTTAAATTCATATTTCATCGAATCGAAAGGACTCGTACACTTTCGAAACGCCGCAACCGCGTTCGCAAAAATACGCTTCGGAATATCGGCTAGCTCGCATTGTCTTCGCTCGGCGGCGGCCGATTCCCCCGGCGCGGAAGTTGAATCGAAAACGCGAGTGACCGCGCATCGAGCACAACGAGCAAATCCGCGGCGCGATTACGAGAGAAACATCGACCAGTGGAGAGATATTAAAACGCGCGGCGGCCGCGAGTCCTTGGAATATTAATCGCGAAAAAAGAAAGAAAAAAAAACGAACGCCGGTTTCGTAATCGGCCAAGGAGCCGCGGGGAAATTTAGCGCGGAAGGTTCGCGGGAACTGTAACAATTTGTCAGGCCGTTCTCCTAATTAAGTAATAACGTAGAGATCGGGGATCGGGTAATGACGTCGCGGCGAGTCCCTTCGCGTCTCGCGCGTGCACGCCCCGACTCGCGTGCAAGCTCGCCGGCGTAATTCTTTTTCGTCGATACCGATCGAAACCGTTTACGCGCGTTCTCCTCGTAGGGAGCCTTGAGGCGAGCGCGCGCGCGCGCCGGTGAGCGTTGCTGCACTTGGGAACGAATGCACCTCGTGCGCGCGAGAACGAGCGCCGCTCTGATTTCTCATTCCGGCATCCCTCTGATAACGATTATCGCCGAATCGAACGTACGTCGCTCCCTCCTCCTCCTCCCAAATTTGTTTTCCTACCCGGCGAATTAAAACGCTCGCGATTAGTCACGGTGTGACGTCAGGAACATGCTCGCGGCAGCATTGATCTTTAATCTCCGCTGATCCCGATCGCGCGACTATTTTTGCGGGCAGAATCGAGGCGAACCCTTTGCTCTGGCGCTAGTTAAATCAACCGCGAAAATGTTGCGGAGTTTCGAGGCTTTGAAATTTTATTTTTAGAATTTCGAAATTTTAAAAAGTCTGCTTTTAAGAATCTCTCTCTCTCTCTCTCTCTCTTTTTCTTTATCTATCTATTTATCTATCTCTGCCTCCATCTATCTATTTCTTCCTTTCTCTATCCATCCATATATTTCTGTCTCCATTTACCTATTTATTTCTTTATTCATCTATCTGTCAATTTCCGTCTCTTTCCAACTCTCTTTCCTGGATTTTTGTGATTTGCACGTGACGTTGACGTGCACGGATTCACAGTCTATTTACCGACGGTGGTACGAAACTGCAGGTGGCAGGATTACGCAACGTTTGAATCGTTAAATAAGGAAGACAGCCTTTCTTCGCAGCTGCGCTTTCGTGCCGCCTCTAGGAACTTGTCAAAACTTCAGACAATCACCCAGGAAACTCTCGTTGAGAGACGTGATAAATTACAGATTCATATCCACATTCTCTAATCGGCTATTAACCGTTACGGAGCACAAATGTCACGCGTTGTGCAATTGTTGCAACGTTTTAATTGCACCCTTAGGCCTCGCGATGGAAACGCGCGTCAGTCTGTTGGCGTTACTTTACGGACGAAGTGCGACCGTGCAGTAATTTCTTAACCTCTCGGGCAATTTAATTTCGTTGGAATTAGATTAAAATATTTCCGTTCTTATTTAATATATTTATATCAACTTACTTGCTGTTGATGTGCATACTATTGTGACAGAACAGATTGGTAACGTTACTATTAGATAAAAATTGGAGAATATACTTTTTAAATCATGATAAAATTCAGCAAAATATCCTTTATATAATTAAAATAATTATGAACAAAATTTAAAGACTATTTAAATTTCTTTTCAGTACTTTTTACTCTCTAACAACTCTTAAGGATTAGAAATGTTAACCTCAATCCATTTCTAGTCCAAAAAAAAAACTGAACAGAATTTATAAATTATGTAACTTCCCTTCTAATAATTCTCTAGGGTTAAAAAATACTAAATAAACAACCCGATCAATTTCTAATCGACGGAAGAGCTGAGAAACTACTCACGTAATTTAATTAACACAGAACCTCGCGAAGCATCTATTTGTTAAACACAAGGCACAGATTAGTATGCATACGGTACACATTACAATATACATTTATTTCTAAATATAAATATATAGCACTTCTAATTGCCCGACGTAATCGTCGCTGGACTTCTAATCGCAACGCACTCGTGGGATCGAGTCTAATCAGGATTTCGAACGGACTGTCCGGTGAAGTGGCGGGTGCCGCGTATAGGCCACCCGGTATAGGGCAGGCGCGCGCGCTCGTATGCACGTAGCGGCGAGAGTGTCCGTAGGCATGCATCTGCAGTGAATGCATCGTTGCACTTGACGCGCGTGATACGCGATTCCGCGGTGCACGGAGTCGTCGCGGGTTCACGGCGGTACGTTGTTCCACTGACAGAAGTCTCTCTCTCTCTCTCTCACTCTCTCGCTCTCGCTCTCTCTCTCCCCCCTTCGTCCCCGTCCCGGCGATCGCGAAGCCACCGCTGTTTCTCATTCCCTTCCCTCTTAATCCCCGTAGTTTGATCGTGAGCGACGAATTGGGACTAAACTCAAGCTGATACTGCTAATTCCAGTTAACCGGCTGTTACGCTAAATATCCTTCAATTTGCTACAATATTTTTCAGCGATCTAGGGACTGGCTTCGAAGTGACACGCGCTGTTCGAAATCAGAATACTTGTGGAAGTTCATTGAAAATACGAAGAGTATAATTGTAGCAGAATATTTAATCTCGAATTATATATTTTCTGTAATTGTTATTTCTGTTAACTGTATTAATGTTAGTCAAATTTTTTGCGGATGTATTAGCCAATTCGTAATTTAATATTCTTTTCATCGATGACTATAATAGATAGTCATATATTTCACGCTTTTGGTAATAATTAGACTGTGGATTTTTATGCGAAGTAAAAATTGTTTGGAATAGAAATACCTTTTCTTCAATCTCTGTAATAAGTTGAACATTTCACGGTGTTGCTCTTAAATTTACTTAGCACATTTATTCTTTCGAACTGCATACTTGACGCAGTCTGGTAATAATGAATAAAATCGTCGAGCTAAAGAAAGTACAAAATAGCTACAATAATAAATACAAGATACATATGTCTCCAAATAAAAACATATTAAAAATGGTAAAAATTGCAGCCACAAATAAAATATCTTCCGTCAAAGTTAATTCAATGGATATCCATAATCTAACTTCTTCGAATTAATACTTTGCAATCGAATAAAGTAATGATTAATAAAAAAGAATCTATAGCGAATGAAAATATCATGCAGACTGTGAACTATAACTTATTACGAGTGATATTTAGATTTATTACTAGCGAGGATGCGCTAGAAACCGCGGGCGCATTCCTCCAAAATAAACTGGCATCTCCGCGCAACAAGAGCTCATCCAGGGATTAAAATGTTCGAACAAAAGTATTCTGGGTCTACGTACCGGGTGCGCCGTACGAAACGGTACGGGGCGATCCCGATCGACGCGAGCGGGACGCGCGGTATCGATCGCGGGATCCAGCCGGCGGCGCTAATGCCAGCAATTGAGCCTAACGCTGGTACGGCCCGCAATTTGGCCGATGTGTGCCAGCGGTGTAACAGTGTGGTCGGGGCCGCGGAAGTCCACGAACCGATATCCTACATTGTCCTAAATATAGGTGAGGGACACACCGTCGCAAATGGATCGTCCCGAGACGGTGTCATTGTTCACCGGCTACGGGGAGCGCACGCTCGCGAATACCAGATAACAGACATATCTGCGAATCGGTGTGCCCGTGCGCCTCGCTATTTCGAGCCTTGGCACGTGTTCCTTCTGTCTACGTGCTTTTTACGCTACGGTTGTACGTGACGAGGGCCATGCAGACACCCTCAATCGAGATTGCAGATACCGGGGATAGTTCCTTGAATGTGATTTATATGCTATGATTTATCGGCCGACGACGACGACGCCCGCCGCCGCCGTCGTCGTGGCACACTGATCGAACGCCGCGGCCCGATTGCTACCAGTTCTAAGGGGGTTGAGTGTCATTTTGTTGATCGCCGTTTCGCTGACTCGGCGCCTGTCTGAAATTCCGGGCGCGTTCTATCCGGCTGACAAGTCCTGGCAAAATTGAAAAACTGCTCGTTTAACCGAGTCGATACGTTTCCATTGCGTGTAATTAGGCGTTCGCGAAGCTGTGAGCAGCCATTTTGGAACTTGATTGGAAGAGTCTTTAAGGGGGTAAGGGTGTTAATGGTGTATTCTACAATACTTGAGAGCCTTTGAAAAATACGTGTGGAGAATTAAATTCTCAACATTACTATGTAAACGATATAACTGAAATAAAAATAACATAATTAAATAATACAATTATTAGATACACTAATATGATATTAATATTAACCTTTATCACTCCAAGAATTTTACAGAGCACTGGCTTCAGCTTGGCAGCATTGCTGTCACTTGGATTATAACGTCAAATAAATAATATACCTAAATAATACAACATTAATATTAACAACACAACTAAATAATAAAACTTTTTAAAGGTTGTATCCTTTAAAGTTGAACGTTCAAAGAGCGCGAGCAATTCATTTTTCACGGAAGAAGTATACAATCCGGTAAAGTTCGCGACGCGAGGAGAACTGTGAAAAGTGAAAACAGAGGCGAGACGTTCGCAAAACTCGCGCGAGACGAAGCGACAGATCCGTATCGATTAAACGTACTTCGCGAAGCAGGATGAAGTACGGTGATATCATCGAGACGCAATTCCTGTCCATCGTCGGCCGGAGAAAAGTTTTGTGGCTCGATAGGCGGTGATCCAAGGATATTCGGCGTTCCATGTAATAACCCACATAGGCTGATTTGCATACACGTTCTATTCGTGTGCAGTCTACTCACTGGACTGTGAATCAAATGACTTATAGCGCGATCATGCTGGCCGCCGTCGCGCGATAATCTATCAATAAAACAGGGCCGCGCTATTTTCGATACGATTCTTTTCCATCGAAAGATCGCCGCGGTTGATCGAACTCATTATTTCGGTTCGGGTTCGGATTTATGTTAACAACTTCATCAGACCGCTATCTGTCGATCTGGGAACCGAGAGCCGGACAATGTTGATTGCGTTCCCGTTGGAAATTCCGCCACGGGTGTCGATCTATTTCTGCTACGTTTCGAACACGCGGCTTTCGTAATAGATGATATTACCGCGTATTGTTTAATAATTGTAAATAATTGATCATTGCTCCGTTCACTGTTTGCTCGAACTCATTAAGAAGCTAGGGAAAATCTCGCGCGGAATTTTCACTGATATTTTTTAGCTACTTCGAGCATCCTCGTTGCAACCCCCGAACTTCATTCTACGCGGCTCGATCATAGTTCTTCTCGTAGCAACGACTCAGCGAATCGGAATAACAAATTGCTTCCGCGAACTTAAAATCTGAAACGTAAGGGGGAACTTCCAATTCATCCCACGGGAGAACCTCCCACACCCCCGCCGTACTTCAACCACTTCGCCTTCCCATTAGCCAAGTAATTAAACTCTAAACTCCCACGCATCCGTGCTCTGCCAAAATAAAATGAAGCACGAGCAACCCCCCGAACGAAGTTACAGATCCGCTCTAGAATTCACGGTTAATTATATCTCGGTCCCGAAATATAAATACGGCAATTTTCGCGGACGGTGCGTAAAGGGTTGAAAGTGAAAGTTCGTATACAGTGACTACTAAGATGTTGTGATTATAATTAAATAAATAATTATTTTCTTAATTGATTTATGATGGCTTCGTTGCTATCAATTGCAATATTAAAAATCGTACTGTTTATAATAGTTACGATGACGTAAATATCTATATTGAACTGATTCGTGCAATTTTGGATTTAAGAGGAAGATAACCTAATCTCTAAAGGTAAAATCCAACCCCTGACTTTGATGCAAATATAACAACGATCATAGACAAGCTATTGTACTGCAATGTAAATTTAATATAATTATATAAGCTATTTCTCATGTCGCAGTCAATTGTCAACAAATTTATTTTTAATTTAATGAGAGGGTTGATTGTAAATGCTCTAAATAAATAAAAAAAAAGTATAAAGACAGTACAAGTGATTCGTATGATATTGTCCCATGAGATGTTAATATATTATCGGATGCGAGCGTAAATCGTGGACCTGTTCTGGTGGGGGTGTTCGGCTAAAAATCGTGGAGGGTGGTAGGTAGGCAGAGAGGACGGATCGCGGACCAGGTGGCCCGTGGCCGTTCCGCAGAATCCGGTTGTCCGCGGCCTGTATCCGTGAGCGACGTTGTTCCACCCCCATTAGGCGTCAATCCCCGAAATCCAGGGTGGCAAGTGGAGCACCGCGGGCTGTGTAAATCGACGGCCGAGCGGCCGAGGAGAGGCCCCACGGATACCTGGATGACCTAGAGGCCGGCGAGGCACGGTAGACAACGTATCGGATTTCCGAGGCTGCACACGGCGGCCTCCCACGTTCTGGAGACGTAACCTAACCTAACCTAGAAACGACTAGACGAAAAGCGTACTCGGCGCGGAGAGACCGAGGGTACGACCTCGCCGGGCCGTCGGCCTGGCACACGGTGACCTCCCTCAATCTAGGGCGCTGTAACCGTGCTCTGACGTCATGCTCGCTCACTCGCTCACTTACTCAACCAGTCGAGTCAACCTGTGCATTCAGCCGCACGCTCGCATGCTTTCTCGGGTGACGCGGCGCAGCCCTGGAGCCGATTAAAGATGCACAGGGGTGGAACGGGATAAATGTATATCTCCCAAGCCCCGATTAATGGCCGCGGCCTGATCCCGGTCCTTTGCCTGACGAACAAAAAAAAAAGAGAAGGATAAGCCGGCCGCGAATCCTCCGATCGCGATGCCATTAACGCCCTCGGTCGCGGACATCCCCCGTTTGAAAGCCGCTTATTCCTAATTAGCCGCCATCGAAACGAAATTAATAACTTATTCGCGCGTTTACGCTAGGCTCGCCGAGTTCATATAACGGGTCAATGATTTTTCTCCTGCACGAGTGTTCAAATTTCAGCGATATTTATGAATTATTTACGTGTAAAAATATGACCTGCGGGTATCTCGATGATACTCGTTAAAAATCAAAATTAACATCCCCTCGGTATTTTTATGAATTAATGTATTGTAAATCATTTTTGTATGAATTTATATGTTTATATATATATTCTAAATAAATTTTTGATGAACTAGTATATTGTAATTATTCTATGAATAAATTGTTATGAATTAAAATATTACAAGTACATCCTAAATAAATTTCGATGAACTAACATACCAGAAATATATTCTAAATAAATTCTTTACGAATTAATATACTATAAATAAAAGAGATATACTCGCAACAGGCTGTACAAAAGGACATTTATTATTTGATGTCTGAATCGGTGCTGTCGAGGGTGGAAACGATCAGAAAATGTCATAAAAACCTCGAGACCGAGAAACTCTTCCCTACTGCTCAATTTTTCCGTTTAAAATGGCGAGCCCCCACTACAGGTGGCCAGTTAAAGTCGGCGTGGGAACGTCTTGCCAGGGTACTACGAATGGAAAATCTGCAATTAAAGATCCCCCGGATTCGAGTTCGCGAAATCATTTCCGGGAACGTTTCCCCGAAGCGAAAACGTCGGAGCTGCCGGAACGTCGTCGATTTATCGTTACAGCCCGGGCGAGATGATTTTTGAACTTTCCTCGAGAAGTTCAACGAAACTCGAAACTTCGTCCGGCCGTTTTCATTCAATAATGAACCGAGTCCGGGTTAATCCTTGACTCGCGCTTCTTCATAGAAGAAAGATCTGACGAGGGTAGTCAAGGTTTTCGGTCTATAGTCTCGGCGGAGTTTGAAGCGATTGAAGATGCAAATGGCGAATGAATAATTTCGAGGACTGATAAGTGGATAATAGACCACCGGATAAAGTGGTATGGCTGTTGGATTAGTAACGCGGTGTTTACCCATGGCATAATAATCCGATTAATTCGAACTCTGTTGAAGATGTTAACAGGTTTCGACCAATGTTAACATTTTCGGGGACTCTAGCCCTCGAAGCAGTGATAATATAAAATATTATGATAATCGAAATAATTACTGAAATAATTATTAAAGTGATTATTAAAATAACTGTTAAAATAATTGTCAAAATATTGATCTAAATATATTTATTTGGAACGATAACGAGATTTTTAATTTGCAACCGTATTTAATGTTCCGCGAGTGTTCCTGGTTAAAATAATGGAGTCCCCGTGGATCGGTGACGCGGCGTCGATGATTTTCGAGCGTCACGAATAAAGCAAGATGGCGCGGTCTATTGGGAGCCATCGAGCGGACCATATTAGCCCGAGGAGTATCGGCGACAGACAAGCGCTCGGTGAATTTCGTTCTTGCCGGTTCATCGGCCTGTCCTTCGTATCTGGGCCGCTCCTATCCGCTCGTATCAGCCTCTTTATCATAATTCATACTGGTCGAGTCGGTGCATTATTAACGCGACGCGGAATCGCGCGCTGGCTGCGCCTCGTAGCGACCGTACGAGAGCCGCATAATTTAGATGAAAGTAAACTGCAGCCGAACGCTTTCGCAACGAGATAGTAGGTGAGGCAAGCAACGATCGCTCTCCGGGAGCGTTAATTCTTCTTCAACGGCGCGCACGTAGTAGCTACCCAGCGACTTCCACTTCCGGTTTCAGAGGTGCCTACGACGAATTACGCTCGTCGACGCTCGTTCCATTTCAATGGAATCGCGGCCGAACAATGCGAAAACACTCTCTCCGTTTTCCTTGGCACGGTCCACGCGGTATTATTCCTCAACACTTTTACTCGACGCTGGAATTTTTAATTAATCACCGAACGAAAATCCTTTTCCGCGCGATCATTCCAATATATTTACAATGTTAATTAAATTAGCGCACTTGTGCAGCGACTAAAACTTCTTTCATTTACTTGCTATCTAAAAAGGCAAAAGAAAATATAAAAATTCTATATATAACTCGCGTGCATACTAAACAAATCATTCAATCGAATTAAACAAGAAATCAAATCGTTTGGTTCAGTTTAAAAGAAATCATTACATTTTGAAATTTGTTCGAGCAAGCCTCTTACAACTTCTCCCGCAATTGTTTCTCTATAGAATACGACGGAATGAGAAAAGGATTGATAAACGTGTTTCCATAGAGGAAGTTCTGTTTATTTATTCCGAGAAAAATAGGCAAGCTGCTCTCCGTGGAAGATATTCCATTTCTGTGAAAACAAGCGTTGTTTGAACAGGGAAAAATCGACCGGAGAAAAGAGCGGGCGAGACACAGGGCAATCGTTTGATTTCCAAACTTGCTTGTAAAATAGGCGGGCGCGGACAGGTCGCCGAATAAATTGGAGTTGTTTTTTTACGAGCGGAATTATGGGATCTCGCGGGGGTGGGACGCGGGAGGAAAAAAGAAAAGGAGGAGCGATAATCGGGGTAATAACCGAGGGACGATTAATCTGGTAACGGCGTTCGTGAGCGACGCTGAGACACTGCTATGTCTGACTGTGACCTAAAAGTCGGATATATCTCCGGGAAAAAGCAGCTCACCCCGTCCTCGATGGTTCAACGTCCGCGAGACCTTCGCAATCGGGGACATATGATTTTACGGCGGGAGATGGGGTTGCAAAGCCGCTTTAGCGGAGGCACCGGCGCGTCGCGTCGCGTCGTGGCGAGCGAAATAGCCATGAAGCTCTCTCTCTCCCTCTCTCTCTATCTCTCTCGCTCTCCTCGGCTCGGCGAGGGCGGCCCGCGGAAACTCTGCGACGCGATATATCGCGCGATCGAGCTATAGCGATCCCCCCACCGACATGACGCACGTACGGTCGCCTCTAATGAATCAGAAGCGCCTTTTTATCGCGCACGAGCACGGTGAAAGTTCAAAGCCGCGCGGATAAGTTCCCTCGTCGCCGGTCGCTCGGACGTCTCCCGCTTCACTTTCGACGCGGTGAATTTCGAATTCGGACGGCGAACGAGCTGCGAAAAGCACGACCGCGTGGCCGGAAAGTTTTTCCGATGTATTTTCGTGGATCGACGGGTATTTGGAACTTTGTCTCGTCGGTCGGGTGGAGGGTGGGGCGGTGGGGGGCTAATCGAATCGGCTTTGATTCAGACCGCGCGCGAACACGACTTTAAATGGGAATTAACCCTTTGCACTCGAATGGCGACTCTCGGGCACCACAAAAATTATTCCACTACGTTCGAAAATAATTTTTATAAGAATAAAGTTTAGATTTAGAAAATCGAGTAGTGAGACTGTCGCAACGAGTTGCAAGAATTCATTTCGGACGCATAAAAGTGCACACTTCATTGCATAGAATAGAAATACCATAGGCCAGGAAAATTGTTTCACATTTACAGTTGAAACGGCTTCGAGTGCAAAGGGTTAAAGGGAGAATATATTTATGTCGCTAACTGGGAGCGGATAGAATGTTTAACAAAATTTAGATCGTACGTGGAGGTTGTTTTTTATAGGAATTGAGCGATGAACAGATTGAATTTTATGTAAGAATTAAATAATGTTAAAATATAGGAGAAGCAAAGGGTTGAATTAGTTGGCGCAAGGGATGTAAATCTAAATCTAAATAGGATAAACTTCGTTCGCGTTTAACTCCGTGTTTTATGCATTATTATCTCGCGATACTGTAGCACTATTAATCATGTTTCTCGAAAAGCATAACGAAATAAATCTGCTGCTCTTGCAATAATATAATTAAACGCACAGTCGCGCGAATTTATACGAACGCGCAGCGACGGAAATTTCGCCAACTGTCTCAGCCGTGGCGCTTTCCAAATTAATTACGTCAACACTAAACCAACCAGTGCTGGTCAAACGACTCTGGCTTTATATTTTTTATTTAACAATTATTGATTTAAGAAGAATATTTTACGCACTAAGTTTCTTCGTTCAATCATATTTTCTAATAAAGCGATACTGAAATAGGTTAGCGTCGTTCTTGCAATAATTCCCGTTATTTTTAATACTTGCCACAGTGTTCATTGTTCAGTGTTAACGTTAGATAGATTCTTTCAGTGGACAGTTTAAGGAATTAATTGATCGCTTCATTCAGGGTTCGCTCTTTGTCGAAGGTGAGCTCCGGCAAACCGTGAAATCGGCTGGTGAGCGATCCAAGAGGCGTAGCCGAAAGTTGGAGCTCATTTCGGCGATCGCGGGGAAGATTTTTCAACGATTGTTCGTGCTCACCGAGACAAATGAGGTCGAGAGAGCACGGATGATTAACCGGGGAGGCCTCTGTAGCTCCTATCCGCGGGTCGCGCGAGCCTCGGATTCCGCGTAAACGTTTCCGAAAACATCCCCGGATAACCGATAAACCGTCGAACACTTTCCAGAAACATTCCACGATCGATTCGGCGCCCCTTCCACGCCCGACAGCGACTTCTCTTTAACTCTGTACGCGAAATTCATCATCGAAGGAATTATACAGAGAGAAATTATTTTTCTATTACCTAGAGGAGAATAGGAAATGCGTTTAACCCTTGCATTAATTCTACACTAATAGTATAAGCTAATATCTCGTACTTAATGACCTAATATTTCCATTTAATTTGTTTTAATTTGTTTTAATTTACTTAATTTATTTTTATTTAGTTTTTGATTTTATCGAACTCATTTTATTTAATTTGGTTGAATTTGATTTTCTGTCATTTCTCTACTTTATTTAATTCAACTTCCTGTATTTTGACTTTATTATATAGTTAGTTGAGGTTAAAGTACGATGTTCATCGAGAATTAAACGAGACTAATTAATTACGAATTCAATTCTAAGATACTGTAATATAATAATTTATTGCTCTCAGGACATCTAGACGGTCAAACGGTAAAAAAACAGAAGTCGAATAAAAATGTCAATCTTGCTCAATAATTTCGATGCTACACTATTTTTTAAATATTTTCCGTTTCCTCGCCGTTTGAAATACCATTTGGTCACGCATGCACGAAACCCGCCGTCTAAGTATAGGACTGGAAAAGCGAACAGTTCTACCAGAAACGATCTTTGTTCGCAGCTATCGCTAACCGGCACGTTAAACTTTCAAAGTCCCCGACGGAACGTCCCTCGAACTTGAAATTGGATCAGCGGCAGGGGCGACAGGAGGAGGGGTGAGGGGCGGTAGAAAAACGGTCCGGAATGTTCCGGCCGAATCAGTCGAAACAATGCGGCGGCCGGCGGTCTTTTTTTATTCGCTTACACCGTTCATCTTCGTACGTCAGTGATGTCCTTTTCCACCCCTTAGTCGCAATGTGATACGTGTCCTCGATTCCGAAGGTCGATCAGACGACGAACTACCCATCGGGAAATGGGGTGATCCCGTCTCCACACCGAGGCGCATCTTCAACCATCGCGACAGCGACGGAGAGAGAACCTTTTTCCCTACCCGCAAGGATCAATTTAAAGCCGTGGATCCTGCAGGCATCGCGCGGCCACTATATTACTACCACCGCGCGATACACGGTGGATTGTCAAAGGGAAGGCGACCCCTTCATCATTCGAACGACCATTTTTGAATCGTTGTATACTGGGTCATCCGACTGTCCCGCGACCGCGAACGTCACGGCGGCACGCTGCGGATCGCGAGGAGGAAAATAAGTTCCATCCAAAACATGTTCGGCGCGACACAAATTCGCCGCTCGCTAACCCGTTTCGAAAAACCGAGTTCGATTTACTTTATTAATTTCAGTTGTTTATTTCGTTGCTTGATTGTCGCATCTCGGAAATTGCATTAAAATAAAATAATTTGAAAAGGCATTGCGAAGAAAATAGAAATTTGCTATATTGCTTATATAACGCTTGTATTTATTTAATAGTTTGGCTGTCGTCATCTCAATAATCGCATGGAAATAAAATATTTTGTGTAAATATAATTTGAGAAGGCATGGTAGATAAAATTAAAATATTTTATTAATTTTATTCAATAAAATTGAATAGAACGTAACAGATAAGGGTAGAAATTAATTTTCTTTCTGCAGTCACGTATCACCTCTATTTATTTATTTAACGCGTGACCGTCAACAAAATTGCGAGAAATTAAAATATTTCATTTTATTCATGTAAGAGGAAAAACAAATCAGCGTAGAAATTCCGTCGACCATATGTGGGTGAGACGGCGGTCGGAGTCTTAAATAGAAAAATTAAAAATATCTTCGTCCACGGCTGTGCCAATCGGAGTTTCTTCGTCGTTAATTATTTCCCGGGTGGCGAAGAAGATTTGCATGAAATTATCGAGGAATTTCAGGGAAACGAAAACCGCTGGAAAACTTTTCTACCGGTACGATATCGCGCTACACGGGGTTGAAACGTGACGACTGGAAAATCATTCCGGCAGCCACGCGTGCATCACGCCGAAACGGTTATTCTTATCCCTCGCAACTTTAAACAACCGTCTTTATTATCCAGGAAATTCCGCGAGCCACGGTTCTTCGTTTTACGACAGAAGTTGTTTGCTCGCTTTTCCAGTGGACCGCGGCCGCCTTTTAATTCGAGCAAGAACTTTCCCGATGCCCTCTCCCCGCCAACTTCCCCGCGCGCGCGCGACCGGAGCACAAACACCCGCGACTAAGTAAATTAGCCGGCTAGCACGGTACACATCCTGTAAAGAATTATCCGGCGATAGCTTAACACTCCGGCACAGCTGTTGTCAACTGCGCGTGACTCGGGTTCGATAATTTGAAATTGTGAAAATCGATTCGCGCCGCTTTTATTTAAATGTTCCATCGTAATTACGTTGTTAATTTATCCTACTTTTATTATTCGTTAAGTAAGTATTGTTGAAAAAGTGTATTGCAATTGCGTTGTTAATATTTTTATAGAGTTGTTTAAATTTGTAAAAATTAATCTTTGTGCGAAACTATTGTTATTCAGTTTATCGGTGCTAGATTTATGGAGTAGTAGAAACTTGTTCAGTTGTTTTGTGTGAGGTTATAAAAGTAATAATAAGATATTTATTGAGATTTTTAAGTAGACATTTTTATAATTAGTATTGGACGTCTTAAAGACGACTGGACGTCCATTTTAAGTCCATTATAGGTCTGGACGTCTTACGCTCTAAAATGGAAAACTATGAGACGTCTTTTAATGTAATTAAAATGTTATGTAATATAAATAGAATAGTATATTTATAATAATGCAATAATATAATAAAACAATAATAGAACATAAAAATAATAATAATAATACTAATGCATAATATAATTATAATATTATATAATCCGAGGATCTTTAATTTCGCACGTCTTATATTACAAACGCAGACATTTTTAAAACATCCCTTAACCATCTAGAAAACATCTTACGAACATCCATGAGACGTATAACTAAAATTTGGACTCGTTATCACAGTGTTCGCCTCAAGCAACACGCGTATTAAATAAATTGCCGGACAAACGCGTGCAGCGTTTTGCTCTGCAATCTTAATTCAAAGGAACAAAACGGTTTAATTAAATGAAATTTTTGCGCGTTCGTGAAACCGCCGGCCGTCAAAGCTTAGAAACAACTCTCTCGCGTCAAGCCCCTTACGATTACGAAAGTCGCCTAAGGGTGCGTGATTTTTCCGCGAGCGTTGCCACGCGTTCTCTTCTCCGCGGTCTCGTCGAGGACGGTGGACCAAGGAAAGACCGAGAGAAGGGGGGATAAAGAGAGAGCGAGAGAGAGAGAGAGAGAGAGAAGGATTGAGTAACCCTTTCAATAATCCCGTGCGATTATGAACGCGGCCTAAGGCTAGCGATTCCGACCCGAGAGAAGCAGCTCACCCCGTCCTCGGTGTCGGTGGTTCGTCGTCCGCTGACGGCCTTCGGAAATGGGGGCGTTCGTTCGCAGCCTCGCGGAGCTCACAGCTCGACCGACAGAGACAGCCCGATCCCGTTGCACCGAGGAGAAACAGAGACGCGATCCAGCTGAGAGAGAACGAGAGAAAGAGAGAGAGAGAGAGAGAAGAAAAGGAGAGAGAGGGAGCAGCGAGAAAAACGAAGGTAACTGCCGGTTCGGAATATCTCCGGGACAAGTTTTCGCTAAGTCCTCCGGCTTTCTCGCGAAAGGCGTTCTCCCTCCGTCTCTCCCTCCCCGCCGCCCTGTTTCCCTCTCTAACCACCTATCCGCTGGTCTCTTTCCGTCCCAGGCTCAGCCTCCTATTCCCGGGAGGGAAGAGAGAGATTCGACGGGAGCGAGACGAAAGTACGGCCGACTCGGATTTAACTGAATCGACTGCAGCGAAATTGATCCTGATCTAGTCCCGAGCCAAGTCGAACGGATCCGCGGCAGTTTAAACAATGCTACAGGATACACCCGCGTTAATCCTTCCGCCAAGCTCCGTGAACGCCGTCCTTGGCAGGACGAGGGTCTCGCCGTGCGCGGCGTTTGACGAATCAGGGGATGGTTCCGGTATGGGAGGCGGTTAAGGCGATTTGTAGATTTTTTTTGTAACAGATGGAAGCGAGATGATTTTCTGGGCTTTTTAATATTTTATTGTCTGTGTTTCGAGGTAAGTTGCTTTTTTTTTTGTTAAAATTAGGTGGGTCTTGGTCTATGGGGGTGGTCGAAAAATTCTCTTTCATCGTTGAGGTTAAGTGAAGCTTCTTGATTGTGTAAAGAAAATGGACTTAAATCGAGTGATATTTTCATGCCAGTGATCATGTGAAAATATTGTAACAAGTTATATTTTTATCGCGTTATTGCATTTCATAGTCAAAGATGACTTTTTTAACGAATTCCTGGTATTTACTTATTCCTTAAAAATTGGTAAATTTCGAGATACTCGGGGATGTCATGGGTTCGCAGATTGCGAGAGGGTGTATTTTTTAATTAAAAATCCTTTGCAGCAGACTGAAAAATGATCGCATTTAAAATTTAACGCGGCGGCTTGTGACTTTGGTAATTTTTGGAATTTCAAAATTGTCTATTAATTGAATATTCTTGGAGCATCGAGGAAAGTGAAAAACGAGGGAATAGTCGATTTTTGAAAGTTCAAGACCAGAATTTGTTTTTAAGAATCTCTCTCTCTCTCTCTCCCTCTCCCTTGCTGGCCCTTTCGCCCGTGAACGACGCGATTCCTCAGAACTGTTTGTTAAAAGTTTCGATTGTCTCGGCGAATCGAGCGTAACGAGCTGCGGGGGATGCGGCCGCTCCCGTCCCCGTGACGGAGGGAAATTGAAAAGGGGCAGGGTGTGTTTCTGACTGTCGAATCGCTCTTGGCTTAATTTCACTGGCGGCCGGAATCGCGACGGAGGTACGCTAACCGTCCTTTTGCACATCCGAAATTGAAACACGCTCCCTCCCCCCCGCGGAACGCGAACATTCTTCCGGCAAGAACCGAAACTTCGCTCGCGCCCCCGACATTTCTCTTGGGGATGACTTATGGGGATGAATACTTTCTTGAAATTCGCTTCTTTCCACCGTTCTTCGAGCGAATTAGAAATTTTCAGTCCAACGGTTCCTATTCCTGCGACGAGAAAGGGTTGCCGAACAGAATTATCTAATACAAATAATTTCTGTATTTCATTATTACATAAATATTATTTTTAAATAAGTCTACTCTATGTAAATTATATACGAAGTTTTTGTTTAACTTACTGTATTTATTTATTTATTTTATTATATTATTATAACTGTATTATATTATATTTTAATTATGTCGTAAGACATGTATTTTAGATCTAGTTTAGATCTGAAATGGATACAAAATGGACAACTTTAAGACGTCCAGTATTTATTAGTGTAATATTTATATATTATTACTATTGTTACTTCGTTAAACTGAACAGTATCGTTTGACTACTTTTACTTTTACTACTCCACGAATCTAGTTCTAATAACTTGAATTCTAATGGTTTAGAGTAAACATTAATTTTGACTTATTACCTCCTATTTATTACTTTAACACCATTACTACAACACACTATTTTACTTAAATATTAGACAATTCCATATACTATTTAAATTACCTAACTTTTACTCCAAGATTTAATGAAACTACAAACGAGACAATTATCGAGGATACCACGAAACCGCAATTCTCGCCGCAATATCTCTGAAAGCGCAGCCTTCCACCCGGCCGCGAATTCTAAAATAAAGTGACGCGTTTTCACCTGTTTTCGAAGGGGTGTTTTCGTAGCAGGCCTCTCAGGGCTGCGCGAGGCGGCACCGTCGACGGGGTCACCGCGAATCAGGTGGAGACCTTCAATTATTCTCGTAAAGAATCGAAGGTTTCGCTTGCTTGGTCCGGCGATTCGGAGCGCAAACAGATCTAATTCGAGCGAAGAATTTCCAGCCGGCGCTCACCGGACGTAGAATGGATCCCGACGGAAAGGAAACCAGGATGAAACAGTCGGTCGGTCGGTCGGCCGAGGGGGGAGGGGGGGGGGGGGGCAGGGGGCAGGGAAGGGGGAATGACGACGAGGGTGGTAGGGGGCCGTGGGCCAGGGGGTGGGAGCGGGCGCCGGGAGCGGAGCTAGTTGACACATTTGCGCCGCGTTTACTCCCCCCCCCCCCCCTCCTCCCCATCCTTCTGCGGTGCGTTAGAGTGCAGCCCCGGTCGCCCTGTGCACCGGGGCGCAATGCACTCTCGAGGCCTTGCACCGTACAGTGATCCTCAACTAATCTTATATCCCCCTCGATTAGAATTCCATTGATCAAAGTATTTTTATACGCGCAACCTTCAGCCGCCTGTTTGCTGGATAGGTAGGCCTAGGGCATTGGGGTAAAGATTTTCCCTTTTCGCGTCCACGGGCATCCTTGCTCACCCCTCCCTGACCCCCGATCCCCCTCGCGCGACTCCGGGGGGTGGCTCTCGTTCGAGACACATTCCGTTGCTCTAGATTTCGTTCGGCTGGGCGAATTCTTTCGTTTTTAGCCGACGGAATTGATCCGGGACGTTCGGCGACCTTGAAGCGGCCTGTCGAAGTTCGCGCGTTCACGGAGCGCGGCCATTTTGATGACGCTGCGCGCTTCGATAACATTCTATATGGTCACGTACCAGTCGGAATTCATTGAAATCGTTTTCCAAGTGAATTTTAGTCGCTTGTAAGTAATGATTAGTGTATCGTAAGTAATAATTAATGTATCGTAAGTAATAATTAGTGTATCGTAAGTTTATGAATTGATTTTTTATTCCGACCGGAAGTCTGTGAATCGATTGTCATGGACGCCAGAATCGATTCGGGATATTTTGATGACGCTGCGCGCTTCGAGAATATTTTATACGGTCTCGTACTAGCCTGAATTTATTGAAATAATCCCAAGTGAATTTTAGTTAACTGTAGGTAATTAATATTTTATCATAAACGTGTGAATTGGTTTTTTATTCTGGCCGGAAGTCTGAGAATCGATTGTCATGGCGACCAATATATAATAACAGCAAATTATTATTTGCTATTAGTTAGTTACTGATTTTGAATATTAGACACCTTTCGCGGCGAATAAAATAAATAAAATAGATAAAATAAATATTGTTTAATGCTATGAAAATATAAAAATATTCATCTATAAGGTTGACCAAGTGTTAGACGCGATGCAAGAATAATTCTCATTAATACGAGTAAAAATAGCTGTCACAATAATGTGTTCCCAAAACAATTCCCTAAGGGAGATTCCTGCGTTTTATTCCCAATTTTATATTTCGAAGTAAATCTTACCTCAACAATAACGAAATAACAACGAAGCTTGTACGTGAATAGTAGAAGACCGACGAATCGACAATCGAGAAAACACAGGCGCGTGCGCGCGCGATCTGTAGAAATTGCCACTCGAAATTGCCGGCGCGCGAGAGTAGCGGACAATTAACAATCGATACAGCCGGGTCGATCGGAGCGGCGTGTTACGGAACCGGCTATTAAAAAATTACTCAACCGCGACGTTTATGAACTTCGGTCGTGCTCGCCTCGCCGGAGCTAAGATCGCGAATTTATGCCGGCGATAAATTCGGTTCCGCGCGGACAGCAACGATATCGTCGCGCGGTGGAAAAAGGGAAAAACAGCGAGAAAGTTTCTCAACCGGTGCCACTTCGCCGCGCGGGCCGCGTTTACGACGACAAAACAGTTCGTCGCCGTGTTACGAGAACCCGGGGCGTTCTCCGTGAAATCGGAAATGCCGCGCGGGTCAACGGCGGTCGCCGCGCCGCGGACGCGGCGGTTTCGCGTTTTATTCCGGCGATCGCCGCGCCGCGGACGCGGCGGTTTCGCGTTTTATTCCGGCGATCGCCGCGGTCCGTCTCGTTTTACGATTCGGCGCGAATGTTTCTTAATAACGGGTCTCTCCGGCTACGGCACGCCGCGCCATTGTCCGAGCAAATCCCTTTTATTTTCGATGGTTTTACGGGCGCAGTAACCCCACGGCCTGACCGGCCGAGAGACAAACTCTCGCGTTGCGGGATCGTTCGTCAACCTGCCGTTGCGAGAGAGAAACGCGCGGCGCCGCGACAGCTCCGATCGCAAGAAAACGATGGAAGAAATTAGACGTCCGTGGGCCGCGTCGTTGTTTTTCGGACACCGGAGAATGCGATAGTCGCTTTCTGCAATCATGGTTTTCGTTTTATTATTGTCATTGTTTCTGGGTAGTGGAACATGTGCTTGCGCATACCCTGCTGCGTTAAGGGTAGTTGAGACGGTTACCAAACAATGCGATTTAATATTTATCGAATAAGATATACTAAGTCTTTTTAGTCGAAAATAAGCAAAATGGAAGAACGAAGAAATTTGATAAATCTTAACCCTTATCGATTATTAACCCTTACACTGTATAATGTTACCTGGGATATATGTCCAATTTTTTCAATTAAAATTCAGGCGTGAACAAGATAGAAGAACAACAATGCGGATTATTAACCCTTTGCATTCGAAGCTATTTTATCTATATATTTTAAACATATCTTCTGGTCTAAAGTGTGTCTATTTAATACAATTGCGATTTATGCAGCGATTTTTGAGTCTACTGTCCATATACTATCCGCAATCATCGTTCGAGTGTAAAGGGTTAAGTACAAACTCAAGGAATTTCTAATATCACATTGGATCCGCTGGAATTGCAGTAAATCGCCTATTTGGAAGTTCGTCGGACAATAAGAGGACACGGGAATAATTAAATGAAGTACACACCTGGCATATTAACCCATTTACAGCGGTTCGACTCTCCTCCGATCCGGCGGCACCGTCATCTTTCCTACCATTGTCCTCGATTTCCTTCCGACCTAATTGTGTTCTCATTTCCTTAAAAACATCCGTAATTCTGTAAAACCACCGCGGTCCCGTCTTGACACGCGGTCGCCGGCAAAAGGTTTCTTTCGAAGGCGTCGTTGACATCGATAACAGCGTCCCCGTGTATTCCACGGGACGTCATCCCCCTTCCCCTGGATAAGATTACGCGGAGCCGGCAAAAATTGGATCGGAAAATTCGATTCCGTGTCGCGGCCGGTGAGAGAGCCGTTCGTGAAATTCCATCGGAAATACCGCGGGATCGACGCCGCGTCGGTCAGCCCCGAGGAACAGAGTCAACGAACTCGTGGAAGTCAGAAGCGTAAAAGGTCCCCCCTCGTAAGTGAGTTTCACGGCGGCCGCGCGGCGCAACGAGAAGTTTCACAACCCGACGCCGCTCTTTCGCCTGGCGTGCCGCGGCATGCAAATCCGCTCTGCATACCCGGCCGCTAACTGCACCGCCTATATCTCCGCGTGTTCGGCTTGCGAGCGCGCTGCCTCCGGCTGCCCATATAAATTGATCCCCGCACTTGCGAAAAGCCGCGGAGCGGGGCCCTTCAAATTTCGAAAGACGACGCATCCTCCGCCGTCACTTGTCTTAATAATATCACCGTCTTCGCCGAGCGCGGCGTCGGTCGAATATTATCTCCGACCGATCTTGAAGATTCTATCGATCAATATTAATTTTCTAGTTTAACTTTAATTATTTCAATTGCCTTAACTATATGACGATTCTAGGGGCTGATCGTTGCCGTTGAATATATTAAAAACAAGATTAAAAATTAAATAACATAACTTGCTGTTGTATTAGAATCAACAGAAAAATAATATATTTGTAAGAAGAGCCTCCGGAGATGTTTCATAAGAAATTAATGAATAAACTAAAGAATTACCGGACTCAAAAATTGTACAGGTAAAATGCCTCGTCGTGTGAGTGTTAACGTGCAACGATCTTCGAGGAAAATGTCTAGAGAAATTCCCCGAAAAATCGCGATTGCTAATAGAAAATAGGCGAAGTGAAATTTGAGGGGATTCCCGTTTCCCAGGACGACGGGTGGATCAAGCCGAGCCTGGATCGGATCGTGGGAACTCCATCAATAGCAGAGATTCGGGGAGCCGCGGAAACGATTCCGCGGCGAGTCGCGTGACAGGCGTTCAAGTCTCCCGGGGGGTGGAGAGGGAGAGATGCTCGGCATCCACGGCTCGCGTCGGAATCGACGATCCCGTGACGAGACGCGGCCACCCCCGTTTCCGTTCGAGCACGTAGAAATTCATCCCGGCGATCGCGAACGTCGACGGGGGGGAAAGTTCCGGATTTCGTAACGGCGCGAACGGAGCCGAAAGTTCGACGTCCCGTGACTGCGCTCCAGTTCGGTTCGAATCCGCCTGCTCCGTTTCACAGCGGCCGATCGAACACGCCGCGCGGATTTTATTCTCCTTCGTCCGGGGAAATCCCGAACGGTGCCGGCTACACCGCTCTCGGCGCTACCTGTCTAACGAGCACACCTTCGCTTTTTTTGTCATAATCGTATGAACGACATCAAATTAGTCGCTTTATCCTCGGCGTCCTGAAAAACGCGCGATGATTTGTTGCGACGAGATAGTTGGACAAATAATTTAGAGATGTATGGATAGTATGTGTTATCCTAGTATAGTTATCCTATTACTATTTTGTTGAATTTATTTAATAGATATTTACGTAATGAATAATCGTGAATTTTCTAGACGATGTGTTGTAACTGTTAGCAGAGTATTTATCTTAAAACCGTAGCGTTGATTGCAGCTTGATTGGAAATTAATCAAAACTGTTAAAATTCCTCGAAATAAATTGCTAAAATAATCAAACATAAAACAATGAAATACATAGTAATGAAATTGGAAGTAATGAAATAGAAAATATGTGAAATATGAGATAATGGAACCGAAAACAATAGAATAGAAAATACTGAAATATAAGGTAATGGAACAGAAAACAATAGAATAGAAAATACTGAAATATAAGGTAATGAAAGACGAAAGAATGAAACAGAAAATACTGCAACATAAAATACTGTAATATAAAATCCTGAGATATAGAACAATGAAATATAAAACAGCGAAATATAAGCAAAATAATAAAATATAAAATAACGAAACGTAGAACAGTCGAGCATTAAACAATCAGATCGAGTTGCACAGAGTGCAACAACGGCCCCGGTTTCCGAGCAATTAATTAGATATCCGACTTATCTCGGCCGCTAAACCTCGAGAGATCGGGGAGTTTATCGAACGAATCGTCTTGAAAACAGCACTGTTTACAGCAGGACGGTACGTGGGAATAAGCCGCGTTGCAGTGGGACAGTTCATCGACACCGGACCGATTCTAAGTCGAACGGCGGACCGCGAACGATCGGCCGAGATACGGGAGGATTGCACAAGAGATCGGCAATAAACAGAGAGACACAGATAACCGATCCGTGTGTAGAGCCGCGAAGGCGCCACGTTACCGCTCCACATTTGCATGCCTGTTTAATAAGGAGACCGAACTGCCCGGTGTACCGGGGGTCCGCATGCCTAACCGCCGCCTGGCTGCATTTAGGCCGCTAATGAATTTCGTAAGAGCACCGCGACTGTGAACTGCATCGGCGATGGAGTGGGTGGTCTTTATCCTTGGGCGCTTTCTAACGAGCTTCGATCGACGTGCATCTGGTCCCGTGCACTTTCTAAGGTCTCGCGCGGTTCTTGACACCACCGGGAACGGGGGATGAACGACGTTCGCGTGACGCCGCTCGAACGTTCTTAACCCCGCGATCGATCAATCACGATCCTTCGATCTGCTTTGGCAATCATCGTAATTGGAAATCTGATGGTCGATCGATTTTATTCATTGACGACTGATAGGATTTTTATTTGTCGTTACTTTCTATTATTATAATTTGTATATACTTTTATTTGCCAGAATATTGTTGCTATTTTATTATTATTATACTTTGTACTACCCTTTTGGATCGTAACTTTTATCCAAATCTAATAAGCGATCGATAAATTTTATTCAGTGACAACTTGTAGGATTTTTCGTTACTTTATTCTAATTTCTATCTCCTTTTATTTGCTAGAATATTGCTGCTTTTTTAATTATTATTATGCTTTATATTACTCTTTTAAATCTCAACTTTTATCCATCCCTTTCTCGATCCTTTTCTTCACAATGTCCGAGGTATACTAATTCAGCTTGCGTCAACTGTGACTCCACTTCGCGACCTTCTCGGTTATGAATTTTATTAAATAGTATTTTTATATTGTATAAAATAATTGAAAAGTAATATCAGCTGTTGGTCCGAGAACAATGGCGAAAATATCAAGCGCGACGAAACAAGCGAGAATTTCGAAGAGGAGAAGCGACGACGAGAATTCGCGCGAGTTACTTTGTTCCACGGTCGCGTTATTCGCCGATTCATCGTCGCCGGGCGGATCAGTTCCTGTTCACCGGCGACGCCAGAATCGATGTATTTCACGCGATGACGGACTCGGTTTAATCCTTGGTTCGCTATCAATGAAGGTTATTTGGCCGGGGCTCAAGCGACGTCGCTGCCAGAGGTGAGGCGGCGGATTTATTCCGAAAGTGACGGAAATATACGTCGGTTGGCAATAGACGCGCGAAATTTTACGTCCCCACCGGCGTTTTAGCAACGGCGCGCGCCGTGCGTCAGCTCGCGAATTAAGTTGGATCCACGAGCACGGAGACTGCACGCGGAAACCGAACGCGCGCGCTGCCGGGGGGATCGATTTGGAAATGGAGCGCGGCGTGCGCGTTTGCTCTTCGGGTTGCACAAGCCGTAGAACCGTCATCGGAGTGATTGCGGATCGATGACTAGCGCGACGCAACGCGCGCGCGACGGTGTCGGCGAACGAGAAAAGAAATATTAGATAATAATATCGGGCTGCGAAATTTATTCCTGTCCCAGCCATTTATTCCTGCCTTCGTTGCGCGCGGCTCGGAGTTCGGGAACAACGTGCATATGGGGAAGTCACGTGACCGGCTGGAAAGTCTCGGAAAATAATTATGAAATCTTTCGAAGTTTAGTGTTTCGAAGTCTTTGGCTGTTTAGAACGGGAGGCGCGCGCATATTTAATTTTCTTTCGCGAACCGTAGGCAACGTTTTGGACGACGAATAAATTATAGCACTATCGATATACTCTAATTTTTTAATTTCTCGCGATTTCGGCGTTTTACTAATTACCTAAAATTCGAACAATCTAATTATCGACGTTTAACACTGTTGACAATCACCCACATGGTAAAAGCAATTTAATTAATTAAAGCGAAACTGGAAACTTACATATCAGAAACATTCTAGCCAAATTCGGTTTTTTCAAATGTATTCCAATAAAAATGAATTTTCAAGATTGGCCAGAAATTAGGGTCACCCATATTCGACCGATACGGCACCCACCGAATGAATCGTTTACAAATAATCAAGTATCCAAAAACTCTCTCTCGACGCGTGTTCGAAAATTAATCGCAAACAAGATTTCTGTAGAAAAATCATTGAAGTATCTCAGAATTTTCCAGACTCATATTCTACGCGGGGATGAAACAGCGACGAGACTCAAACTCCTGCAACCCCCTCACCGGCCGCGAGTTTATTTTCCCGTGTAAAATCGCGGGCTTCGTTTTATAACGCGGACGCGTTCCAAGGATCGGTTTAAAAGGAAGATAAAAAGTGGAGCGAGAGAAATTTTGGATGCTCGAACCGTGTTCTTTCTAGGAAATTTTAGAGGACATTTCGAACGCGAATTCCACGTGGACACGGCGGTCGAAGGGTTGAACAGGAAATTCCAGTGACTCGCGCAAGGGTTTGCGCAGGGAACCGTTCCCGCGACGACTTTGGGTTGCACGGAAAGAAAAACATAGACGGCGATGAAATAGGAAATATTTCGGGTAAGGGGAGGGTGGGGAAGGGAATGAAAGGGTTGGCTCGAGGAGCCCTCGGAACCGGAGGGTCGGAATGCGTTTACAGAGGAATGCCTGTTACGAATGCGATCGCATAGCGAAACTTGTTGTCGGTCCTCGCGCGAAACAGGTCGGGCTCGTATCGAGCCGAGTGACAACGACAGTGCGTTATTAGAGGCGTTTGATGACGCAAAGAGAGTGAGGCCGGCCGAGGAGAGAAGGGAGAGACACGCCAGGTCGTTGTTCCCTCGCATTAGTGGGACACTTTCGGCGTAACTGGCAGGGATCACGCACAGGCACACACGAACAACAGCCATGCGAGAGCTGTTCCCTCTCTCTTTCTCTCCCTCCTGCTCCACTACCCCTTCCACTACCCCCCACTCTCTCTCTCTCTCTCGCTCTCTCGCTCTCTCTCTCTCTCTCTGTCGCGTCCCTGCTGCTCGAATTCTCCCCGATTAATCGATTCCAATTACTAAGTTTGCGAATTATATAATAGACCTTATTCCACGGTTTACGGGCCGTGTAGTCGCTGGAAACGATACATCGATGCTCTGGAACGTTCGATCATGTCATCCGTCGAACTAAACGGGAACGTCAGCATGAGATGTGGAAATTTTGTTATGCAGTTCAAGGCTGTGAAGATTTTTACGACGGTTTAATGCTGCTCGGGACACGTTCGACTCGAACGCTTCTGTATATACCCGGCGCGGCTCTAATGGCACTTCGACGGAATTAATTCGTTTGCAGCGAGAGCGATTCTGACGCCGCCGGCTGGAGGGACCCCGCGACAGCTAATGCCCAGTTTTCTCCGTCGAAAGCGTGCACGATTACGGTACGAGAAGAAGTCAAATGACTCGTTAAAAAGTCAGAAAACCGGGGGTCGATCCGCGTACGAATCCTTTAATGGCCGACTGTTTCAACGACGCGGCAAAAACACGCGCCACTTCTTTTCAGCTGTTAATCCGGACCTGATAAATTGGCTCTGGAGTAATAGAATACGCGTCGTTATTTTTAATTTGCTGTTGAAAGCAGCGAAAGACAGGCGATAGTATTTGTATAAGATGAATGAATAAGAGAATAAATGTAGGATAGTAAGGGTAGATAAGTAAACTTTTTAGATCTTCCTAGTGGTAAACCTATTTTTATTAAGTCCTCTTTTATATTATCTTTAGCTTATGTTTTCTAACTCTTATCTATTATATATTTTTAATTACTTTAGTCCCTTATCTATTATATTATATATATTATTATATTATATTTTATATTTTATTATGTCTTACTCTTCTTCTTACTTTTTACTATAACTACACACATATATATTACATTTTTTATCCGATAAAATCTCTTACCGTTAATTTATTTTTCTGCAACAAAGCGACCTGTGTATCGAACAAACAAATCGTATGAATGAATCAGAGATATCAGAAGCAAAGTGGCAAGCTCGGAATAAAAGGAGGGACAGCAGATTTCGCAGAAATAGTTTTATTTCGATGAAACAAAGAAGCCGATAATGAAAGGACGCGCGCGCGGCACCGTTCCGACATGTAAATATCCCGGTGAACAATGCGAGGGTTTTCCGGGGCCGGGTGTTCCCCCAAAACTGATTAGTAACGCAATCATCGAGGATTCGCAATCGCCGAAAAAAAAGAGGGGATTGAAACAAATAAAAGAAAATCGATTTCCAATCGCGAGTTCCAATTAGGTTTTCCCTGGGCCGTTCCACGATCCGAGCCGCTCCATGGAAATCAATGGTGGTATTGGGTGCACGCGCGCGAAGAACCTTTAATCATCGCCGGAGAATCCGCGACCGGTCGGAAACGCGTTTCATCCGCGGAGAATCTGGTCCCAAGAATGAAATCCGCCGCGCGCGGCTCGGCGCCGTCGCGACGACGTCACGCGCTCGTACACGCTCGCGTATACGTATCGCGCACATTCTCTTTCGCTGTTAAAATTGTAACCTTCTGCCGCGTAACATTAGCAAACCGTTCTGATTATCGATCATTAAATCTCGCCTGTGTGCCGGCCGCAGTTATGTAGACACTTTCATACACCTCGCCAAGGTTCTCGATTTCGTATTCGATCTCGAGTTTCTTTTATCCTCGTTCGCGGCACCGCGCTTTGTCGCCGATGCTTTTTACGCCTCGCGCGCGCAGATTTCGTGCGATTCTATCGAACTGTCGACCGGGTCTCTCGCTTCGCCCGATAGAAATGGACACCGTGTGTCGCTCGTCGCACGGGCAGACGTATGTACTCTGCGAAGTCGAAACATGTTGGCGTGTCGCTCTATTAAAAATCGCCGAGTCTCTCTGGTTCAATTGTCTAGACGAGCGCGTTGCGTGTGTGGCAATCGTCCGATTTCGCAGGTGTAGAACCTCGCCGCGGCGGGTTCGGTCGGCACGAAACCGTGTGAAAGACGTAGAATTATAACATTTCTAGTATACGAATGCTAATCGGTCGTTCATTTCCCACCGGCGTAATAATTGTGGGACTCGATAACCGTGGAAATAATCGCGGGGCGTCGTAATTTTCGAGGAGACAGAATTTTCAGCCGTCTAATCCCATTACCGTTCATCGCGCTATACGATCCCCTGCCGGCCAGCGTAATTCCCCGTTAACGCCAGACCGAGGGCCTCGGAATTTCTATAAAATCGAAGCGACTCGAACGAAAGCAAAATTACGAGACGCGTGTTGCCGCGTTTCGCAGAGCCTAGCTGAATATCGTGCGCGCCGGCGCGAGCCAGCTCGAGAACCAATTTTTAAATCTAGACAAACAATTGCGTCAGCCATATGTGGGTGACACGGCAGTCGGCGTTAAAAAAGCATCAGTCATTCGTCAGCGTCACCGAGCCGTCACCGTGCTCCGTTCGGTACGCCTCGTCTCCCTCTGCTCCCGGGCGCATCGAGATCGATCAGAAAAGTCCCGGTCCCGAAACTCGTATCAAAAAGTTTCGCTTTCCGTACGTCATCGCTCGCTACGCGCGCGCGCGCGCGCCCTCGTGTGCGAGAGAGCTCGGCCTGCGAGCGTGGTCGGTCTCCGCGTTCGCGCGCGCGCGCGCGCGTGCCCGAGCGCGCCTTTCGTATACGCGGTGTGTCAGTGCGCCGGCCTAGATTCCCGCGGGTTCAACACTCGCTATCGAGGTGACTGCTGCTCGCTCTCGGCTTGCTCAACGCAACCCAACGACCGACTAAGCTCTCACCGAGGAGCGCGCAGCCACCGTTCGTGGAACGGCGTGTCCCTAGGACCTCTTCGACTGCGCGAACTCGGCCGGGCAAACAACTGCTTGGCACGTACACGCCAGGGACCATTTAAGACCTTCTATCCCGGCAAGGAACGTCCGAGAAGATGATAGCCACAAATCCCGACCCTTTCCGCCGCCCACGATATTTTCTTTCGCCCGGCACGGACGACCGATCCTAACCTACAACGTCGCTATCTGGGAGCTTCGTTGCATCTGCCATGATCGCCGGCACCTTCCAAGGGATCATTCAGATTTTATAGCGACCCGGTCGAGCGATACGTTGACTAGGATTCGAGCTGCGAGTGGCCGATAACTTTCATCGAGTTTAAGAGGATTCTTTGCTAGGATTAGGCTTGGTGCCTTCAGCAGGATCATTGCGATAGAGTAAGGGCTCTACGTTGATAAATCTTTGTTTTGAGATTCAACGGTGCGTTTTGAAATAGTTGAGGACTTTGAGTCCAAGGAGATTGTTTGCTGCGACTAGGGATTAGTTCTTTTAAAAGGTTCATTGTGATAGAGGTTGGGACTTATGGATGAACCTGGTTGAGAAACCTTCGTTAGAACACGGTAACCTTGCTTGATAAACTTTTGCTAGAAGCTTCAATAATTCCCACTCGTAAACTACAACATCGACAAACTTAAAAAATCATTCGCTAAAACAATCATTAGCGCCATGAGAAGATACATACAAATCAAATATTTTTCATTTCTCCAAAGACGTCCACCATTAAACCCATTGCACCGGCATATTCATCCAAATCCGTCTTGTTACATCTATACTTTCGATCACTCATCCTCTAAACTCAGCCAAGAATCACAGAAGGCGTCTGCGAAGAAATCTTCAAACTCCTAAAATCAAAGGGCGAATGATGGATCGACCAGCTGATGGATGGCCCCCGTGCATTCATCTCGGTCGACGAAGAAATTCTGAAATCCGCCACGGTCCTCCGCAGGACATCGTTATCCTCGATATTATGCGGACAAACCATCCCCCTCGATCCGAGGATCGAAAACGCCCGGACGTCGACGCAATAGTTGGTGCGGCACTCGGTAGACTGGGCGGAGCGACGCGCGGCCGCTACACGTGGAGAGTTCTCGAAGAAAGCAAACGTAACGCCTGCGAATCCTTGATCCACGAAAGTGTCACGCAACCGGTGATCAGGGAAAGTGGTCACACAACTCTTTGTCCTTTCGTTCGCTGCGAGCGTGTAGTCGAACCGTCGTAACGGCTTACTTAACTCATCCGCGCTGGACGGACTCCCACGCGTATCTTCGCGATCGGTGTTCGGCGACGTCTTTTGTCCGTTATACAACTCAATTCCTGGCCGATTTCACGGATTGATACAGCGAGAGAGGTAGAGAGGTAGAGAGACAGAGAGACAGAGAGATGGAGATAGACGCAGAGCGGTGTGTCTACGCGATCCGCGGCGGCCGCGTTCGAACGGTTGACCCGGGAGTGCGGCGAAAGGAATTCAGGTGTGAGATTAACCATTGATCGACGCGTTTCCCCGGGTGACCCAGTGACGAAACGGGATTACCATGGCGTACTCTCGTGAAACTTTTGAAAGGCAATGCGAAACTAAACTACAGTTACCGGACCGGTTGCACAACACGGAGGCCGGGTAACTCCTCGCGCGCGGTGCAGCGACCGTTCGAGGACGTGTTTCGAGCAGTTCAGCGCGTGCTGCCCGCCTACTTTTACTTTCGTGCGCGCGTGCACCGCGTTCTGACCGATATTACTCTGGACCGCAGGAGCACACCGTTTCGTTCTGGACCCGACCGATTCTGGCCCCGTCGTAATGGGACCCCGGCCGGCGGACGTCGCCGGGTCCGCACGCGTCGCGGTCCCGTGACGTAACACAGCCGACATCGGTCGCTAGGATCAAGCAGATCTTTCGGACGATGCCGCGCGCGGATCGGCTATCTTCGACGTCGATCGAATTCCTGATCGAAGCCGTCCGTCGGACGCCGCAGTCCTTAGAAACGTCAGCTGCGAACAATGTCTTTCGCGAAACGAGAGATGATCGAGCCTCGTTGGATTGAAAGCGTGTAATAGTACGTGATAAGTAAAATGGTAATGAAAAGACTGTGAATTTATAGGGACAATTAATGGAATAAATATAGAATTGTGAAGCTATAAGTAGAATGCTATAATACTGTGATACTATTTTACTGCGGGACTCAATATATTAAAATAAACAACGCGTCTTTATTCAATTTCCGATTTTGATCGTCTTGGTAAATTTAAAGATTCAAAATTGAATAACGAAATGTTTGCCCGAAAACAAAAGCGATTCTTCTCGAAACTGTTTTTAACACTTGACAAATCCAATGGAGAGATCTCCCTGGTTTAAATTAAGTCGTTTCATGACTAAATACAAAAATTGTTTCCCTAATCAGCTAATTTCATTATAATTTCCACAGTGTACAAATATTGAAGAACTAAATACTGTCACATAAGTTTCCATTAAATGACTGAAATATTGCAATTTTATGATACTTTTCAAGATCTCCTCTCAACGTCCAAGCGTTAAAATAAGGGTAGCTACCGTCCCGTGTTCTCAAACTCAGTCATTACTAAAAATACACACGGTAAAAGCATTTCCCATCCGTCATGTTACAAAGACATTTTTATACAAGGATGCACCAGGATAAATTTCATTTCAGATCCATTCCCAATAATTCTAGAAACGAAAGAAGCTTTCGACCAGCTGGCACGACGATTAAACGCCGCGTTTCGAAGAGATTTTCAGGCAAAGTCGGCCGAAGATCGTCTCGATGCGGAAATCGAGACGAAAGCGAGCGATCCTGCTGCCGGTTTCGGGCCGAACGTGCCAGAAGAAGAATCGTGAGAAGAAACGAGAACGAAAGTAAAAACTCGCCTCGTTGAGAGTCACTGGCTAGTGTGTAATAGTTTCGATCGAAAGGAGGTTACGGAGTGACTGAACTTTGGCTTGGCTGTGTGCGGGAGAGCACGTACGTGTGCACACGCGGCCACGCGCTAGCAGATACCAGCGCGCGCGCATGTACGCACACGGACGGGCGCCCAACATCATCCCAAAGAGCACCGTTCGCGCTTGCCGGTGCATTGAAATCACTGTAGTTCAGCGGACGGCCACCCGCGGCGCCACGTATCGCGACAAGCCTCTCCACGGGAAACTGGTGCCTCGGCTTCACTTTTCACCGAGACTTTCATAACATTAACAGAAATCGATCTATAATCATTACTTAAATAACATGTAAATGTTCCCTTATCAAATTCCAAATAATTTATAGACAATAATCGTTAATTAATCCAGAATATAAACACGCAATTGCATCGTCGTTTATAGCGACACGCGACTCCTACGAAATAATCATATCGTTCTTTTCATTATTATCACAAAAATCTAGCGACTAATAAAAGAAACTTTAGCCGATATTTATCAAAAAGATCGACAATATTATAATTATGATTAGATGTTTAATATTTGCATGATCGCGCAAGAAAAATGAACGAAGCGGCCAGCAAACACGCCTATTCGTTTGTTCAGGCAACTAGTGCTTCCTCGCCAATTCTGACACTTTTTTTTAAAACATCGCAGAACGTCTGTTCGCAATTTCAATTACCATTTCTATAAATGAAGCGCACCATATGCTGCATCATCGCTCGCTCGCGAAGGTGTCGGTCCAGCCGCGAAAGGGGTGAACTCTCTCTATACATATGTATATGTTGAGACTAGACTGCAGAATCGCGGAGAGAACGCGGATTAGGGGCGGGCCCGGGGAGGAGGGAAAAATGGGCCGCGCGTATTTTGCAAAACGAAAAGGCGGACAGCCGCCGCGAAGTGAAAACTGCATCGCGACGACTTTCACGTCGTCGGGTTCGCTGGCATCTAGGTACGCCGGGTAGACAAGAATGTTAGCGTCGGACATTGAAGAAAGCGAAACCGCCCATTCGCCGGTGAGCTCGCCTCTATAAAGCTGCTGCCGGAGTTGCCACACGATTCGTAGCAATGCAGTTGCGCAACCCACTTTTGCGGTAAGGATACTTAATCCGACCGCCTACCCTCTCACTTCGTCAACAATACGGAAAGCGGCGGCCCGAGGAACGTGCGTTGACCCCGGCCAGCCAAGGAACTACGAAACGACCTCGACAAATCACCCTTAACTACCCTTAATCTTTCCACCACCGCCACCACCCCTTTCCCCCCCCTTCCGTTGATCGCCCACCGTTGCCCCGTTTTCACACGTGAGCCTCGCACAGCCTCGCGCTCTATATCATCTACCGACCACGCCGTAAAGCGAACCAAAACGATCCATAACGGATGAAGGAAAACGCGGGCCCCATTGTGCGCTATTTCTCCATAAACACGCGTGACATGTTCTACCAATAAACGGTAGATGAATATAGAACATTGTGGCTGCAATGATGCAGAATTGTAATAAAAAGGCTTTCCTCGTCGAGCGTGTATAAATATTTAAATAATTTTGAGGATCGTATAAATAGCGAAATATTAAAATGTATATATTATCGCATCAAGTTTGAAATTTTCTTGAGAAATGTACGATTATAATTTACTATAAATATTGTACGCACACCCGTAAATATTCTAAAAATGTTCTGCACTGCTGAAAAAGTTCAAAGTTCTATGCACGATAAATATTCTAGAAAAGAAATGTACATTGTTGAATAATTTCAAACTTCTATGTCATCAAGTAAAAAAAAATAATATCATTGAGACGGTTCCGATTTTCGCGATAATTAAAAAATAAGAATCGAATGTGAAACGAGCCTGAGATTATTATTGAATTTGTGCGCGTTAGGAAACGAGAGGTTGTTTCTAGAAGCGTGGATACCGCGGCAGCAATCGGCGATCAATCGCCGGGGACCAATGATAAGACCGCGGCGAGCAGGTAGCTTCCGTATCGGGCAAGCCGCGGGGCCGCGTGTTCGCGGCAAGTAGTAGGTGGCAGTACAAGTCAGACCGCAAACGTGCGAGCCAGCGAATCAAGTCGCCGGTAGTTTACGACTTTGCCGACAGAAAGTGCTGGCGTCGCGCCGCTGTCTGACATCTGCTGACCGCGGCAGGAATCGCTTCGCCGCCTGCAACAGGTCGCACGTGTCCGACCTTTATCGATGCACCCGGACCCGAAGAACTCAATTTAACGTTTATACGTTTATGTACATAGACCCCGAGCAGTTCGAACGAAACGATCATTTGCAGAAACTTCATTTCGGTTCCGTTGGTCAATTTGCTGATCAAATGAATCGCAGAAAAAGAGAACGCGCCGGTGGTTTCTTTATCGGGGAGAAATTTGTTCTTCTGGAGCTTCGAACCGTAAATGTTTAGTAATAAATATTTTTAGTTCAACGATGAAGACGATTATATTATAGGATTATTTCATTGTCACTGGTAAACATATTTTTAGGCTGCTAGGGGGGGATAATTATTGTCAGCGATTTTAAATTACATCCCCTTAGCTATTCCTATGTTTTTGAAACATTTTCTCACGTTAAGTAATTACACTTTCAATAATCGAGTGATTCAATGCTTAATATTTTCTAATAATTAGGGACAATGTTTAATACACACCCATTTCCGCCGATAATCCAGATCATTGTAAAATCAACCGCTGCTACTTACCTAAAACAAAGAGAGACATTATTGTTAATAAAATCATTCTGTGCACTTAGAATCTACGAGTACAATTATTAAATATAAATATTAAATATAAATATTAAACATCAATATTAAATATAAATATTAAACATCAATATTAAATATAAATATTAAACATCAATATTAAACATCAATATTAAATATAAATATTCAATATAAATATAAAACATAAATATCAAATATCAATATTAAATATAAATATTAAATATAAACACGTATAATTGTTGCAAGTGTTCGAATCGAAAATAATTGCTGCACGCAATTGGCAGGATTTATGCACCCGTGAGACAAATATGCGAGTTAACGATAAAGTTAATCAAGGCATGATATGCGAGATGGGAGAAGAAAAGGGAAATGATTCAGCTATTGTCAGCATGCTGCTATCATCTCTCGAGGCGAGCGTTGGACGCGGGTGTTGATGGCAGGAAAGCTGAGCAATGATGAGCAACAGGGGAGAGAGGAGAACAAGAGTGTCCAGTTCGTGCACTGACACTGCATTCTCACTTACGTTAGTCTAGGTTAGGGACGTGGTCGTAAACCCGACTAACTCAATCCACGCGTGGCGATCGCCGAAATTGGGAGAATGGAATCAAGGACGGGCTCGACGATGATTTATGATACCGGCGCTTCTTAGAATCGTCTTCTAGTCATTCTACCAGTCTCACGTCAATATTTACTCAACTTGAAATGCATGTACACTCGCAGTTTATGAGTGATTGAATAAACTGTTGCACGAATGATGAAAATATTAATTAAAGCTGATTTTACCATTATGGTATTTTAGAGAGAGAATGGAAAAGTGTCAGTCAACACGGTAAAATTGTTAAATAAAATATTATTACTGTATATTTAATTATGTAATTACTATATATATTTCAAAAAAACTCGTACACGGTGGCTGATCGGACACAGGCTCATTCTACTTAGAAAACACTTCGAATTTTTGCGGAGTACTTATCAAATTGTATTAGTTTAATCTAATCGTTTAAATTTTCGATTCTTGCCGAGTTTCTTAATATCACGATCCAACGTTAACAAATAAAATTAATTACAAGTTACTTAAAAATTGGCCGGCCTCTGAACTTGTCGGAAATATAAATACTTCCATAGATATTAAATAATCGAATGATTTCGAGAGATGGCTCCATCGACATTGATCCAAATTAATCCAATTACACGCATCGGATGTCTCGCAGGCCGGTCGCCCCTCCCTTAAATAATTAATGAACGCCCCCCCCCCCCCCCCCGAAGGGTGCAAAACAGGAAGATTATAGCCCGCCGATCTCACGGAAGCTGATCCTAATAAATACCAGATTAAAAGGCTCCCCGAATATCTCTCGACAAATGATACAGCCGTGACGTCGATCGACATATCCGACGAATTTTCCAAGTAACAACCCATCGATCAACGACGACCGACGCGGACGATCAACCGATAAAATACTGGAAAAAACGGCGATAGATTTCCATTACACAATGCGACGTTCGCGCAATATAGAGTTATTAAATTTTCACGCAACTAGGATCAGATACCCGGCCTTCGAATCATTGATTACGCGTTAAATGCCACGTGACACTCGCAGCCACTAGCTCCCGCAGACTCAATTTCGCAAATTAAATATGATTAATTTGCATACGCACGTTCGCAGCCTTATCTGCGCAACGATTTTACAAAGTCCAATATTTATCGCGACGCGAAAACAAATGAAGAAGCCGAACGTCTTCGCAAAAAGAATGAGATAAGGCTTTTTCGAGCGGCTCGTTGTTGTTTCCTTAAACAAATCCCATTGTTCTTCGACGTGTTCTTCGTTGGACGAGGTGGAAGTGACGCAACATTGTAACACATCTGTATTATATAAAAATTGGTGAATGTTTATAGAATCGCTGTTGCCGTTTCGAGGAGATCATATTCATTATTAACAACTACAGTAAGCGATTTCTTTTTATAAGAAATAAAATAACATATATTGAAAAACATATATTGAAGCACGGAAAAAATAATTGAATATGTTTAATAAACAGCGTCTTGGTATATATAATAATTTTATATTTCTTTTTTCACATAAAGAAATATACTGTATAATAAGACACCAATACACTGTGTAATAAAATCAAACAAAAATTGACGTAATAGCTTAAATAATTATCTTCCAAGTCGCTGTGACATTTTTATAATCTCAGATCATTAGAATTAATTTTTGCAATTTTAGCTATCTCACTTCCGTCATTATATTAATTATAATACACGCTATCGTACAATGAAATACCAAGAAATTCAGGAGCAAGTGTTCTTGAACAAAAGCGAGTCCGTTTATTTCCGGGCAAGCTCCGCATCATGTTCGGTGAAAAATCATTGAAAAGAGAGCGGCGCGCGCGGTTTGTCGCGAGAGCGAGTCCTCGGAAACAGAATCACGCGCGCCTGTTCGAGAAAGAGGCGGAATTGGACGAGTATCCCACTCCAGGCCGGCTAACCTTCAGCAGCAAGTTCGATCCTCCTCTCTAAGCATCCCTACAACCCTGCCAGGACTTCCAACCCCGGAGACCTTCACCCCATTTAGCCTTCACCGAGCTCGGCTCCGGTGTTCCGGGCTTCCGAGCGGCTATACATATATCAGCGACCGCCACCGAGTTCTTTGCCCATGAAAACTCTCTGCGGCTACCGCGCCTGAAACGCCGCCGATCCACGGGCACGTACGAAGCCGGAAACCAGGGCCGAGGACAACGGGGCCGCGTTTTTCCACCGGGTAATTGTTTACGTTTACCGGTTCGCACCGACCGCGGAAGGGACAGCGATCGATGGAAATTAGATCAGATCGTTCTCCTCGCCTTGATGGACGTTCGCGGCGCGCCGCTGAGCTTTCCAATGACGTTTAATATTTGTTAAAGTAATATTTATTTCATAGTATTTTATAGAATAATATTTATATTGTAGTATTTTTTATCAGTAATATTTATATGGTTGTATTCTATACCAGTAATATTTATTGGAGAAAAGTCACATTTTCCTCACTCTAAGGAAATGTTCTTTTAATAGTACGTTGTTGCTTGCTAAATTTTTTGGAAATGTTACTAATACCACTATAATTGTAAGGTATTTAAGTTATAGTTAATAGCGATGGAAATGATATTACGATTTTTATGGAGAAGAGGAAATAATTACACTAATTACTGCCAAGCCTATTTTGAATGAATCTCTTAAAATGCCAACGTTAACATAATGAATGAAATAATAGATAAAATAATAACTAAAGCAATAACTGAAACAATAATTAAAATAATAAATAGGTCCTTTCTGACACCCTTTGCAGCCATGAATTTTTAAAACACCGGAAACAAAGTATAACAGCTAATCATTGGCAACTAATTTCGAGACAATTTCAATTCCAACTCAGCAAAGAGAGATCAAATAGAATTACTCGTTTCGATCATAGGTGTACAAGATCGCCTGCGAAGCGATGGAAGGACGATTGAAGCGAGGGCAGCGGATTTCCCGGAAGAATGAAACCGTCAAAGAAACAATAAGCGAAACGATAAAGGAAAGGAACGGCCGAGAGCCGCGAACTCGCATTATCACCATATGGTCTTTCGAGATTGGCAAAGATACCGGAACAGAGAGAGAGAGAGAAAGAGAGAGAGAGAGCACTTAGGATTCCAGGGTTGATTGCGCGGGACAAGGTCATCGTTGCCCTGACAACGAAAACCGGGCACGTGCTGGCTGTGCGTTCCTCCTCATCTACTGACCCCAAAATGTGCGCGCGACGATCACTTTGCTGATCCTCCGGGGATTTGGGTTATTGTCATTGAGCCGAGCCGAATGTGGCCGGATAATACATCGCCGTCGATTGTCTTTCCACCGGGATTTTCTCTCGATTGCTGCATAAGTTACTACGGAAGCGTCCTGTAGCGACAGTAATTTACCCGGGACACGCATCTGGCTCGCATTCTGACCCCTCGCCTGATCCAGCGACGGATCATTTTTGACCCATAAGTATCAATCTTATCGTCCCCGACCCAAAATAGCTCGATAAATAATTGATGGTGCTTTTTCTGTTTAATGCCGTCTGCGTTTTATATCCTCGTTAGGACGGCGGGTTTACGGGGGAAATTGCCATATGAAACGGCGGGGAGATTAAAAAAGTTTGACGGTATCGATGTATTACTTTTTATATAATAATATTTAATTATATTATATTATATATATTAAAATAATATATGTAGTATATAGTATTAATAATATTATCACTATGTATAAAATATACTAATTGTATAAATGCTATATTTCTTAATATATTACTTAATAAATGACTAAAGAAAGAGTGAAGTTACTGGATAGACGAAATAAAATCGATGCAGTTAAATGTAGAAAAATTGCCATTATCTTGCAATATTTTATTAAACTAAGTCCACGGTAATGTTCTCAAAGGTTGAGAAAGATCCTAGAGATTAAGTTTACAGATACATCACGCAGTTATCAAACGGATCAATGCTATAATCGATCACTTCGAAGTACTCAATGGTCAATTCGTTCCGTCGCTATTTTCAAACAACTCGACCGAGTTCGAAAAACAATCGAACGATCCGTGGAACAGGTGTCGGGTTCCTTTCACTCGATTCCGCGACTCCGTTCGATTCTCGGTCGAAGAAACAATCGCGTACACGATCGGGAAGCTGCAGTTATGCGGCGCGGCACCGAACAAATCGGATCAGCGAGCGTGCCCGGAACTAAACAACCGAGAGAGAGAGAGAGAGAGAGAGAGAGATCCCGATGGTAGATAAAGAAGGACAGAATCACGCCGCGCCAGTTCACGACCGAATGGAAACGATATTTCATTGCCACCGGGTTGGTGTTCGATTACGCGCAATACCGGAAGCGAGGCTTTCCAACGGAGTCCGGGATTCCGGGAATGATTGCGCGGGACAAGGACGCCGTTACCCATGACAACGGTCACGGCACGTGGAGCAACCGATCCTGCGTCGCTTTCTTGCACGCGCCGCGCGAAAAGACGCGACGCCGTCCGCCGCTCAATTACCGGGAAACGGTGTGTCATTTTCCCTCTTTGATCCGGTCGGCGTCGATCCTTGGTCTCGCCTGCGTCCCGCGAAGAAAAAAAAAACTCGATCTCCGTGGAAAATTAAAAGAGACAGCCGCCGGAAAACCCGAACGGCCATGGGATTAACGAGGCCATTTTCAAGGGAACACCGGACCTCGTACATATTAGGCTTGATTTTCATGGTGAAATGTATAGAGAATGTATACCTTGTGATTTAGATATGTTTAGTATCTTTTGCAATTTTTCTTTTCAGTGTCTTTTTATTCTGCATAGAATGCACTTTATAATTTAGGTAATTATAATTTTCCAGTCTCATTTTTATTTTGTTATTTTTTTCATTCTTATACGGTTTTTAGTGTGTACATAATTTACTTTATAATCTAGATGATTCGAATAATTGTGGAGGAATTTATCTATTTAGTTCTTTTTATTCCAGTGTGTTTATTTTTGTATATAATCCGCAAAATTAATTTTCTAATATTAAACATTTTGTGCTAACTGATATACATGCAACGAAGATTACTATATAAAAATTACTTAAAATAACGCTGTTTCAACAATTAAAAAAGTCCAATGCATTCAAATCGAAATAACGATGCTACAGGCAGACGCAAAATTGCGCAAGCAACAGCGTCTATAAACAACGTTGACGATCCTTCCCCTCCGAGCAGCGGCAAAAATTCGCGACAAGATAAGACGGTCCATAAACGACGAGTTAACTCGTCCCCGCGGATCCCAGCGTCCCTTATAAAGACCCGGCGAACGTCCAACAAAGAAGTACCGTCGGCGTTCGCGAATTTCAAGGAAACGAGTCTACAGCGACGGGGGCCGCTGCTCGCAGTCGAAGTCAGAAAACTCGAGTCGCCCCAATTTCCGAAGTTCTTGCACCCTCGGTGTTCGAAGTCAGTCCACGGAGAGGGAGAAACACGACGCGGTGTATATTCGTGACCCCGTCCGGTCCCGCCGCCCCTCCAGACGAGCCGAAGCAACCCCTCGAGCCGGGACCTCGCGTCCCTCGACCCTGAGGAAACTAAGGGTCGTCACATACACTTCATCTCTCTCTCTCTCTCTCTCTCTCTCTCGCTCGTACTCCTTCACTTTCCTCCGCGCGCGACACCCTCGACGCCTCGCGTCTCCGAACAAAGACGCTTCCTAATTCGATCGCTCGGCTTTGTTCGCTCGGCTCGGAGACACGTGTGCCGTTATTCGTCTTTAATTTTCAGCACCCCAGTCTGCGGCCAGGTCGGCCAGACTTTGGGACGCTGCACCCTTACCCTCCTTCGTTTTCCTGGCTTCTTTCACACTGGCGGGGGGGCTGCGAGCCTATTTTCCAGTGGTCCCTTTACTGCGACCCGCTCGGCCGGATCGCATTCGGTGAAATAGCATTTTCGAGTATTATAGGTTAGCTTTTAACCTTACGTAAACATAACCTAGCTTTTAACCTCGCCTAAACGTAGCCTAGCTTTTAACCTCACCTAAACGTAGCCTAGCTTTTAATCATACCTAAATGTAGCCTAGCTTTTAACCTTACGTAAACATAACCTAGCTTTTAACCTCGCCTAAACGTAGCCTAGCTTTTAATCATACCTAAATGTAGCCTAGCTTTTAATCATACCTAAACGTAGCCTAGCTTTTAACCTTACTTAAACATAGCCTAGCTTCTAACCTTTAACCAGTTTTCATTAATTTATGCGTTTATTTGCAAGAGATGGAATTGCTTATTTCTTCTGCTATCAATTTTAATAGCATCGTGTTAGAGGACGAGACTTATAATCAACGAAATGTTATATTTACAGTATGAAATAGAAATTTCTTTAGAATACCTTATCTGCCATGTCAGACGTAAATGATCGATGCAATTTTGTTATCAGACCGAAAAATAAATTGTTATTGGCACCCATTATGCAAATGAAGCTTTATTGGAGTCTACGAGGTGCACGAAGTTTATAGAATAAATTCTTATAATGAATGTTGTCTTATCTGTTCATATATATTACTAAATAAATGATTCTATTACTGTATAAATTTTAGCAAACAACGTGTCAAATTGTAAAATAAAATTGAGATGTCAATAGCGAATTCTTTCGTTTATATTGTTATCATTTTTCAAAAAATGCGACTACTACTTAATGGACAAAGTCATTAGATGAATATTACAACAGAATCGTAAATAATTCTGTATCAGACCGCGGGATCCGCCATCGGCTAATTAAAGCGACCATTAAATCCAGAAACGCAGGAAACCATTAAAAGCCTCTAAAACCGCGCAAACTTCCCCATGAGCGTTTTCCAAGTAACTTGCCCCGCCGATAAATTAGCAAATGGACCGTCAACGCTGAAAATATTTGCACGGTCCCCTCGCGACTGCCGAAATCCTGCCAAATCCCCAATAACAAGCCCGCGATTGTCGCGGGGTCCTTGAAAAACGCGGACGCCCCTAGCCTGGGTTTAGGGTGGCCACCGGAGAGACACGAAAAGCTGCGGGATGATGTTCGCTGCAACCCCATCGACGCCGAAATTTACGCACACGGCATTTCCCAGGAATCATTTACTGTGCAGACTTCGTTGCATTCATTTTTTAACCCTTTGCACTCGAGGCCACTTTTAAGCCTAGATCTAAAATAGCTATTTTAACCATAGCTAAAAATAACTGCATTTCCATTTTATATAACTTAGTACAATTTATAAATATGAAATTGAGTCTAGTAAATCGTAAAATTGTTACGCTTTTAACAGTCTCTTAAATAGAATGGTCTTTAATAATGTTAAAATTATTTTGAAAATGATACAACAATTTTCATTGGCGCCTCAGAGGCGTCACTCGAGTGCAAAGAGTTAAGAGGGTCTTACAGTTTGAATCTTCTTTTTTATTTTTTCTTCAGAAATATATATATTTAAAAATATGTCTGCAAGCAGATAAAAAAAGTATAGTAATCGGTCACCCCATAGTAATCTACTAGTCCGAAGAAATATTTTGGATATCCAGTTAAAATGGCTCCGACTGCAAAGGGTTAAATGCTGTTCCGCGATGCGAGAGAAATATAAAAACCGAGAGAGAAGGACAGAGCGAAAGGAAGAAAAAAGAGAGAGAGAACGGGAAACGCAAGGCAAACCTTTGTTCAAGATCAAGATTCTCAGTCAGCGTAGCCTTGAAGGGCTGATTGGGGGATGCATCGTAAACCACCCTATAAAAGCTGCATACCGTGAAAGGGCGAGCACGCCGAGGGCCGAAGGTGGTTTTAGGGGTGTACACGTGTAGCCATAGCAACTCACCGTCCTACCCGCGCAATCGATAAAGTGCAACATTCAAACCGTTCTCTATGACATCGTCCGTCTACGCCACGCGCTTCCGGCAAGCCGTCGCGACGCGCGTCGCCCGGCTCTCCTTCAACCGCGCTCTCTCCGGACACCGAAGGCTAAGGTCAGGTTCGAGATCGCGCCGGGGGTCTAATCCCGCTAATTACCAGCCGTCCCGGCCAGGATTCTTCCCATTGTCCGATGGATCCTCGGGGAACGGTCGCCGATAAATATATAGACACCTTGCTACACGAGATAACTACCCCGAAATTAGACCAAACGATTCGAGCTACGCTTCGAGATTAAGAAAGGGTTCGATGCATGACGCGCGAGAAGGTTTTTGAAAAAATTGCTGTTTGCTGAACATGTACAGTATAATAAGTATATACAGACACCTTGGAACAGGGGATAACTACTACAAAATTAGACTAAACGATTCGAGCTCTGATTAAAAATTAAGAAAGCGTTGCTGTATGATGCGCAAAATGGTTCTTGCAAAATTTTTCAGTTTGCTATAACCATCAAGAATATAAAAATCACATTGCAGTTCGCCAAATATATACAGTACGAGAAATATATACAGACACCTAGGAACGTGGCAAAACTACCCTAAAATTAGACCAAACGATTTAAGCTTCGCTTCGATATTAAGAAAGGGTTACCTCGTTGCATGCTACACGAAAAGGTTTTACAAAACCTGCAGTTTGCTAAAATGACCATCGAGAATATAAAAATCACTTATTAAAATTTTAAACACCGCATTTATCGACTTCTGTCCTTACTAAAAATTTTGCGGAAATATATTGCCTTTAAAATAATCGAGTCATTTCTGAGATTCAACCCTTCGCATCGTAAAATCCTTTCGGCGACGATCATCAAATTTCGTAATTATTTTACACGGACGTTTCTCATCCGTCGATAATCTTTTACCAAGAATAAAATTGTGCATCGCGACTCGGCGATGATTTGAATCATTTTAGTAATTTTAATAATTGCAATAATTTCCGATCGCGATTCGCGCGGAGCGAAGCAGTGCGATTCGGGTAATAATTGCTGTGTAATAATATCCATCGGAGACAGAAAAGACGAATTCAGGCCTGCGTGATGCAGACACCGGTGACTGGAGGGGATTTCCAGACAGCGGGGCGGGGATGGCCGCCTATCAGTGGCCTTGAGCGGTTAATTCTCTTCTACCTCGCATTTCACGTTGTCAGAGTCATGCATCGAGCAGTTCGCGAATTTCGAAACCATTTTTTTTT
>NC_135780.1:3752096-3776973 GCF_028453695.1 Augochlora pura
ACAGCAAATAAAAGTTTAATCTTGCTATTGCTTTAATTTCATTGATCTCAATTTTTCCACGAATTCCGAAAATCTAGTTGAGATTATTTTCGTTTTTTTCTTGGTAAATGGTTCACTCGGGATCGATTGTACAACTGTTTCTCGTTTTAGACGACAAATCGGCGAGTGAGCCGCGGCGCCGAGTAAAAATCCAGATTTAACTGACTTATAGGAGGTCGGTTTCAGAGGATTCTGGTTAGCAACCAGCTGGAAGAAGACTCCGAAGGAAACGAGTTTCCGTTAAAAGAATTTCAACGAGCCGGCGGCCGTGTGCTAACAGTCCCAAGTAGAACACTCGGCTCGCCATCATAGAAATTGAGCCTTAACAGAGTGATACGGTTATTGCATACAATTTGCTTTGCGCCGTCGCCCCCGCCACGAAGAAATTCAATTGCGGAACGGTCTTCCTTTCCGCAATTATGCCCGCGTGAATCCTTTCATAGAGGGGGAGGGGGGGGGGGGGGGGGGGGGGGGGGCGGGGGGGGCACGCGTGTCTCGGTCCTGCGACATCTTCGCGTTTCCGCGCGCGAATCGCCTCGCAGAAATTCAATTTTTTATACTTAATACATAGTGAAAGTAATTTTAAAAAAGTCCAAAATATTGTTAATTTCAAATGAAAAGGAATAAGGTTTAATCAAAGTATATAATAAATTGGAACTACTATTTGGATCGGTGATAAAATTAATTTAATTGACAACCCTCCTCAAATTAAACGAAATTAAATTAAATTTTTATCAAGTGTATTCTAGTTGATTGTATATGGGAATTAATTAAACTATATAGTTGCGCTTGATGTGCAATCGCAAAATGTGCACTTGAACCTGGCTAACGATGATAATTTTTAATAAATCTACGAATTAATAATTTTTTAACTCGTGCATCTAAATAGCAACGATTTAAATTACGAGAAGAGTTTTTTAAAAGAGTTGAGGGTCGTTAGAGTGAGACCTGTTTCACATGGCAGCTTAAACAATTGCTAAGAAGAGGATGTCGAGGTTAGACGCAACCCCTTGAAACCTCCGCGTGTAAAATTATTTTATCAAGCGCGTGCATGCCAACGGTATTTCGAATTCCTGCGAAAGCAGTGAAACGACGAGAGCGCTCACCCCTGAATGTTCGTATCCAATTTCAAAACAAACCATCATTCTTTGGATAAAAGTTAATCAGTATTTATTTTTTATCGAATTAAAATATAAAAGCTTGCAGAAGAATATTTCCACAGAGAAACGACGATCAACTAGATCTTCGAAACGATTGTACATGTATTTGTCTTGTTGATAATATTCTAGCTGGTTAAAATTTGTTTTATAAAATGTAAAAGAATTCGTATATGAAATATATATTGCACTCATACATAAATCACTGCGCTTCGGTATATATAATATGCTTCGCATATTTTGCGCTTTGGATATTTTATTTTGCCTATAGAAAGGTAAGAAAACAATTGAGTTTACCTTAATGATTAATTACTTATTATCTTAATTTCAAACCGGAGTAATCTTAATAAAAACTCAAAAACGCTAAAGTAATAATCTTCACCGTCGCTGCGACAATTATATAATCAAGACATCTCTTCCATTACTATAAAAATCATTGTCTGCTCCTATAATAGAATATTAAAGAAAAATGACGCGAATGTGCATCAATGCACAATATATAGAGTTAAACCTTGAAACAACGGTGAAATAATTTTGGTCGCAGGAAGCGAATTCCCGGATCACCGCGCGCCCTCGCGACGGAAGCTCGCCACTGTATCAAGGGTTTAAAGCGGTAAGGGGACAAAATTAGCGAGCTTTCCAGAGAGAGAGAGAAAAAGAGATAGAGAGAGAGAGAGAGAGAGAGATGAGAGGGATGAGAGGGCGGACGGAACGGCTACGGTGTTGATATAATATCTGTAGCACGGGGCGACAGGTTGGTGGAAATGCTATACGTAGCAGCCGCCGCGGCGAGGGGAAAGGGGGGGGGCGGCAATACCGGGGCTGGCTGGTGGGTCAGAGGTCGTTGCCCTAGAGGCTGCTACCCTCTCGCCCCAGCTCCGCCACCCACCACCCTTCGCCCATAGCCTCTGCTCCTCAACCGAGTTTCCGGGGGTTGACTGTGCGAGTAGTCGTGAAGCTTGTTCGAATTTCCGTAGAAATACGCGAGACCCGTAATCGTACCTTTCATTATCACGTTAGCTCGATCTGGCTCGTTCAACTTTCGCAAAAATTCGCCGGGCTAACCCGGGGCCGGTTCATCGTCGGATCCCACCCCGAAGCTACCCTTTTTTTTCCACGGTTGTTCAACGTGTAGGGAAACGCGAACCCTGATCCCCCAATTTCGAAAGCTTCCGCCGGCTACGAGCCCGATTAGTATTGAAACGGTCCTCTACGCTGCTGATCGGCGGCGATTAAACATTTTGTATCCACGCATTTCGTTCGCGGGAAACGTCGAGATTGTGGGAAATGGTTGAATAAATTTTATAATTTAGACACGCGTTCTAGTCAGAATAGGACGACGTGTTTCGTAGGAGATGCTTGAATTTTGTTGATTAAATTAGACATTCTAATGAAAAGATTCTTTTTTTAGGAAATGCCTGGATAAATTTGTTGATTAAATTATATATTCTGATGGAAATATCGGGATGCCTTTAGTCGGAAATGATCTAATTAAAGATCGCGTTCTAATAAAAGTGGCAAGAATGTCTGTCACAGAAAACGATTGAATAAATTTCTTAATCGAATCACGTGTTTCAATAAACATGATACTATGTATTTCCTCTGAAATCATTTCAATCAAGACGATATTTAAATGAAAATAGCAACAGATCTTACACAGCAAATGGTTGAGTAAATTTCTTAATCGAATCACGTATTTTAATAAATATGCTACTATGTATTTCCTAAAAAATTATTTCAATCTAGACGACATTTTAATAAGAACTGCAACATATTTTTTACAGCAAACAGCTGAACAAATATCTTAATCGAAGCATATATATCCTAATAAAAATATCAAAACGTTGATCAAAGAAACTTAAAGAACGCATACCGATACAAATAACAAAGTCTACGAAAAGCAAGGGTTGATCGACGTCGGGTTATCTCTACCCTAGGATCCCGAGGATCATCGGCCGCGTGGGAACCGGCTCGTCAAGAGAGAAAGTCTATTTCGGCGGCGGAGAGGAGCCGGAGAAAGTGGGCACACGCGAATCGGTAAGAGAGCGGGGCCCGAGAGAAAGAGAGCCGCGTCGTCCCTTTCATCGGCATCCAGCCGGACCGCCTTCGGCCTGGCTCGGCGATTCAGCTTCCTGGTCAGATCACTCTTACTTTCTTCCCGGTGAACCGTGACTCGATCGGGGCGGCGGTGGGCACGGTTCCCGGGAGAAAAAGAAAACCGGGCGGACGGATGGTTCCGCGACGTCACCGGTTGACCGTGCCTATTACGCGGACAATCCTATTTCGCATTCCTGGCTGAGGTAACACGGACGGTCGACGGACCGGGTGAAAGCGGCTCCGTGAATCACTGGCCGCGTGGTGGATCGCAACCGTGACACGAAATTATGCGTGCGTTTCGATGTCCTTTCCCGTGCGCCGTTTGAAAGTCCGCGCAGCCGGGGAAGCTCTAATGGTCGGGGGAGGCCGAAGGCCAGGCGCGGTTGCGAATCCGGGCCCCGGGATTTTCGAAACTCGGGAATTAGAACGGAATTGCGTTTCCGTTGCGAAAGCATCCTCGCCTTCGCCTCTGAAAGCCGCGTCTCGCTGGCTCCGGGATCCGCCGCGATACACCGTACTTCTCGCGCCGATTTCAGCGGGGGAACGGTCCCGATGGACCCGACGGACACGGGCCGGCATCCTCCGGTTTGAGAACCTTCGAGCTGCTCCGCTGACCGAGAGAGCAGACACAGTTTTCGCAGGCGGTTCAGCGAACTCCATGGAAGAAGCGCGAACGTGCGCTACGGCTTGATAAGGGTCCAAGCTCGCGGGGCGATAACAGCGCCGACACGGTTCGAGGTTGTTCACCTTGGCGTGGTACTCTAGAACCGAGAGCGAAGTGAATCGAGGATCGCGCGCGAGCTGCACGCAGCGCGAATCGCCCCGAAAGAAATAAAGGCGAGAAAAAGAGACGAGTGATTAGAGGGGTTGCGTGGAGGAACATAGATGAAACGGGGAGGGGGTGGGGATGGGGAGGGGGGAGAGGTCGTACTCTTATCGGGCTTCTCGTCGGTTTGGCTTGTGGCGTAGGTACGTTGCGAGATTAGAACGACCCCAAGAGCAGCTCAGAGAGTCGACGAACCGGCCCCTGATTGGGCGATGTCGAGTCAACGCTCCTCTCAGGTGGCGGGGCGGAGGGGGGTGGGGGGTGGGGGAGGCTTGTCGGGGAACGAGAAGCGTGGGAGGGGCGCGAGGACGGGGTAATCGTGGACTGGGAGAGGACACAGCACACAGCGCATCAATCGAGGTCACTGGGGACCGGGAGGAGGCCAGGCCATTGCCCGTGTGCCTTGCTTTTGAGGTTAGCCAGTAGTCAGCACAAGCGCAATTAGAAGATGCCCAACGGAGTCCGCGCGCGCGGTGTCGAAATCAGCCTTTTCATCTCGAGTGTTATCTTTTGCCGCGTCCTCGCCCTTTTCTCGCCACCGCGGCATCCGAAATTGGCGAGCCCCGCCGCTTTCACCGTAGCCGGACCAGAGAGAGAGAGAGAGAGAGAGAGAGAGAGAGAGAGAGAGAGAGAGAGAGAGAGAGAGAGAGAGCGTATACGAGCAGCAGCGGTGGTCCCGGGACCGAGTCGAGGATCCGACCTAGGCCGGACGCATTCTAATTCCAGCGGTCGCGAATAACGTTTCTGCAGCCGTGCGGAACGTTGGTCGGGAACCCGTTCGTCATCGCGAACGCTGTTACGAAAAACCACGTGGTCGGTCGGACCCGCCAAACACGGCCGATAGCCGCTCCACCCCCGAGGGCCGCTGCGCCGTAATCCCGCATCTTTTGAAATCGTCGTCGACGACAGCGCGTAACCATCGAACCTTGTCCACCAAGGTGCGAAGAAGGTCCGAAGGAAGCGTTGCGTCATCGGGTTAGGCGTTGCTAAAATTACGCGGCTAGTCGCCGGCGTTCCGAGGAAAGAGATCGGCCAGCGGCACGCTCGGACATGGCCAGCCGCTTTGGACACATCATCGCCGGGGCGACCGCGTCCGCGTGACAAACTGAATTCGACGAGCAACGGGACGGAACGATTCAATTGGTAGGTGAACGGGTAGCCGTGCTCGACCCGCCGCGTAGTTGCGCTCGGTGAGACAGGTCAGTGCTCCGGCAGCGGATGCACCGTGACGAGGAACAGCGCGGGGAAACGGTGAAAGCATTCCGCGACTCCTAGCGAGAGTGATCACGGTCCAGCAGCGCGGCCATAATGTACTTTCTCCGGGGACAGCGGGAGAGGGATCGGTCAGAAAAGAAATCGGGGAGAGAGAGAGAAGGGGCTCTCGCGAGTAGGCAGTCCACACGTAATTCACTATCGTGGGGGTTACGTAACGGAGCCTACGAGCAGAATTCTCAGCCGGTTAAACGGAGCTGTGTCGGTGCCGTGTCGCCCGTGTGCGTGATGCGTGCACGCTCGTCACAGTCGCCACCTTCTCTTTCCCCCCTGCGGCCAGAGGCGAGCAGGATGGTACCCTGATTAGAACGGGAGATTCGCGTCCAGTCGATGATACGGGAAGGGTAGGTCTGCCATGGTCATTAGGGGCTCGAAAGCCTCGTTAGACCTAGGTCAGGCGGCAGAATTGGAGCGATAGCCGAAAACAGCGGTGTCCAGGCCCCCCGCCGGCGAAAATAGCAAATAGGGGAGGTCGCGGCGAACAAAAAGGTAGGCAAACGCTTATGAACGGTTCATTGTAACTGTACAAAGAGCCGCGCATCAGTCTCTCTTTTACGCGAGAAGAGAATAGGAGAGGGCGAGCTGCTAGCGAGCGAGCGAGCGAGCGAGCTAGCGAGCGAACCAACTAGCGAGCCGAGTGTGTTGGTGACCTTCGATGATAGCCGTGGGTGGGGAGGTTGGTCGAGTAGCTAAACTACTCAGCGGGGAACGGTAGGCGAGGGGCGAGCGGGTCGACAGGGAGACCCAGTTCGAGTTTGTTGAACCGGCCCGGCGGCGATTGGCCACACGAGTCGCGGAGTTCACTCTACTTGCCGAACGGAGGTAGGAGAAGGCGAGAGGAGGCGAGAGGAGGTGAGAGGAGGCGAGAGGAGGCGGTGGGGCGAGGTGGCGGGCCGCTCGGTTAATTTCATCTTGCCCCAGTTACGGGCCAGGCAGGGTGAACGAACTAGCCTCGCGCCAAGGCCCCACCGACCTACTTTCTTGTTCTACGGACCAACGCGAGGGAAAGAGACGCAGACACTGCCTCTCTATACGCCGAGTTCACGACGAGTTCAGGCCAGAGCGAGACCACCGTCGAGTGGGAGAGCAGGAGAGGATACGTGGAAGCACTCGAACAGAGAGAGAGAGAGAGAGGGAGGGAGAGAGAGCGCGCGTTAGAGAGAGAGCTAGAGAGGTGCGATCGCGTAGGGAGGGCAGCCTGGGGGAAGCTAAGGGGGGAGGAGCCTAGGGTGGGAGCGCCACTAGAGAGACTCACTATCTAGGCTAGAACTGCGAGCGAAAAGAGAGGGAACGCGAACCGTTGGCCGGACGAAGAGACCGGCCGTCGGTGCGACGAGGAGAGAGAAAAATTGCCGGAGCGCAGAGTGGAAGGCCGCCGACCGAGGGCAACGAACTAGCCTCGTCCCGGGCCCCGCGACCTACATTCCAACCCCGCTGGAAAGTGAAACCGCCTCTTTCTCTATTCCTTCCTACCTGAATCGTGATCTATGGCCACGTTAGGCATGTTTTTACCATTTTGGCTAACCCGCCAGACGTGCCATCCCGCGACTCCAAATCGAGTCATCCGGTCGCACGGAGAAAATAAACTCTTCCTTTCGTTTCGCGCTACCGAACGCCTCTATCTGCCAGCCTCTGCCAAAGGCACGCCGACGGATACCGGATCGACGCGTTTCGCCAAACGATAACACGCTTTCGAATGGTTCGAGCTCGATTATCGCGGTGCCGTGCACCCTCGGCGGGACCGCGCGGTGAAAATGATTTTGTAGCTTACCAGCCAGCACGCGTCCCAACAGATTCTCGCTATCCTGGGGTGCACCGCGGTAACAGACCTGGCCGGATTGCTCTTTGTCGCTGTCCAGCTGCTCGTTCGACGGTGTCAGGATGTCGCCGGACTGTTGCTCCTCCGATGCACTCCCGCGCGGTTTGAACTTTTGCACGGTCATCTCTCGGCGACGACTGTCCCCCGCGATTTCGCACTGAATGTTGAGCCGCGGTGCGGTTACCGTTACGGTAACGTCAACCGTGTATCGTTCTAATAGTCCTCCCGGTGGTGGTCTCACGTGCGAACAGGATTGACATAACACGGCACGAGCTCATGCGAGAGCCGAACGATCCAGTCAGCCACGCGAACTTTTTCCTCGGCCACTGTGCGTTGACAACTCACTGATTATCGGACCGATGGCGATGCGATGCGATGCGGCCACGAGACACCGGCCGCGAAACTCGCGGGCTTTGTTTTGATTTGTCGACTGGGCTCTGGCGACAGCGGACGTGTCGTTCGAAAACAGTCCCCCCTTTAACGGACGGCTGACTTAACTCTTCTCTCTCTCTCTCTCTCTCTCTTTCTATCTCTGGCTGTCTCTCTCTCTCTTTCTCTCTCTTTCTCTCTCTCTCTCTTTACTCTCGCGCGCGCTCTCTCCCTTTATTTCTCTTTCTCTCGGCTCACCGTGTTGTCTTTCTCTTTCTCTGTCTGTCTCTCGCGCGCGCACGCAACAAACACGACTAACGCGGCGAAACGGAGCTGTTGCTTTTCCTATGGCGACCGCGTGGTCCTCGCGGTAACTGCAAATCGAAGCCTGCACGTTATTAGTCGGTGTGTTGTGTGTGGCGTGCGATGCGGTGCGCGAGTGAGTCCGCCGCGGCGTGGTGTGCCGCGACTTCGCGGCGCCTGCGCGTTGCACCGTTGATGGACACCGGTGTATCACACCGAGTTCGCGCCCCCCTTTTATTTTTCAAACCAAGGCGCCTCGACATTTTACTTTCTAGCCTCGACAGAATTTCAAACCCCCTCCTACGCCGACCCGACGATCGCCTGCCGATAAACCCGGGGCGCGACTGCCGAATCCTTGCCTCAACCACCCTTTCGAGAGAAAGTGTCGTTGTCTTTTCCTTTCCGAATTGTGCCGCTTAGATGCTTTCTGTTCCAAAGAGTTCTTTGCAATCGAAATACACCTAATGAGACTTGCTCTACAGATTTGCTATAGCGCAATCTTCTATAGGGGTTGTAATACGGCATCGTAATTAATTGAAATATTGAGGCGATAAGAGGAAGAGAGTAGGCTGCCTATATGTAGAATTTTAATTGCGGATTTTTATTAGTTTTAAAGGTATTTAAAAAAGAGTTTTAATATAATACAGTTACATACGCACGCTACTGTCCATATCCTGTCCTAGTACTGGCACAACCCTATCTAATTAACTATAATCACTCCAAAATGTGCCACACCATCAACTGAACCTCTGAGACAAATTTGTATCATCGCGGAAAGGGAGAACTGTTACATAAAAGTCGCAGCCGTTAAACAATTTCAGGCCAATAGATTCCATTAAAATTCTCCGCGCGCTCTAGTTTTCTCCAAAGTTTCGTTTGGAATTCCACTTAGCTGGAAAATCTCGTTGCCGTTCGAGGATCGAGCGACCGCGTGACGGGTTTTCGAAAATCGTTCACGACCGACGGAGGGCGCCCCGTTGATAAGGTCCGGGCAGCTTATCGGCGTTCCGGCACTCATCCTCCGAAGGCACGACCGTTTCAATTCCTATGGCCAATTGGCACGGCTGACCCGTCATTAGGATCAAGGATCTTTATCGGCAAGCGAGAAGAGGCTTGGCCTAGCCTTTATTATGCGTGCACGCGTGCACGCTGACGGAGAGGCCCGGCGTATTGTCGCGGACGCGGTCCTAACGCGCGCAGAACAAAGTATTTGTAGTCGGGGATCGCGGAGGTCACCATGAAACCGGTGGTGGTCCTATTTTACCCGTTCCAACCTCGCGCCAAATATATCTCGGTAACGCAAAATTCCGCGTGAATACGGTAAACAAAAGTTTAGACAATGCCGCCGCGAAGTCGAGGGTAATTGGCCTACTTGTGTACCGCGGGGGTAGATTATTTGCTGCCCCCGGTTCTTAAACGCTGGAAAAGCGGCCGGGAAATTCTGCTTTTCGAATTTTATCGACCTTTTTCTATTTATACCGCGTCCCGTCTACTCTCTCTCTACGTTTACAGAACTTCTTTTTACGCAGACTGTGTTGGAAGAAGTTTCATTCCTAATTTCATTCCTCATTAAAAAACCAAGAATTACTTTTTAGACAAACTTTTTGAATAATTATCTAGTCTAAAATCATTGATATACATCTTCGTGTGTTTTAGTAAGCACTACTAAAAATTGTATCTTGAAGCAGTGCCTAGAAAAATATTTTTAAACGTGTCGAGAAAGAAAATTAATCCTAATCGCTCAAGTTGTATCAAATGGCTCCGGCATTCGAGTGTTATTACATTCTGTTAACTTTCTGTGACGCCTAAAAATCATCTCATCCTTGCTTTCGCCGAAGAGTTGCAGTCCACGCCGGGTATCAAAATGGCGCCTCCCCCTCCCCCCGTCGACGAAGAATTCTAAAAAGAAAAAAAAAAAAAAGCCATAGTGACACCATCGTTGGAACTAGAAGGCACGGCACTGATCTCTCCGATACAGAATCAGAGGATATAGTGCGTTCCCCTGCCACGATGTTGACTCACTAACACACGGAGAGTGAAAGCAGCTTAACCCCTGGCAGACACTCGCGCGCGTTACCGCGTGCACACATGTGCCTTCGCACCTTTCAGCGTGGCGCACGTGGGTTACGTCTACGGAAAGTAGAAGTTAGATCACAGGTGAGCGGTACCTGAGCGTCGGCTCCCTAATCGACTGTTGCTCGTAGGTCAGGATTAACCTGACGCGCGCTGTTCGAGCTCCTTCGTTCTCCGACCGCCATTTCTCTTTCCGACGATTACGGTTTAAACGGCCGCCAGACACCGGCCGCATTCATTAGACCGATAGCGACCTATTACTTTTGCAATCGGACCATTTCTTTCGCGTCTGTTTAGTCGCCGAGACACCATACTTACCCGATAAACCCGATCGCTCCCTTCTGACCTAATTGGGTGTAACGAACTCGATAATTTATCGAAACCGCTCTTTGATAGCGCTGCGACGGGAATGATCGCGGAGAGAGAGAGAGAGAGAGAGAGAGAGAGAGAGAGAGAGAGGGAGAGAGAGAGAGAGAGAGAGAGACGGTGATCGTTTGCGACAGGGTTCGCTGAACGGTCATTGAACGTTCGCGAACTTAGTGTTCAAACCCCTTCGTTTATTCTTCGCTGGATATATTTGCCGCGTTTTCGCCTTTGTTGTATTCATCGAAATCTATTAGGTTAATGCATATGAAATATCGGATTTTTATGTGAGTATATAAAACTGCATATCTTTTTTCAAAAGCTATTGATTTAATCAAAATGTGCCCCATTTGTTTCAATACACTTTTCCCAATGCGATTTTAATTCATAGATGTCTGTCTTCAAGAAATTCTGATTTTTCGGATCAATAAACTATAGTATAGAATTTCTTCAGACTGTCTCCATTTAGACCATAAAAACTACGCATACGTCGTACAAAACAATTGCGAAATTAAATAAAATAAAATGGAGTAAAATATAAAATTTTATAAAATATAGATCTTTCGCCAACCGACTTTCACTATCAAAAATCATTGAAAAAGTGTGGATATACACTCCGCGACTATAAAGATTGCTATAGTTGCATAAAAATTCGTAGAACGCGAGCACCGATATTCGTGCCGAAAAGTCAGGAACGAGGAGTATAACCCCGGTAATATGCGAAGGAAGGTTGAGCTTAAATTGACGTAAACTGGGCGGTGTCCAAGCCTAACCTGCCCTAACTACGAGCCTTGAATATACAGTTAGCGTGTCGTAGCCGTGACTGCCTAACGTCGGTTAACGGGAACGTTTCTAGCGGCGCGTATAGATTCCTTTCGAGTTCGAAGCTCCTCCGGTTTCACTTTCACTTCTCGCCCGTTTTTCCCCCGGACGAGTCTCGCTCCGATCTCTCTCTCTCTCTCTCTCTCCTCGGATCCCGTGGAACTTCGCCCTAATCTTCGCCGCCGGTTAATTGGATCGCGCGGTCCCGGTGATCGTGTTCGCGGGAACGATATCCCGTGAACGGTTACAAGGGAAGAGGCTGCTGGAATCCCGTTCGCGTTCACGAAATAGGACAGGCCGTGTCGGGATCGCGCGGAGGGTTAATTGCTTGATTCGCCAGACTTCGAAGTAAATCGTTTGCGCCCGTTATTGGACGACTTCGCCGCGTCTAGATCATGGTCAGACGGCAGATCGGTTAAACGGTTCGAATTGAATATATTACTATAGACTGTCGGACTACGTGACTATTCTAAATATAATCGAAGCCTGACCTACCCTAACTACGGCCGGCGAGCGCACAGCCGCGACATGATTGAACTCAAACGTTCAAGGAGACTTCCAATACGATTCCAGCGCTCTCCATTGTTAGCCACCTCGCGAACACAAAGTAATTAATCCTTTCTATTACTGTGTTTTTCTCGCGGTGCGCGCCGTTCCGTCTCGCAACTGATCGGAGACCTGTTTCAACACGTTATATTATAATTTTATTTCGCAGCGGGGAGTGAAGAATTAGCAAAGGGGCTGCAAACGCAGTTCGGCGATCATGAATACCAATTCTCAACCGTTTAGATTGGTTGTATTTATTTAAAAAAATTTGATTACTTGCGTGCAATATAGTACAAGTTAATACATTAAATTAGCCACGAATATAATTAGAATTACGAAGTGAATAGCTAAAAATCGTCACGTTCATTATAACTTTACTCTGATTATAATTATCAAAGTTTATACGTAAAAAAACAGGTAATAAACTCAAAGCACGCTAATCTATCTCACATAAAATCGAAATGTTTCGCAGCCAAAATTAAAATGGCTCCGAGCGCGAAGGGTCAATTCTCGCGCAGTTTGCAAAACAGTTGCGGCAAGCGTCTGGTTTAAAAAAAAAAAAAAGAAAAGGTAAGAGAATAACGGCCGGTTGTCGCAGCGGGACGACACCGTGTTCTGTTATTCGGCGCGTTTCGTGGTTAAAATTCCCGAGCTGAACCGGGGGGGTATCCCTTTTGTGCGGCCGGAAGATTTATCGCTCCCGGTTTCTAGGTTCCACGCGGGGCGGCCGTGTAATCGACCCTGCCAGCTTTACCTGAAACACCTGTTAGCTAATCTGTCTGTTCCCCGTCCGATTGCCGTGGAAAAGGAAAGCGGAGGATTCCCGCTCGCGAATGGAGCGTGGAAGAAAACTTTTCCCTCCGTGAAAGCGATCCTCGAGCGGCGGAGTTAACGCGGCCGGGCTCCAGTCGTTCGGTAAACTTCGTTAAAGGACTTCGCTCTTTTACATCCCTGTGACCGGGCCGCATACCTCCCAGCTTCTCCCTCGTTTTTCTCTTTTTCGTCGTGCCGCGAAAAAAATACTTTGTTCTTTTCATCGGCGCGCGAAGACGTCGCGGTTTTGTCCCGCGAGCGAGCGAGCGATTCGTTTCGCGAAGGATCGATCACAAGAGCAATAAGTTTCGGGAAAGTTACAGGAACGATCCGGGGGCGCAATGAACGATAAACGGTTAAGATGGCGGCGCTGGGAGAGAGGGCAGGGATAATGGCGAGGTAGTTGCGTCGGCGATAAGATAGCGCGGCAACGAACCACGCGATCGCAATTACTGGATTAAACTTAATGGCTGGCCACGTCCTTTCGATGCCGATTGTCATTGGAAACTTTTGCACTTTGCTCTTGTCGCCTTCTCGCTTATCGCTCGATGATATTCCGCGGCGGACGCTGCCGCGGCGTCGTCTTTCTTCCTTTCCGCTTGGAACGTCCAATTGGAAATTGACCGCGAAGTACGGCTCGCGTGAACTCTTATTATTCATTAGGAAATAGGACAGAAAATAAGTAGAAAAATAATTCGAGTTTCTAAAATCCCCGCATGGTCGAAGATATTTAATTAATTAAAGCTAGAAAGTTAATATCTAAAAAGTTAATATCTAGAAAGTTAATATTTATCCATATATTTATCATTAATATTTATCAATAAAAATGAATTTTTAAAATTGATGGGAAGTTATAATTGTCTAACGCGGCGCTCGACGTGTTAAAAGAAATTTCAAATAAACGCCTTCGATTGTACATAATTCGGTGTGACGCCTTTGCGTTTTCGAGAGATTGTCGTTTTTAATAGCGTCGTTGATTTTAGAGCGGATCGGTGCTCCCGGCCGGAAGTCTTGAAATTTTCGGCGCTCGCCGCAGGAGCTCGGAACGCCTCGGCATCGTCGGGTAGGGAAAATTTATGACGGCGATTCGAGAACGAGCAGTTACCCGGTTGCGGCCAAATTTTACGACTGTGGTTTTCGCATTTCCTTTGTACGGTGTCCATTTTTGAGGAACGACGGCCGCGTTACGCACCCGTAAATCACGGGAATGTCCCCGCGCAGGAATCTCTACGGTGGTACCTGCGAACCTCTGCCGGCTTATTTCTCGTCGACGTTGAAGAGCTACCCCCTTTTCTCAATTCTACAGTTTCTATCGGAGTCAATATTAATTTGCAATAATATTGATCTTTTTTTGGTAACTTTTCATTAATTAACACATTTTTTATTCATTTTAATCCTTTGCATTCTAGTGCTGACTAAGAGGCAATATTCAAGATTGTTATACGATGTGTTGAATATTTTTACATTGTCAAGTCTATTTATTATTAAAGAACTGTTCAAAGTATAGCTGTTATACTCACTCAATTTCGCGTGCATAAATTGCACCAATGAATTATAAAAAATGCAGACACCGTGGGTTATTCAAAATAAGTTTAAACATGGAGTTAAAATAGCGTCGAGTACAAAGGATTAACCAAATACCCATCCTTTCTTTAAAACAGAAAAATGTGTATAGAAATTTATAATATCAGCTTCATTATCACTGCAATAGTTCATCTAACCGATGTAGAATATTATAAAAATTCAATCAAGCTTGAAATAAAATCTCTACGTACATATATTTACAATTTAATTGATTTCTTAATTGCAGCTGACAGGCAAAGTATTTAGGACGCGATTAGACTGGATAGTTGCATTTTACGCAATCGATCAACATCGAATCTAATTATTTCCTGCAAATATAACAGGCGACGTTTCGCGAGTTGAGACGCGGCAAATGCTTGTCCCGTTCGACGGGACGAAAAATCAAAGGGTCGCGCGTAAAAGTCGCGCACAGGCGTGAAGTACGCGGCGCCCACGTTTGCCGGCCGATCGGTGGGGCGCAGAGTTTTATTGCATTCTGATGCAGGCCTACTTGCATCGAGACAATGGCACCGGGAGAGATATGCAACCGGCCCGAACAGATATGTCGGTGCAACGTACCCGACCGGCGGCGGCGGCGACTCGCGTGGGACTTCGTCTTCACGGCCGTTGCAACAGCTACCCACCGCTCGAGCAGATTTTTGACGAGCAGGTTGCACTTTCGATTCCCGCGAGTCCCATCGGCCGGGGGAAAGAAAAAAACGACTCGCGACGCGAGCGCGATACGATGAACTCTCCGGGAGCGTCTCTCAGTTCTGGATTTAAATGTTAACGGACAGTGATTTATCTTGCGCGCGGCGGTACAACCACCGATAAGTGAACTATCCGTTTCCAGGTGGCGGCCGCGAGAAATCGCAAAGGTTGGAATCGAGAATTTCGTAACGATTCTAATGTGCAGATAATACGTATGGCGAACGGATGCATGACGCGTTTCTGAGCGAAATGGATAGGTCGTGTACGGGCGAATTTCAGTTTATGGTTAGCGAATTTTAGGATACCTGTATATATATATTATATTTACGACTGATTACAGTGGTTTATTAAATGAAGTTATACGTTTTCGTTTAATTTATGTTTTTTACTTTTTTTAAATTGCATGAAGGAGTACAGCGTGATAAAATATGAGTAGCTGTTATTGACAGTAGATTTAAATTATTTAAGATTTTAGTGTAGTATTTTATTAGAATTGTTAAGGGTAGAATGACGTCTCTTTGTGCATTCTCTTCCTCTGCTATGGTTATTTTGCACGAGTACTGATGGGTACTAAAAGTAATAATCACACGTGGAATTTGCGTAAATTAACTACCATGATATTACAGATTTTTCAACGTGGCTGTATTAGCTATTAAAACAAATAAATTTATTTTAATTCGTTCGATAAATTATTCCACAAATGTATCGACCAAACCAATACCGAATAAGTTATCTCACTTGTCATTAAAACATTTCTCCGTACATAAATGACAATTTAATGCACAAGCGATCATTTCGAGACATGTCGCTTACGCAATCCTACTCGATCAACAATGAAAGCAATCGAACGTGTCGCCATAATTTCGGATCGCCCCGTTTCGACAAAACGGCCGACAAAAATTCACCTCGGCACATGAAATGTCGAAACCCGGTGAAAAATTGTAAAACTGGGAAGGAGGAGGGAGGGAGGGAGGGGGGTTGCAGTTAGCAAGTAATTCGCGTACAATTCCCGGTAAGTGCCGCAACAAATACTGCGGCAAATGGTCCGCTTAAACGTGCTATTACATCGCGCGGAACGCGCGCGCGCGCGCGCGCAGGGGGGAAGGGGAAACAAATCGAAGCAAACGAGCGGAGAATTTAGAAATCGGTAGCGGCCGCGTGTCCGCCGTCGTCCGCGAGCCGATTGCGGCAAGAATAGAATCAAGAACGGCCGGGGCAAAAATCGTTCCCATTGAAACCAGTTGCGCCGCTATTCATCCCGTTCGCGACCGGCCGCGGTTCATTTATCTCCCACATCCAAATTAACCGGTGTCCACCGACAATACCGCGAGGCGACAGAGAGAGAGAGAGAGAGAGAGAGAGAGAGAGAGAGAGAGAGAGAGAGAGAGACAGGCAGAGAAAGGGGGAGAGATCCGGTATCGTGATTCCGCATCGGGCCACCTGGGGGCAAAGCGGATTTTTCCCGGCGGAAACAACGCCCGGCTAAATATCGGTCGGGGGAACCGGCTACCAGAAAATTCCGGTCGTTCGCATAAATCGATCGGCTCGATAAACGGGCCCCGGCGATCGACCGGCGAAAACGCGCTGTCGTATACAATGGCGTGGAGATGCCCCTATTTCCGTGTCCCCGGATCGGAGACCTATATAAGAAATAACTCGTATACATAAATTGATGGTTTATATATTTTTTTTATTATTTGTCAACGGGCAAGATTTATGCGTCGGAATCTGGTAAATATTTTTTAATTGTTGCTATAGCAGTTCTGAAGGCTTAAATAGTATATTGTCTCAAAAATTGGAAAACAGGTTTTCGAGAAATTGTACGCGTTTTTAAGACATCCGAGATCAAAGTCTCAATGTTAAATTGTGTAATTTTGAATTGTATAATTATAGCATTATTTGCGTAATCGTGGAGATATTTGCGTAATCATAGAAATACTTGTATAATTATAGCAATATTTGCGTAATTTTAGCACAGTCAAATCTTCCAAATCAACCCATCGATTAACAAACGCCTCCAAAAATTGTTATATGACATTCCAAAATAATGTTATTCAAAAACATATATAATAAATTTATAATAAAACACCGTGCAGAATGCAACTATTGCAAGCATCAATTAATTCAACGTATATCCAAAATGCAGTATTTGAAATGGAAAGCTGTCGAAGGAACTATTTCAGACTTTGAGAGCAAAGGGTTAACTCTTCCATTGTTGACAACATTCTCGGATTCGGTAGCCACGGTTATATAAGTCTGTCGATTATTGTACAAATCGTACGAAGTCAGGGTTTGTTTTCGGGGAAGAGATGCGCCACCGTGCGACCACCACTCGCGGAACAACGGAATACACCGGGTGAAAGAACTTTATCTGGCAGCCAACTCACCCGGTAGCGTAACGCCTTTTAGCGTATTACGTGTTGCGGTTACGGCCGATTTCCGCGTTTTCTGCGCCGCGGCACGGCCGCGATCGTTTCCGTTCGTGTCGACGATCGCGTGATCGCTTCCCCCGGATGTTTAACCCCATCGGCGGCTCGCGCCGGGTCGCGCGCGCCGACTTACTTTGAATAAACGAATTCCTTGAATCCACTGTCCCCTTCCTGTCATCGGTTTAACCTAATGACTGGGGAGAAGACTCCAATTCCGAGAAAGAATCATTTCCGAAATCGACTGAACATGGATGTAATTTTTTTTCAGGATAATGGCACTGAATATATTCGCCACGAAAATTAAAGTTTAATAAAAACTGAAAGTTTGATGATAGTTCAATCGATTTTATTGACGGATGGATTGTATTTGTAATAAAAATTGAACGGATGAAATACAAAACTGTGGAGTGGGTAGACAAATTTATGAACATTAAACTTAAACGATATATCCAAGTTAAATAAAGTATGCTTGTATATTTCTCATAAGTCAATTAGAAAATCTCTATTTCGTATAAGAATCTGCAATTTCATAATTATAGAGACAAAGTAATTTTTATATTGTCATTGATCAGTAATCAAAAAGTCCATATTTAATATTTCTTTTTTCTATTATTGCTAATGTCAATTCATATGGATACAATGGTTTGTGAAGTTTATGGTCTATTTGAGAATAAATGAAGGAAATATACTTGAGGATTAATAAAATAAAATAAAGTATAATAAAGAGTATAAAGTGTGATAAATATGTGTAAAATAAAATGAAATGTAACAAAAAGGAATAAAATAAAATGAAATGTATCAAAAATGAATAAAATAAAATAAAATGTATCAAAAATGAATAAAACAAAATAAAGTACAATAAATGCGTATAAAATAAAATAAATATATATAAAATATAATAAAATTACAATTGCGTCAGTAGAACGAATGCCGAATACCAACCCGATTAGAGGTGCCCCTAAAATCGTACAACATAAAATTCGATTTCCACGAGCACTCGCATCGCGGTGCTATATTACGTATAAAGACGTTCGACGCTCGAGAGGAAATAGATCGTAGCGCGCCGATACCGTAGTACGAGCCAGCATGAAAATCGCTGTTAGCCGATTAAGATCCGATACGCAATCGTCGATAATTGCAGAAAAGGGTCGTTGCGTTAGTACTGTAACGGGAATCGAACCGCTTTTACACCGTCTAATTTAATATATTCCCACGGGGAAGGGAGAGATCGTGTGCAGAAAAGAGAACGAAGTCAGACCGCAGAGTTGCGGAGGTGTTTCGAAAACGTTGCGTCGCGTAATCGCGGCGCTCTCGCACGGGTCGAGCGAGATGCGGCGCGGCCTCGCGCGCGCGCGCGCGCACGCACGCAGCCGCCGTTGCAGATGCAATTGCTCAATGAGCCGTGTTGGTATGTGCACCGGTCACCGACTCCCAGCATCTGATTCGATTCGGTAAATTGACCGGCGCGCTGACGAAACACGCTTTGAGCGGGGATTGGAAACACAGAAAACTCGCGCGCCGTCCCCGGGCTCGCACGCGCGCGCGCGCGCGCAAATTGATTAATATCGAGCAGCCCTCCGCGATCGATACCGATTTACCCGGTCACGTCGACCCGCGCCGCCCATAATCGCCGGGATTAATCCGCTTAAACTGCTCGGCAAACATTTTGTCCCTGCGACCCTACAGCTACCAAAATATTAACCCTATAAGCGACTAGACCGTGACGGTCGCGAGCTTGCGTAACCAACGAGCTCGATAACATTTATTCGATATTTAATCGCGTGACAATCCCGCCGTTTTCCACGCCAGTTTATTCTACCCGCTGTTTTTATAATTAAAAATAGTACGTTGTTTATACTTTAACAACTGTGGGACAGTTATTTGATAACGGAGAAACAACTGGCAAATTTTTATCGTTTACAAGTTGATAAAAATGTATTTTCTACTCCAATTTTCAGGTGTATTTTTACCTTAACTATACTATTGTTAACAATAAAATTCGTATTGAGAATTATTATCAAAGTTATTTTCAATCTATGAAAATCGTCTAAACGAACAGATGATGGACATTAAAACATTGCTCACGATTTTAGATTATATATGATCTCATCCGACTTTTAGTTTAAATAAAATTCGTGTTTAATCTACGCCTATAAAAATTTATGACTTTCTCTGTTTGTGTTAATTGCAAAAATTAATGAGAAGAATTAATGGTAGAGGCCAGTATTAAAATGAACAAAGGAAACGATTAAAGTATACTTGCTTCCTAGATTTCGCACTCGGCGCAAATTATTTTTTCACACAAAAATCCACAGTTTATACAAAAATTACGTTATCGTATTAAAAGCGATGTACGAGCAAGAGGTGCCGGAGAACAAGGCGAGACTGTCGCAACACGTTCGGTACTTTCGATTTCCGCGAACTTTCGAGCGATCGAGGACGAAATCGAGCAGCAGTCGCCGGGATCGATGACGCGCGAACGACATCCAGCGAAATTGGACGTACCGGGCTGACCTATTCATCCATTAGCACGGGGATACCTCGCCTCGTTTCCAACTTTGGATGTAGGGTAGACTTTCCCGGCCGGATCGTTCCAGTCAAGCCACCAGGCCTACGCTTCTACGGCTCTGTTACGAAACAGGGACGGGGAGACCTAGTTACCCACATTCTGCGCCAGATATTGGCCGGTAATTAAATAGCCGCCGATTTTCCGCCAACCTTTTGCCTTATAGCCTTGCCTCGAGACGACGTCAAGCTACGCCCGCCCGCCGCCGCCGCCGCAAATGCCATTTATTATTATGCATTCTGTTTTCGGCCCGCCGTCACCGTGTCACCCACTGCTTCCAGCCACAGCCTCGCGGCAACTCCGCCAAAAACCGCGCCGCGATTCTCTCCGTCCCGCTTCCGACAATTCCATTTCGAAAGAAAATAAATCGTGCTCTGTCCGTTTTTTATAATTCACTGATTTTTCAGAGAACACCGTAGCTGGAAATGATATTGTAATTAATTTGAAATCCACTGCAGTCGTTGCTGCAAATTTTCGTGGAATTATTTTCGTAACAAGTACATGGCTATTTTAATTGCACGGTTAAGCAATTATTACGTATGTTTTATACCTAGAGTTTTATTTAGTTTTTATCTTTATTCCAATTACTTAGGTCATGGGTAAGCGATGGTTTTCTTCTTTCTTTTATATTTGATATTTTTAATTGCAATTTCTCTTCTAGATCGAATAATTTTTACGCGATTTTTCCTTTTTAGTTCTCTTTCTATAAACATATTGCATTCTATTATTCTAACAAAGAGGGTATCTCCTATCGATGAAATAAATATTGTTGCGATCATTGTAAACAGAGCCCAATTGAAACAGTCGCGTAAACCTCTGATCCCTTTCATCTCGCAACAATTCGAAAACAATTTCGGACAGCGCTAAAAAAATGTGCGGCCGTAAAATGTTCATCGAGCCCCGAAAGCGTCGGAATTTCCTCGCGAACGAAACACCGTTGTTATCTAATTAGTCACGGAGAGTGTGGATTGCGAAATTCTTGCATCTAAATGCACGAAACGGCCGGATCGAAAAAGAAAATCCCCGGGCGAGTTGCACGCACTCGGTCGCGTGCTATACCGATCATGTAACCGGCATCCACTTTCTAATGCTTCACAATATTACGCAACCCGCGTATACTTGAAATTAAGAATCGTCGGACTCAATTAACTTTATTACCCACTTTTCTGCTTTCCTTTCTATCGTTCCGCGGTTCGCGCCGCCCGCCCCGCGCCAGACCATCGGATCCGTTTCTACGGTTGCCGCGAAATCGGTCGCCGGCGTTGCTCGCAACAACGACGATCAGCGATACACAACATATTGTTTCCCGCGCCGGCGACGCTCGCGCGGATGGGATACGATTCATTAACGGCGAACGAATTCGTATCTGCGTCTTGTAAATCACCGTCGCCGTGGGAAACCTGCCAAGTATCGGGGAACTATCGGACGCTCGAACAAATTGATTCTATGCGCGGGGGGCCTCTTAATAATGGCGCGATCGCAATCGTTTTATTGAAACGAGATTAGAAATTTCGGGACCGGCCACGGGTTACCGCGCTGCGCTGTGGGGCGAATCGTTCTCGTCGAATCGAACATCGATTTATTCATCTATACGAGTTAGTAAAATTTTTTACTTTGTAACAATGATTATCTGTGATTTTTAAAAGAAGAAGAATAGCCTATTCTATTGAAATAAATCCATTGTTGTTTTATATCTCAGCCACCAAAGTTATATACTTAATCTTTTTATTTTTATATGAATTTAAAACAATTGTTTTCCCTTCTTAGTCACGAATATATTCGTTCAATAAACATGAATTTCAACCACAAATAGAATTAACCGAATGAGAAATTGACTGCTGTCTCTCGGAATGATTATAAAATATTTTTATTTCGATAGACAGTTGCATTAAATACGTTTGAAATAGCTTCTGTAATTGCACAAAATCTGATTAATCTTTTAACGTTTAAATTCACTCGTTGCTCATTGAAATGTTGAATTACTGTTATAGGAATGTTGGCATACGATTTGCTCCCTGGGACTATGCTGAGAAAGTATCTCGCTGATAAAAAATTGATGGCGTAGCGGCAACCACGGAAAATCGGCGTCTCGCAGCCGATACTCCCTTTATGACAGCGACACGGGGCGAAAGTGTAATCGAATTCGCAGGAAAGTTAACCGACGCGCGTCCCCTGGCTCGTAAACTTTCGAATATGCGACGACGTTTATGCATCAGTTCTCCCTTGCAATAGGGCACGTTCGATGCTCGTCCTTAAGCTGAATTTCCACTCGGAGAATGTGCGGGAGAAGATCAAACGGATGCTCTCTAGGATTAAGCACTATCTTCGAAATGCATCCGTTTGTACTTATTTTATTCTCTGGTTAATAATTTAATTACTATTTTGTTTCATATCTGCTGTAAATGATTAGAACGTGCTATCTACTTATAGTATACAGTAGCTTCAAATATTAATAGCAATATTAATATTATCTAAGAAGGTAAATCATTTGATTAATACATTTGAAGGCAATTTATTTGATTAATATATTTGAAGGTAATATATTTGATTAATACATTTAAAGTCAATATGTTTCATTAATATATTTGAAGCTATTGTATACAAGACAGAAACTTAGATATTTCAGAATACATTTCATAATTAATTATTTTATTTAAATAACAGCTAAGAGATCACTTTATATAAAATACATAATCATCACGAACGATGTTACCAATAAATTGCTATATAAAATTATTAAGCATTCGTTCAGGTTTCATTAATATCGCCGACGATACTAAATGCCGAATACCGACGATTCCAGTAAATCGCGATCCACCGCGATCCTCCTCGATCGTTTTACAGCCGTCGTTTGAAAAATCAGGACGAGTTTGCCTCGCCAGAAGTGACCCGTTCGCGGCGGTTTCGCAACGCGCAACCTCTCCTTCGCGAAATTTCTTTGCGCGTGCCCGATAACGCGAAACCGCGAGCATGTTTCAACGCGGTGGAAAAAAAAATTCATACGTCAGAGATTGTTGTCCGATTTTTCTCGAACGTCTCGCCGCGGCCGATTGTCAGCTTACGTAAAATGGCAAACCGATTATGCAACACCCGGTTAGTCCACATTGGGTAATGTGTGCTTCAGAAAAAAGGATTCGGTACAAGGTCAAGCTTTGTGCTCGCGAAAATCGCTGGAAAGAGCCGCTTTATTGTTTATTTTGTAACATTTCTATTCGTTATCTCGACAATTTGTCGCCGGCGACGTTGTTATTTATTAAAATGCGCGCGAACGGGGGTGGGGTGGGACTTCGGCGTCCACTTTGAGGGGGTTAATACTTAAACTTTTGTTTAATTATGACGTAACTTTACTTATGGTGGGAGGAAATTGACAACGCATCGATTAACCCCTTGAGTGACTAGCTAGCTATAGTCATTGGTTCGCGTCTAATTAAATATTACGTACGCTGCTTTATTTGATCCACTTCTTAATTTTTATTAAATGAGAAACTGCGCTATTTAGTCAACTCTTTAATAGTATTTGTAAGTGATAGTTAATTTTGATACAGGCGGCGTTAACACGTAATTATGCTGCGTCGTCATTTTATTCTCTCGCAGAACGCTAATATTTTATTTTTTATTGACACAAAAGTATTGAACAATCAGAATCAATTGTACTCTTTCAATTTTCCTTAAAACAATGAATAAGAATTGCGACTAAGTATAAATAAGTAATTAATACTGGTCCGTTCAACTCGCAACATTAGTCAAGGGTTAATCAAGCTTGAAAAAGCCAGAGCACATTTGGAAGCAAGATGGCCTCCATCCGGAACGCGCGTACGAGAACGAGCAGCCGAATTCCATAATACCTATCCCACGATCTCCCCCACGGCAAAACGTTGAAAGTATTATAAAACGGTTGACAAAAAGCCAGTTCGTCCCGATCAAACAAATAACGCGTCCCATGAAAAAAAAGAAAAAGAAAAAAAAGAAACGCGTAGAGCGAGAGGTCCGGCGCTCGTAAACGTCGCGGAGCTACCGCTGAAACGCTTAACGCATAAAACGTTCCGGATCCCGAGCTCATCTCGACTAATCCCGAGCTGAAAACAAAAAGTATTAATCACCGTGTCGCTTGGATGGCGGGAGGGGGAGGGGGTAGTCGAAGCGCGAGAGAGGTCAAACGGCGAGGGGGCTAAAAATCAATCGGCCGGATCGCGTTCACCTGCACACGGCCACGGTACGTGACGAATGCATCGTATATGCGATTCCGATGCAACGGCCTGGTTGTCCCAGTGAGCGGTCGTTCACCCGCGGTCTCGGGTCCGAGCTCGAGCGAAGCCGAGCGAGTCCTCGGCCGCCCCGACGGATCGGGCCATTCTTTTCTCCCGATTTAGACCGCGTTTTGCATCTTTCTTTGGTGGCCCGATCAGGCCGGCGGGAGGGCCGCGGGGTGTACTCGCGCCCGCGCCCGTGCCCGCGCCAGCGCGCGCGCGCGCGCGCGCCCCGCGATACAAATAACCGATTCCGGTGGACAAACCGCGAAATCTTCGACTCGAAATATTCCCGAGAGAGCCGAGCAGCGCCGCCGCTCCGAGCCGCGCCGCGCCGGCAGCAGCTCCCTCGCGGCCGACCCCGTGCTCCAACCGAGGACGTTGCACTTTGACCGCGTCTAATATAAGACACAAGCTGATACGGGAGCGGAGGACGCGCGGGTATCGCCGCTCCGATTACCATCTCCGCCGCGTGCCGGGCTGCTCCTCTCGATTTTCACCACCGATAGCGGTCGCCATTTTTTAACGGACCTCCCTTCCGGCCTGCCACATCCTCCTCGCCCTCATCCTCAATCTCAATCTCATCCTCATCCTCGTTCCCAACCTCATCCTCGGCCTCGTCCTCGCCCTCCCGCCAGGAGCTGACGTCTCAACCCCCCTACCCTCGCGACCCAACGTTTCGACATGCGCCGAAAACCCTTCTAGAGCGTTTCGAATTCTCTCCCCCCGCCCGCTGCCCCGGCTCTCCCGAATACAAAGCCGGCAAAAGTATTCCACGAATTCGACGCACCCCTACCCCCCTCTCGCGCACCCGCGGCCCCATCGCGCCGCGATTTCTTTCAATTTATACAATCGATCGGAC
>NC_135780.1:3777073-3849449 GCF_028453695.1 Augochlora pura
CCATGCTTTTTCAATCTGATCCCATTCTGAATACTGCATTCAATTCTTGCGCTGCTTGAAATGTTGCATACATTTCTTCTGAACATATCGGATTAATTAAAAACAGAAATATGATCGCTTTCTGTGATACAGAGAATTGATTTGCTTTGACAGAGATAAGGAGAAATAATTTCTCGAATCCTATTAATTATAATTGATAGCAGAAATATCATTTTGTGAGATCACTAACATATTTTTATATTTGACAAATTTAATGCTATTCATTTTTGTCAATACACACGTTTAATCGTGATATATAATTTAAAACATTCAACTGCTCGGTTCAGCGTGAATTAAAAAATTAATTCGTTACTTTTCTATAAAAAAATGTCTTCTAATTATTTTACACTCTTTATAACCGCTACTTGTAATTATATACTAAATAATTATTAATTATATTATATACATTATTATTACGTTAACTTTGAGATCACAAACTTTCATTCGCGAGAACCGTGTAAATACACCTCCGTAAAAAATTTTATTCAAACACCATACTCCCCAACGTTGTACCATTACACGTTTTATTCAAAGCGTTGGTTACTACCCTGTAAATAAATATAAATACTCCGAGCGTAAAGGGTTGCGATAACGAACGCGCACCATTCCGTCTTAGTATCGAAACGGAAGATATCTTCTGAAACCCTCTGTCCCCTATGTAACGGAATAAGATTGCCGGTCGCGTGAAATACGAGGTATCAGATAGCCGCATGTAAATCGTGCGAGAAGTGAAATATTATCAAGGGGGGGAGGGGAGGGTAGGAGGGTTCTTTTCTGGCCATTAGGAGAGACGGTGTAGTAGGCGCGACCTTCAAAACGTGAAATTGCGGCAGGCCTCGGATCTCGCCTAGCGGAGAGAGTATTTCAGCGATTTCTTTTCGGAAGCAGTGCAGCCGGGGATGGTCGTCGATCGGACGAGACAGAGGGTGGAAAGTTGAAACGCAACCCCCGGGTGGGCGTTGCAAGGGTAGTTTAGTGGCGGTCGTCATGGTAACTCCGAAGGCTCGGCGTACACTGCACCCCCATTACAGACCTTGAATGAGAATCGAAGGGCAAACCGTGGACGAGGGTATACTGAACTTGCGAGCGTCATCTTTTCCTGCTGCTACACGCCCGTGATTTTCTTCGATCATCGTCTGCGATTATCTTGCGCTGCGTCTGTCCTGTCGCTGCCTTTATTTTCTTTAATTTGCGATGCGTTTCCTGCGTTTTTCATTCGTCGGAATTTTCAGAAAATAAGGTATAAATGTGAATTTTGAAAAAGTAGAGTGTAAATGTGAATTTTGAAAAAATATAAATGTAATCGTAATTATTGTTGCAGTAAATGTAATTGAAATCGTCGTTGTTGATATTATTGGAATTATCTTTGTCAGAGATGTAATTTTCATTGTCACAAGTATAATCGTAATTATTATTGTCGTCGATATAATGGTAATTATCTTTACCATAAATGTAATTATTGTCATAAATGTAATGGCAATTATTGCTGTCATAAATATAATCGTAGTTGTTATTATCACCAATATAATGCCAATTATCGTCATCGTAAACATAATCACAATCATCATTATCATAAACATAATCTTAATAATCATAATCATAAATATAATGAGAATTATTTATGAACAACGTTCAACCATTTAGAATGTAAATCTTTGTAGGAGCTCATATTATTTCTCTTTCAAGAATATATTTATATTTCTCATATTCGTTTCTCACTCTCTTGTTAAAAATATAAAATACACTCTAAACATATTTTTTTCTGTGCCCAGCTTCTCACCAAATTTTAAAGAATTGTTTAACAAATAGATTAATTTTGTTAACAGCTGAGGAAGTATTTTAGTAAAGAGACATATAAATGAGAATTATGTGGCTAATATAGATTCACAACTGTATATTATATAAAATACATTTCCCTATTAATTATTATTTAGCTATACTATTTATAGTCTTATTGTATTATTATTATTATTATTATTATTATTATTATCACCACTATTATTATTATTATTATTCAGCCACAAATCTGACAAAAAACCATCTCGCCGAATAAGAACAGACAAACGATCACAACCATAAGCCCAGTTTCCACGTAACAATTTTCAAGAATCTTCCAAAGGACTGTTGCTGGAAAATCGCCGAAAGGTGTTGGATTCCGCGAGGAATATAAAAGTCGGCGGTTTCGGTCTGCGGGCAAGACGGCCCTCGAAAAATGTCTTCGGCAATCGAGCGGTTCTTTGTCTCGCCGAGGGGGCCCCGGAGAGTGACGTCCCGCCATTGGCCGATTTCAATCTGCTGTTTGAATATTCCATTTCTTTCTGCTGCAAGCGCACGCGTTGCATTTTCAATAGCCTCGTCCAGGCACGGCCAGTTCCGTCCCGACAATGCGTCCAGTTCAAGCTCGAAAAAAGAAGAAAGCTCTCGAAGAGATGCGACTGGTCGCCGGCGCGACGCCGCGGCCCTCCCGTGGGCCCTCCACCACCTCCTCCTCCTCGTCCTTCTCCTCCTCCTTTTTTGCATTACACCGTGCGAATACCGTAGTCCTCTATTTCGCAGTTCCGAGGACTCCACGGAGGTCCTTCGCCTCCTGGAAGGGATCGACGTCCCGGTCACCGACATCGGGTGCAGTAACCAAGGAGTAGGTTATCCGCGGACCTTCACCGCGAGCCGTCAGGTCGAAGACCCTACGGTACCTTCGAGACTTGATCGAGCCCGGCCCATTCCGCTGGGACAAGGCTAATAACTAGACTGCGTACCCTTATTTAAATTGATATTCGCTATTTAAATTGATACGCTCGGAACGCGGATAAATGCATGAACTGCCATCAAATTTCGTGTCGCGGATTTTCTGGCAATTGTTGCTGGCGATGGGGGCTAGATTTAAAATTATTTAAGCTGTTCTTTGAAAGATTGTTTATATATTCCTTACAGGGTTCAAGTGAATGTGACGTAAATCTCGATGATCATTTAGGGGTGGCTTGTAATTTTATTTTATATTTATTTAATTTTGATCATAGATTTGCAGTTTCGAGGGAGAAATTTGTAATTATTATATTTTTCATAATAAATTTGGTATTGTGATGTTAGGTATTATAAATTGAATTGGGAAATAAGAGTGCTCGAGATATTTTATTGTTTTTTTTTGTATGTATCTATTGCTGCTAGAAATTCAGAAATTTTATAATTTAAACAATCGGTTTGTAAAAAGATTTATAATCGGAGGTCAACGGTTTTTAGAATCGGGCTTGGAATTTTTATTCCAACGAGTTTCATCGTATTTCGAAAAATCTCAATTTTTTAACAACGTTCTACGTACACTCGGTTGCAGAAAAACCAAATTGCTATAAATACGCGAAATCCTCAGTCTGCTGATAAAAGAGCCGCGATGTTTACACAAGTGAATATTTCTCGAGATAACATTTACGAATGAAGAAATCCGACAAACCTTTTTGCACCGTATAATTTACTATAGTAATACCAGTTCACTATAGTATTACTAATAATAGTAATTTAATATAGTAATTTTATTGTCATCTTATACGAATGTATATAAAAAAATAATCTTCTTATAGAAACAAGCGCTCGATTTCTTATCCGATGTCACGCCGAAAGATCGATAATCGCTACGAGATCGATTCAATTGCTGGCAATTTGAAACAGATTGTATCGCGTGACAACGAAATTTTAAATATCGATATGAATTATTCACTTTGAATAAATTATTTTTGACACATTGCAATCGGAATGATATTTGCCATTGTATTCTTCAAATTGTTTGGAGAATCATCAACCTGGTTAAGCTGTTTCATAATTAAAAATTGATTTGCAGGAATTGATGTAACGTGTGCTGTACAGAGCATAATTAATGCAGACTGTTGTTCATATATAATTATTAGACTGTGTAACATCGCGTAAAATAGATTTCGGAAGTAAAGTTTGGATGTCAATAATATTGCTTCGTTCGGTAAATTTGATAATTTCAGAGTAGTTTAATAATTATTGTATGGGCTCGTATAATATATGAATGCATCGAAAAAGTGGGAAGTAATTAATATATTATATTCTGATATACTATTATTAATGATCTATATCATTTAATATCTATGCACATTATATATATAATACATAATATTTCTATATTATATATATGTTAATATAATATTATAAATGATCTATATCATTTAATATCTGTCTGTATTAATATAATAAATCCATATATCTATATCAGTATGAATATAATATTATAAATGAATATGATATATATCATAAATGACTTTATACATCATCTGATAAATATAATATAATATGATACAATATAATGTAAATAAATATAAATAAATATAAATGACGTCAAGATCGCGACATCAGCCCATCATTCTAGCGCCAAATAGCAAACCACTATTTCCTTTCTATCAATAAACAATAAGGTGTCAGCGGCGATCCAATCGCAGGGAAAAATTCTGAGGGCCTCTAGTTTGCAATATTCGCGAGCGGGTCGCAGATTGAACATTCACGGCATCGCATCGGGTCCGATCAGTTCGAGCATCAACTCGAACCAGCGAGAAAGTGTGCGCGCCGAGAAGGCGAAGCAAAAGGGCGCCTCGCGCGCCCTAGATGGGGTCCCTGCCCTTAACGTCGAAGGTCGAGGACCTTTCAACGACTAAGCTGTCTCCTTCCTTCCTTCGTTTTACTCTGCGGCCCTCTTCCCCTTCCCCTCCCTTTCCGCCTCTTATTTTCTCCTCTTTTCTCTCTTCCCTTCTCTTCGCTTCTTTTCTCTTCTTGCTCGCCGCGACGCCGGGGCCCTTTTTGCGAGCACCTGCCCCAATAGACTGTTACCGGACCAGATGCCGCAGGATCGACCAGTTTAAGCTCGATCTCCCGACGATAATTCGATAATGTCGTGAACCACATCAGCCCCGACACAATTCGTCCGCCGGCGGACCACTGCCGTGATCGCCCTTCTCGCCGTCCACTCTAAGGCGACTCGACGGGAACACTCTTGATCCTATTACGGTCCTATTACTAAGAGGATCTTCGAAAACTATCGTCCCTCCTCGTCTCGTCGAACTCTGTCGGATTTTTTGGAAAGAAACTCGCCGGTCCGCGGATTTTATTCGTCTTGGCATTTTTAAGCGAAGGAAGAACGGTATTTCTTTATATATAATTTAGTGATTTTCTTTATATATTATTTAGCGATTTAAAATTCTGAAGTCCTTTCGATTTTTCTGTTAACTTAATTTTAATCTGCATATCTCGGAAGAGTAATTTCGTAGCCAATTTTTTGACTCTTTTGACTCTTCGACGCCATATTAAATACGAATTCTAAATAATTATGGACGACCCAAGGTATCTTCATTTTATATAATTTATTGGTGCAATTTATGAGTACGAAATTGAATCTATGTTACAGTTATATTCTTAACAATTATTTAGAAATTGATTTGGCAGGGTGAAAACATTTTTATTAAACATTATATAATAATCTTGATTATATAGCAATCTCGAACAGATAAAAGTCTCTCTTTCTCGATTACCTCTTCAATTAAAATAACTAAAATATTCCCACAAACAATTCTTTAAACAAACTTCTTCATTCAAGCATAAATCATACTATAAATCATGCTAAGTTTCACCCTCTTAGTGTCAAAGTACGATATATAAATGACTTATTACAAACAACAATTTCATTTCTCATTTCTCCTTTGTTTTTGAATTTTGTAATTATCAGATTTTACCAAATTCTTGCAATTTCCTTACAAAACTTTATTAAACAAGTTTTACACATTTCGCTCTGGGTCGGCGCTGAAAGGGTTAAATAAAACGAGCAATCTCATCATTATCACCAAACAATCTACAAGTAAATACGTATAGAAATCTGTATACAAGTCGCGTTTCAGACACGGTGACTTTTAAACGAAACGAATATTCGCAGACGTATATCTGCGTGCGTAAGAATCTCGATCTCCGTCGCCCTAAAAATCCAGCACGATGGATATCTTAGGTGGATTCCTTACGGAATGGTTCACGCGGAGGAGGAGCAGGAGGCGGAGGAGGAGGCGAGCGCGGAGCGCGACGAGCACGGCCGCGGCAAAAGTGCAACGCTCGGACAAGGTTCAGTGTACACTCGGCGTGCGATGCCACTGACCCATTAATACATATAAAGCTCGGCTGCACGCCTCAATTTACATCGGCCGGTAGCCACCATTTGAATTGCTAAGCCTCCTTATGCAAGTATAATACGCGTCGCGGTTTCGGTAACGCTTGATCGCCGCTAAACTGCCGTCGCGGGTGCCTTCTTTTTTCTTTTCTCTCCGCTCGGCACGCCTCCGTACACCTCCCCTCCCCTCCCACCCACCTCTGTCCGTCGAACTCTAACGGTAAGGAAACTATCATTTATCTCTTCTCTTTCATCTGAGAAAGTCCGCGCGCGGCGAGATATATCGGGACCAACTTTCCACGGCCGTCGAGACGCCGGCTGGAAATTTCACCGCGAGTTCCCCCGGCATTGTATCTACGCCCGGCGAAACGAGAACTTGTTACAGAGCGTGGTTGGATACGCGAGCTCGGCTATTTATGCGAAGATAAACCTCGTTTAATCGCGGGACATCGGTGACGTACCGCGGGGAGGGGAGGGGAAACTCGGGGACGTTCGTGCCAGTAGAACTTTCTTGGTACCGCTGGAGTCGAATCGAATAAAAACGATACAGAGCAACGCCGTTCATATGATAAATCGGTGATATTAACTGGTTACGATTTTTTATAAATATTAATGAAACGTATAGACCCGATATAAACGGGAACAAGTGTTAATCTAATTCTAGATAAACGATTTCATTTTTAGAAGTATAATACGAAAAACATGGGAACGTTTATTCGAAAAGAAGCCTGGCATAGCAGTCGTGTAATTTATATGCAACTAATACACCAGTCGAAATAATTATAATCTATTGCAGACGGTGAATCATGTAATTAATTCGAGTTGAGTGACCAGCGACGATATCGCGGAAAGTGTGTACACTCGGTGGTCTAGAAGTACGGAACTCTGTGTAATAAAACTCTATGAAATATTCAGACGATATATATAAACAGAAAATAGATAGATAAAGAATACTTACTAGTTACAAATTAATTAGCACTGAGAATAATCTCTAAAAATAATCTCTACGATAATTTCTTTCAATCGAGAATTCATTCGAGACTCGATTCCGAGTAAAACGAATAATAATAAAAATATTAGGTTCGTTAGGGTTTTGGAGTTACCACGTGGCATTTGAGAAAGCTACGAGTTAAAAGTGGTGTTGGACGAACGCAGAACATTCTCAAGGAGTCGTTTCGAATGGCGATTAGCCTCGCGAAGGGTTAGCAGCTTAGAAGCTGGGACAAGGCCGAGGGTGCATCGTCCTGTGCACCGAGGTCTTTGCACCGCGAGTGCAATGGTACGGGACGACTGTGCGCCGGGATGAATCGTGCTGTAAACAACTGGCTATGTGGGCCAGACGATCGTTGAATGAACGAACCAGCCACGATCTTTTTAAACATTCCGGAAAAATGCGCCGGCTATCAGTCTGGCGATCGGTTGCGTAACTATGCCGATCCTTTATCGAATAAATGATCGATATTACCGTCACGAACGAATACACGGTATGTTCTTTCTCATATGTATTATTATTATTATTATTATATATTATAAATTATTATAATGATGATTGTATTTATTAAAATATGTATTTGAATGAAAAAGGATATGAAAGACTGCATCATAAAAATATCTATATAATTTTCAGTAAATATCCATATACTAATCAGTTTAAAGAATAAATTTAAGTAAATATTGCATTTATAAAAATGTTACGATACAGACCTTTTTTATTTAAATTCATATTATCAAAGCAATTAATATTTCAACATTTTTATAATTGCAGTGTGTAAAGGAAAAGATTATATAGGATAAGCATTGTCTTCAATTCATTCTTTTACTGACTGCAATTACATTAATATTTTTGAGATGCACTTTTTATTTGTTTAAGTACATTTTATAATATGTAATATATAACATAGTTAACAATATAATAATATATAATATATAATACTAACAACAGTGTATAACGTATAATATATATAGTCAGTAATATAGTCAATTCTATAATATTATACATTATGTGAATAATAATGACAACAGTATATGACATATAATATAACATATAATATATAGTCAATCACACAGTCAACTGTACAAACTGAATAAATGAGTACTGAATACTGAATAAAGAATACTGAATAAATAACTATGTTAAAAAATGCATAACAAAAACATCTTCGTAATTGTAATAACTGAAAGAAAAAATTGAGAAGGGGTCATTTCGACTGGTACTTCAGTTCTACTACCAACCGCGGGGCATAACGCGGAGGTTCGCGGAAAAAGTCGGTCCGATTAGGCGTACGATCCTAAACGCGGCGCACGGGAAACGCACAACGGACGATCAGAGGCATGCGCGCGTTTTACGATTCGCCCAGTGAAAGCGCCGATAAAACGGATTTCAATATGTTTCCTGTTTTGTAAGCCGCGAATCTGTAAAACGCCGACGTTACATAAATGTCCGCCGTCCGCTTGTTGCGTCTGGCAAAATAAAAAGTTGTATAACGAATAAAGGGTTATATACCTCGATCGCCGACGTGTGCGCGCCGCGCCAGAATTTCTTAGCGGGGGAATAATGGTTGCGCGTTGCGTAACCGGCGGAACGTCGAATCGCATTCTTCCGTATCCTCTTTTTGGACCGTCACCGCGTGCAAACCGCGCGTTTTCCGGCCCCGGCCGCGCGGCCGCTGTGCGAACAACGCGACGAACCGTCATTGTAAACAGACCCACATGCGGGCCAGACTATATCATCGAACGAGACACATTTCTCTTCTCTAGCGGACACCTTGGTTTTTGCCGGAGGGTGCCACCTGCGCGACAGCCAACGCACGAGAGCAGAAGCATGTCTCGCGCAAAATAAGAATCGACTGCGGGACGCGGGAGCTGTTTTAAAAATAATTTAGGCAGTTGCAAGCGTTGCTGCGGCATTCCTTTTTTTATATTTTAATGCGTCGTTGTTTTAAAATTAATATTTTCGTTATATATCTGTGGTATAATGTGGACTTTTATGTAGAATAAAAGTTTTATGCTTTGGACGCAACCTGCGGGAACTGTATTTATTTTTATAATTTTTTAGAGGCTCGAAAGTAACACTAAACTATAGAACGTCGTGCAAATTTTCATTTTTCAAATTTTTAAAAATCGGTATTAAAAGGAATTCATGAAAAGGATTCATACGTTCCTTTGCAGCTTCCAAAGCTGCACCAGAAGTGCATAAACACTGAACTGCAGACCACCGTGTCAATTCCCTTTTCCACCGATTACTCTACAGAGATCATTACGCGGACACGATATTTCATGCCCGAGACGTGTGTAATTTTCGCGCATCGCGCGCAACGCGGCGCAAGAACGAAACCGCGACGCAACGTCGATATTATGCACCGCGGGCCAAAAACGTGCCGTCGGAATTTACTTTCACGAGCACTTTTCCTTTTCAGCTTCGCACATTTCCCCGGACGGTTTAAGACGCGCGGCGTTCGGCTCGCGCGTACACCCCTATTACCATGCAAATTTAATTAGGCCATCTTTGAGCAGCCTGGCGACGAAAAAAAAAGACACGACGACCGGGCCACCTCGTAATTCCTGTGTACGCGTCGATCGTTAACTAGCCGCAATCTTCAATGAATCGACGGTCGATTACGGTTTCGACGTTGGCAACGAGATTCCGCGGGGCTCTCGCGTCGCGAGGTCCATAATCGTTTATTAATTAGAGAGAGGGACGAGCCGATAAATCTTGACGGTGTTATTGAACTTGATATTGAAAGCTGTTACACGGAGCACCTTTGGAAAGTTGTCGAGCAGCTGCGCGCTGTCAATCTGCGCCGCCTTGCTCCAAAAATATCTGCTGTTCATTTTGCGATTTAAATGTTCGGACCTTGAGATTATTTAGATCGATAGACGTGTTTGTCGATATTTAAATATTCGAGTAAATGTGGGCGTATGGTATGTATTATTCTTCTGAGAAGTTGTCCAAATTATTGTGTTGATATAATTTTGAAATTTAGATTAACTATCTGTATTATATCGATTTTAATTTTAATAAGTAAACAATATGTAATAAAATCGTAATGTAGTAACGTAATATAATAATATATTAAGGTAATAAAGTAATGATCTACTATCATAATATAATAATATAAGAATGTAATATAACAGAAACAAGTTAACACAATTTTATAAATCTATACAAATTATAATTTCTGAAATGTAATATTCTTCTGAGAAATTGTTAAAATAATTGTGTTAATGTATCTCTGAAATCTAGATTATCTGTCTATATTATATCAATTTCAATTTTAATGAATGAATGACATGGTATAATAATAATATAACACAATATGATACTATATTAATGTAATATAGGGATAATCTAGCAACAGAAATTAATAACGTATTAATATGATATAACAATAATCTAATAACACAATAAAATAATATATTAATATAACAATAATCTAATAACGTAATATAATAATAATCTACTAACATAATAGAATAATAATCTACTAACATAATAGAATAATAATCTACTAACATAATAGAATAACATAATATACTAGAAATAAATTAATACAGTTTGAATAAATAATGCAACGTTACTTCTACAAACTGCAATTACGAAAAATTGAACGAGAGCTCTCCATTTCTCTCGAGGGGCGGAAAAAAGCTGCCTCGAAGCGCCTAATCGACGGTCACCCAGAAAACGATCCGCGCAGGTCGATCCGTGAAATCGCGACAGGTTTTCTCGGTGCGAACGTTAAACACGAGGATCGGCCGTGGCATTGCGCGCGCATAAATAACGTTGGCTATATTTTCGCGTAACTGCCACCGCGGCAATAAATAACGGCGCGTCGTAAATCAGGGCTAAGGGGCCTCGCATCATTCGAGGCATAAATAGTATTATTGGTTTACGGGGCAGTCGTCGGGCTCGAGAAGGGAAGGTGCCTGACCTCGTGTCGAAGAAAACGTCTCAGGAAATTTACGGGCCGCTGCGAAAGAATTCGTCCTTGCTAACCGTGATCTTCACGCTCCCCGGCCTCCCGTGAATCTTATGTAATACTTGCAACGACCGGAAGCGGTCGCCGGGAATCGCTGCTCGGCCGTTTCGGATCAACGCCGCTTTAAAAACGTCGCGGACCTCATTTCTTTTCTTCTCGAACGGAATACGGCGAGGATTATCTTTGTTAATTGAATGGTACGTATACTTTCGCGTCTTTTACTAATGATTTTGATAACTCGATGATAATGCAATGATATTTTTAAACTGTTTTTTTATTGCTATTTTACATTTGATCTGTTCAGTTTAGTCGAATTACAATATTATTGTATTACTGTCGAGTTTAAAATTATTAGAGGGAGAAATTAATGTCTATAATTATCTTTACTTTAAGTAAAAGCCTTACGCATTTGTATAATAATTATTTAACGAATATATATGTAATAAAAATTAGGAACAGTTTATTAATTATTCGGAAGAGTTTTGGATCAGTCTATATTTTTGTCGAGAATTATAATTCTCTGGAAACAGAAAGATAAATGAAATTGTATTATTCTTTTTCCAAAACAGCATTTGTATTTTTAATCTTTGATAAATGGTGGAGCCGTATTACAAGATAAATTCGTATTAAAATTGTAATTCACGTTCATATTTATCCAACAGCGTCGAATAAATAGCGACCTTAAATTTCGCCCGACTCTGAACTTAACCTAAAAAAGAAATATCGCCGATCGAAATTCAGGATTCCCACAGTCGGAATAAGACCGCGTTCCGAAAAATCATGCTACCCCACCCACTATCCCGATGGCCCAGATGACGATCAGGTGATTCGCCGTAGAAACGGGGGCAACTAGACGTTCCCATGCACCGTCGATCGGTTTATCGTCACAAAAACCGATCGACGATCGAGCCATTGTCGTCGACGGGATGGTTTCACCCCTTTCCAGTTTTCCGGAGGAAGAAAAAAAGAAGCAGGAGGAAGCGTGGAATCTGGTGGATGTTTCCGCGCGCGCACAATGCCGATATGTTATTTCATCTCGAACGGCGGAGAGAGACCAGTTTCGTGGAAGGGATCCAGCTGGTAGGGCACCGCAGGTATAGGTCTCGGTACCTGGATTTCGTAAATTCGGAAACCCTTTTCACGCTGGCGCCGATCCGGCCCGGATAAATCGATCGCGAGGGTCGACGGGGGCCGGAAAGAGTTTCGTTCTTGCGTTACGGCGCGGGGCCCGCGTTGCTCCAGATTCGGCATTATACGCCCCGCCCCTCCCACCGATCCACTTCGGTAACCCTGTAGGGTGTATCAGGGGGGCTCGAGGGTACCTCGTTTCCATTTTTCAGAAATTATTTCACGACTTCATCGGCGCACCGCCGATTTTTATGCGATTTTATGAGAGGCCTTATTAACCCTTTCGATGTTTATTACACACGTGGTATGGGAGAAGAGCGCATTAAGGGGACCGTGGTATGTATGAAGAATTTTGTGGGTTAGGTTTTACCGTGGAGAATGGGAAGCTAATATAGTATGGCAAATGTAAATGTAATATAATCACGTGAATATAAATATAATGCAATCATGTGAATATAAATATAATGTAATTGTGTAAATATAAATATAAATATATAATACAATCTTGTAAAAGTAAATATAATATAACCATGTGAATATAAATATAATATAATCTTGTAAATTTAAATATAATGTAATTAAGAAAAATATAAATATAATATAATCTAGTAAACATAAATATAATATAATTCAAGTGCATACTCCGGCTGGTTAACAATGACTAAATAATTTGAATCGAAAATGATACCCAACTTTAAAAATCTTCAGATATTTATAACATCTCCGTTATTAAATATTTATTAACATTTTCACATTTGATCTGGACATTCTCGCGATAACCTGCGAGTACAGTTCACATACTGTTAACTAATTTACACCGTGTAAAATTGAGGCACCTCACTCCCACGTGCTTTCCCGAAATATTTTCTCGCAACATTGTTCTGCTTTTATTTGGTCCTGTTTTATGCTTTAATCCAAATAACTAAAAATAAACAATTTTCATAACCACGTACATATAATAACGAAAATATGATTTGAAAGATACGAAGATGATTTAAAATAAATATGACATAATAAATATGATATAATAAATATGATGTAATAAATATCATTTAAAAGATAGCGATGTATAATTTAAAACAATGAATATTTGATTATTGGATTTTATAAGAAATTTTTAAATAATCGCCGCCCGGCTTTGTAGGGATTATTTAACCAACAGACAGCAAAATGCAGCTTCGAATTTCACGGGTAATCGGTGGCATTGTTGATCATAATTCCGTCGAAAACGTCGGGGAACTCGACGGTAGGACCATTTGCAACGGCGAGGGAATGGGAGCAAACAGATCGTTCGGACAAACGAAGGGTTTCAATCACAAATGCGAGCGCCGCCGGACCAGACGTCTCCGATTTATGAGAGGGTACCCCCGGACGCAATACTGGGTCCGGTACGACGGAGCCGCGCGTAGCTTTAAATATTGACGGGAAAACTGGTTCGACGGAACCCTTTTGCGTGACGCGCTGTAAATTTCGTTTCGCGCTCTCGTTGTTGCACCTTACGCCTTTCGCGAGCCCTCCGTGTGATTTACTGCGTCCACCGGGGGCCCCTCGATATTGTCCGGTAACTGAGACAAACGCGTCCAGAACGGGAAAGCTAAATACGGCCGGGGCACCGAAGAGTTTCTCAACCCTTGCACGGGTGCCGTAAATTACCGGGGCACCGGTCCTCGCGCTGTACCGCTAGGAATTGCATCAAAATGAAACGGTGCGCACGCGGAGCTGCAGCACGCAACCGTCGTCGCAGAAATTTGTCCATGACCGCGCGCGTCTCTGCCTTCCCTTGGCCACCGGTGTCCATTACAGGAAATAAATGGACAGGCGATTCTTCTTTCGGACCCGGAGAGGAGTTTATGGCGGCCTCGGCGCGATATTCGCGCGACGCCGAGGAATTTTCGGCTTACAAAAGGGGTTCCTACTCCGGGAAATCGAGCGCCGGAAACGGGATAAGACGGGTAGCTGCGAGAACCCCCGTCGCCTCTTTGGAGGGTGGTTATGCGAGAGTGGCCAAGGTCGGGACTGGTAAACAGGATTGTTTCCTTAGTAACCGTCCCGGGGGATCGCGGAACCTTGAACGACGGGAGCCGGAATCTTTGCCTCGCGGAGCTTTCGGCAACGCCGGACCACCGTTCGAGAATATTATCCTATTCTCGGTCTTGGTCGGCCGGAAAAAGACTGCGATCAGGCCGCGGTTCTTTGTCACATCTGACTGGACATCTTTGCATATGGAAATTGTCAGAGGAAACGTATGTTCGATGAAGGCGCATTTCCTGTTTCAATCCTTTGCCGTACTATTTTCCTAATAAATAGAACTCGATCTAATTTATGGATACGCGTGTCATTCTGCAATATTCAGATTTAATTTTAAGTTCAAATAATAAAATTATAAAGGCTGTCGGAGGGTTGATAAATTGCAAGCAGCTCAAAACAACGCAACACTGTTCTTAAATTATTCTGTCTTTCTAGCTTAGTTCATTTCGATCGTAAACGCATAAAATGCATTCAAAGTTTATCTCGATTATATATTTAGCGCCAAGAAATATCGTATTAATTACGGTCTCGTAAAAACTAAATTATGAAAGCGCGAATTTGCATAAATGTCTGCAAACTAGTTTCGCTTTATCTTTGGATATTTGCTTAATTTTCCTGGTATAGGAGCCCGCGATAAAGCAACTTTGGAGCATAATTTTATTTCCTGATATATATATGGGAAACGATAGAGACCGGATTGTATTTTATGCGATGTCAACCGATTTCTTCTTCTTCTTTTTTTATTTTTCGCGCGTTTCCTCTAAAGTCCCACGCGTTGCGCGTCTACCCTATCCGGTCGTTAGCATTCATTCCTTCTCTTTCAAGCCCTCCTTTATTCACCCCGAACTTCTCATCCCCTATGATGACTTTGCTGGCCTTACGACTTCCACGATTCAATAAAGTCAAACCGAATCGGAGAATGGAAATTGACATCTTCAGAGATTCCTTTGTTACTGCCTATGCGCGTCCCCATATGTCCTTCCCCGCCTCGAAATGAACGCTCGCTCGACGCCCGGTGCGACGGTTCCCTCTAATCTTTCCACGCGTTTCAATTTTATTCGGGCGATTGATCGCACGCTCTTCAAATATTTAAATATTTATGTGTACTATCGTATACTAATATTTAAAGTATATTGATATTTAGATATTTTAGTGCATTAATATTTAGATATTTGAATACAGTAATATTTAGATATTTAAGTACATTAATATTTAGATATTTAAGTGCATTTATATTTAGATATTTAAGTACAGTAATATTTAGGTAATTAAGTACATTAATATTTAGATATTTAAGTGCATTTATATTTAGATATTTAAGTGCATTAATATTTAGATATTTGAATACAGTAATATTTAGATATTTGAATACAGTAATATCTAGATATTGAAGTACATAAATATATGTAATATATATGTAAAAATATATCTAAATATCTAAATATACGTAATATATACAAACATCGATATATTTAAATATTTTAAGGACGCTCGATTTATCGTCTGAATAAATTCTATTAATATTTAATTGTATAAATATCCAGCATAGGAAAAGATATTGAAAAATTAAAGTACATTAATATTTAAATATCTGAACGAAAATACTCCTCCAATTCAGAATACTTAAATATTTAAATACTAATACGATTCATTAAAAGTGTTTATTAATATTATATATATATATATATGTATATATATTCACTTTTGTTAATATCTAAATATTTAATTACACAAAGTACATTCGCTAAACGCCAGAACCAAGTTAAAATAAATTAGTCCTGAAACATTTAAAATATCCTGCATTCGAGAGACAGTTTTATCTCGACCGCGCCGACGATTTCCTTGCGACAGGTAACGAAATCCTGTAACACGATCGTTAAAAGAGAGCAACAGAGTAATTAATCTTTACAAAGGAACGACACCGCATTAATTACATTCCGGTAATGTCTCTCAACTTTCTATGAAACGGCGAACCAGAATTTCAGGATCGCGCGAAATATTTTGCATCGCAGGGATAACATTATCTCGAGTGCGTTGACACTTTCCTCCTACAGGTAACGAAGTCCGGCAACGTAACGAAAAACAATGACAGCAATTAATCAAGTACAAATTAACGACACCGCGAACGCTTTAATTTTATTTCGACAACAGTCTCGATCGACTTTCTACGAAACGTTCGACCAGAATCTCGAGAGTGTTTCATGATTTCAAAAGCGACGAAACGATTCGCTCTCGAGCGCGTCGACGCGTGCCAGCGCGACCGCGGTAACTTGAAATTTCGCGGCGATCCGAAGAAAGCGCGGGCAATTAACCGGCGCGGAAAAAACGCCGCGCGAAATGTTCGCCCGAAACGAACGAGAGCGAGCGCGAGCGCGCGCGACATTAGCTGCGCCCGAAACGAGAAAGAAAGCCTTGGAGAAAGTTGGAATAGAATTTCCAAGCGGAGCGAGTCTCGCACGGATCGATTCGCGCCGATGTTTCGCGTCCCCTGCAATTCGCTCGAGAGAGAGGAGGAACGGGTTCCACCCTGGCCTCCGCAGGTGAACCTGTTGCGTCGTTAATTGCGCCAATGTCGCCTAACGTGCCATTAATTACGTGGAATATTTTCGAACGGCCGTTCCCTGACACTGACTTCTCGCGGATAACGAGCGAAATAACGTTCGAGCCTAGCCGAACGGGTCGAGATAATGCTGGCGGGAGTCGTGGAGCGCGGCGAACGAAAAAGGAGGGAACGGAGCGTCACGAGGACGAAGATATACAGAGGGGGGGTGATGAAGAGCGACCGGCTGGGCAACTGGTAGGCCGATGAAAATCAGAAAATAAGGAAATCGGTAGCAGGCCAAGGAGAAAGTGAAACGAAAAGCTGCCCGCGAGTGGAACGATCCCGTCGCGCGTTCGACAGGCGGAGTGAGGCAATAGGATAAGGAGAGTTCGTTTACCCGTCGTTATCGCGATAGGACTCTTTCTCGCCCGTAATCGCGCACTTGTCTCGCGCGATTCTTTTTGCGACCAGTCGACGTATGACCGAGATAACGCGCAGACGGTAGCTGGCAACGCGCGTCGCGCTGAACGCCGCCGATGGAAATGAATCAATGCGTCCCCCGCCCCCCGGCCCGATATCCTGTGCTTCAAATCCTATTAGCGTCGCATCGATATTACAAATAAGAACAGCCAGCCTCCTGGACATCCTGCGCGAGATACTTGCGCCGCCACCAAAGAGAACAAGTAATAAACGCGTTATTCGAATTATTTTTCTCCCAATTTTACAGAACTGTAGATCTGCTAATTCTGCACATTCGTATTCGGTGTTCGTTTCGTCGAAGAAATTGATTTAACAGAAAGAGGAACAGAAAATTTCATATATATCAGTAGCTTTATTCTAAACATGCTAATTATTATTATCTATAAATTATTTTATTCAGAAATTTTTCGCATCGAAGTTGCCAAAGCCGCGAGACTCCGGCACGGCAAACGATCGAGTCCAAGCCCGCGTGGCAACACAAAAACCGGCGCGAGTCTCGTTATTCTTATAAATCGTTTTATTCTCAGGGATCGACAGGTCCGCTGATAAATTCTGTCGGCGTTATTCGTACTCGAGCGGGCGCGATACCCGACGAGTTTAAATCATCCGCGCGCGACAACGCGCTCCTCTCGATTTCATGAAATGACGTCCGCCCAATACGGCAGAGAGACTAAAAGAATCGAGACGGCGTGAACCTGTTCAGCGGACCCGCGTCTTCGGCCAGCTGCTGGGAAGCACACGTACGACGATGTTCCCAGACCGTCCCGATGAAAAGAGACGGCCGCGAGACGTCGAACTATCGGCCCCCGTCGGCGAACTTCCCGAAGTCGTCTCGCTCGCCCGGTTTTTCGCGGACGTCGCCGCTAATTCGCGCGGCCGCGGAATTCCGTCGGATCCTCGACGAAGTCTCTCTCTCTCTCTCTCTCTCCTCTGGAAGTTTTCCGATGGCTGAACCGCGTGACCGTTGCACGGCGAGCGGCGAGAATCGGACGAGATAGAGGTCGGCGAGCGTCGGGCGACCAGGGGGCCGAAAATAAACGGCTGCAATCTCCGGCGAGCGGCGGGGGGAAAAAGAAGACTTCACGGACTTATCGAAAATTAGCACGCATCCTCCGCAAGAAGAGGAGAGCCGGAGGAGATAATAACAGATCCACGCGAGGAACCACGGCCGCCGTTGGGGCAGGGGGGAGGGGGAGAGAAGAAAAGAAGCCACCTTCGAAACGCATCCCCTCGCGTCGGAGGCCGCTTCGGTGCGGCGCGGCACGATGGAGATTAGCAAAAGTTTTGCGGACGAGGAGACGGCCGAGTAGACCAGGCAAAAAGATAATAATACGAAGGGAGTGGCGCGATCGGTCGACGAGAAAGAGGATTCATAGAAAAACGATGACGAGGGGAGGGGTTGCGGATGCAGGGACGCGCGAAACCTTAGGCGAGTATACGTCGCGTGCTTGTAGACTCGGCTTCGGATAATCTTTCTGAAGCGAAGATTAACCGTGTATGCGGCGTGGCATGTTTCAGGGTGTATGTGATCAATCGTTGATTTTAATGCATTGTTGGTTTCTGTAAGAAATTTGTAAATTCTTTCATATATTTATATGTATGCTTTTAAAGTGTCTAAGATGATAAGCATCCGGTACAATAAATACTATAAATATATATTTTGGTCATTAAATTTCACGTTTTATAATTTCGAATAGTGCTCATTCTAATATATATTTTAGAGTATAATTTTGCAAAATTGATTTCAATTCGACATAGAAATATTGATAATATTCTGTAAGAAATACTGGCTATTTCCTTGACGCTTATTTCAGCCCGAATAAATAACAAAAATACTACGCGAACGATTACAGAAAAATGATGCTAAAACTTACAATGGACAACTAATTTGTTCTTCTACCGTCGCATTAAAGTGACCAACAATACCAAAGAATGAACGCTACATCGAATTTGATGCGCTGATAAAACGCCTTGTAAATTTGAATATTACGGCGTTCGTGTCACGATTGTGCATTTACTGGTCGCTAGATATCGGTAAAACGCGATCGGTCTTCCGTGCCGGCCATTTTGAAATTACCTTTTTCCGTCTGTGACGTCACATGTGGCCCGTTATCTTTGCTTCACTGGTTTCTCGGATTTCCTATACACGTACTATACTAGGGCCAGGGTCTAGTAGCGTGTGCAGCGGAACGGTCTAAGCGCGAAACCGAAGAAAGGACGAAAGAGGCGAAAAAGGAGCGGGACCGGAGAGCTGCAGAAAAAGAAAGCAAAAGAGAGCAAGAGAGGAGAGAGAACGAGAGAGAGAGAGAGAGAGAGAGAGAGTAGGAGAAAGAGAGGGTGGCGAGCGAACGACGAAGAAATCAACGAAGAGGAGCTCGGCGTAACGGAGAGTGGGAGAAAGAGGGAGAAAGAGAGTTCTCGAAAGAGAGCGAAAGAAAGAGAGAGAGAGAGAGAGAAAGAGAGGAGAGAGGGTCCGTGACCGAACAGGATCAATGCACGCCACGGACCTTGAGAATCCCCCTGACCCCTCGGGCCGCCTTATCCATCGGGATTCCGCCCCTCCAACGATCGCAGCCCTTGCAGAAGCGCGACGAACGTCGCGGAGGAACGCGAACAGAGGAGGAGGACCGGTGACGAGCGACCGGGAGGGGCCGGGGCCGGGGCCGGGGTCGGGGGGAGGGCCTGCAGCCGCAGATTGCATCGTGCACCAGTATTGCAGAGAACATAGACGACACATAACCTCACTAACACACTAGCCGGCGACCGATATGCAGGCCGATGCACCGTCCTGGCCCGTCTCGGGCCAATGCTCCTCCCGGCAGACAGATCGGCCGATTAACCCCTCTTCCAGCCCGACCACTGGGACCCGCGTCCCTCCTGGGCTCGTCTAACCCGAATCTGGAACGAGGCTTGCGTCACTTTGATCGACCACGATCGATACCACCTTCAGATCCCGGCTAATTGTCCACAGATCGCCGCGGAATGCACCGATCGGCGACGATTAGACCACGTCGTGTATCCTGATCGACTGCTCGGCCAGGTTCTCGCTTTTATCAACATCACCCGCGGCATTTTCTTAACCCTTCTATGCTGTTTCTATCTATAGTATATTGTGTCCGTTGCATTTATTTTATTTATTCATTGTCGCTTTATTGGAGGTTATTGAATCGTAGAAATAGATATTTAATATCTGTTTAATCTGTGTATGATAGTGTTCGTACTATAAGCACTATAATAGCATTGCAATAGTATTATAATAGTATTGTAATAGTGTGCGTTTTTAATATATGTACTTTTTTTTTTTAGTTAGGTCTGTGTATAATGAATTTTTTAAGAGAACCATGAGATGATTATCGTTAGACCCAGTTCGTAAAAATGACAAGATCGAAGTTATTTAATTTTCTCGACAGCTTTCATGCAAATTATATTTCAACGGAGAAATTTATTCACGAAACCAGGATATTTATTTATTTATTTAGTTTTGTGAAACAATTCTCATGATTTCAATAACATTTACTTTAGAACCAAAGATCTAACTTTCCTATTAGAAGAATAAAAGATTCTTCTTTTTTTTATATATATATTATTTATAACCTTTAGCGTCGCATCAACTATATTGGTTATCAGCGACGACTGTAATTCTTTGTTAAACTTTATTATAAAGTGAAATGTATTTTAGGAAGACGATAACCTGGGAAATTCCTTTGTTGTACAATAGTTAAGGTTCTTCTCGTATATTTTTAATGCGAAGGAAGAGGACACTTCAATTTCATAAAACAGTTGCTACTTTTATAAATTTTTAAATTGCTAATTTAAGGATGAAATACTATTATATATAAAGTTTCCAAAAATTCAATAAACCTAATTGTCGCATATTAATACTGAAGTCCCTTGTACTAACCAATTAAAAATCATTCGTCAGATAAGATTACCCCCGGAGCCCAAAATTTCTCTAATAAATAGCATTTTCAACAAGATATACTATTGGAAAACGTCGATCCTCGTAAGAGACAGAGACGTCAACGTTTGGGACCCAATGATGCAAACTTCCGCCCACACGGACGAATTCCAGAGCAGCTGCGCCGGCAACAGGTCACAACCCTTCCCGATGGCGACGGTCGATCGTGCCTTTTGAACCCTTTACAGCTGGTGTTTACGTAAAATCGACGGAGAATGACCGAACACACTCGGGAGCAGCGATTCGACAGCTGCGTTTAGGGACAGCGCACACGGTGGAAATTCTCGACGGTCATAGAAACATTTGCATCTGATCGGTGCAACGATCGTTCCACGGTTTCTGAATCAGGTACTCGATACAAAACGTCGTTCGGGAACACACCTCCTTTCGTTCGGTTACACCCTTTGACGGTCCGACGGCCTGGGGCTTTACGAAATTCGGGAAACCGTCGGTGCCAATAAATAGAATTGATAATTGCGGGTGTCCATTGTCGGATCGTTCAGCTTTGCGCAAGACGAGTGGACAGATGCGGATTGCCGAACCTTTGTGCGGTGGGGAAGGATTTCCGAGGATCCCTTTTATGCAATCTTCGGCTGCTGGCCCTTTCGGTTTTCGATCATCTTTCTGGATGCACTGTCTCTTATATTGGAGTATTTTTAATGCTAAACTTTTGTTGATTATTATTTATATTGTAAGTTAAAATAGTAGAAGGATCAACCCATTGGTGTACTATTTTCTTCAGTCACTGCAATTAAACATTTATCGATTGCAATAATTTCTTAGAAGGGACAGAAAATTAGTGTTTAGTCTGTGTCCAGGATTTACTTGAATGCTTAAATATTGATAATAAGGTATTGGTATTTTATTTTAATTGTAAAGAATAGAATAATATCTATAATAAATCAATTAATTAAAATAAATTAATATCTATGATTGTAAAGAATAGAATAATATCTATACTTAATAAGTTATTACTCGTCAAGGTAAGGAGTGAAAAGAATTTAGAAATGACAATGTATTAATCTATTTACCCTTTGCCACTAAGGTATCACTCAAGACTATTATATAATATTCTAGTAAAATTGTTACACTATGAAATCTATTTATTTAAAAAAAAAATCTGTTCGTATGCATAAATTGCAGTCGCATAAAATACCGTAGGTCATCAAAAATAGTTTTGTATTTGGAGTTAAAATGTCGTCGAGTGCAAAGAATTAAGTAAAAGGAACGATTAATTTCCTAATTAATCTCTTCCATCTATTACAGCTGGGTTTTGATTACATTTTTAAATGTATGCTTTCTCAGCATACCTTTCACATATTGCATTTCACATCTCATAATAGAACACAAGATAGAAAATGTCCAGAAATCAGAAACGACTGAAGCATGAGCAAATCTGTGCCCCCGTGTATTCCACGAATCGGAATGCGTGATAGACACGGCGAACATATGATTTAGCGATCGTAAATCGCGAAGTGGATGGGTAGGAAGCGGTGATCGCCGTTGCTGGCGCGAACGCGTGAAATCCCGGCGGAGATTCGAACGCCTGTGCAGGCGATGCATCGCGATGCGGCAGGTGCAACGTCGGAGGGCCGCGCCGCGCCGCGAGTCCTCGCGCCGTTAAAAGGGACGAGAAAGAGGCGTAGCCGAGCCAGAATTCGATCTTCCGCGTAACATCCTCCACTTCCCGGCGTTCCCCCCGTGGCTCGTTTTCCTTTTACGAGCGCGCGCTCCCTTTTCGCTTCTTTTCCGGCCCCGCGGTGCGCACAATGCGAAGCACGCGTGACGCGATCGCAACTGCGACCGGCAGCTGCGCCGTCCTCGGCGTGCATCCAGACACGCGCCTCGTGTTCCGGCATTATGTAATACCGAAAACCCCTTATTACACCGCGGGGAGGTGTGCGCCGGGGTGACGTGTGCGCCATCCTTTCTGCGGGGGTGCGACCAGATACTTCCGCGTGTCTTGATTTATCTCGGCATACGACGCGCCACTGAACAAAGATCTTTCGATTGTCACGCGGTTCGGGACACTGTGCAGACGAATCCATCATTGAGCCCTGAGATCATTTTTAATAGACAAGGTCTTTTATTTCTCATTTTTTTTTTTAATGTGTGAGGGATGATAATTTAGTTATAATTGGCAAACGCTTTCCGACTGTCTACGTTCTGACTGGTAATATTTTATAAATTTCTTGTAGAAAGACGTCGTTATAGATTTAGTAACCATGATGGTCATTTTTGCTGATTTAACGTTTTTTATTTTATAATAAAAAATTTATAAAGTGTTTGCCGTAAAGAATGGTCGAATTTCTGAATATGCGTACACGTTATAGTAAAAATGAGAAATTACTTACATAAATTCAATCGTAAAGCATGTTAATAATTTTCAGTAGATTTAGTGTTCTTTAAGTGTATTAAAGATCTACTAAATTCAATCTTTCTATTAACGATGTTTCACAATTGTAATTAACGTGGACATTCACTTCGCGTATCATCAAATGAGTATAAATAATCATTTACATGTGTCATTCATAAATTACCTTCCACGTGTAGGAATTTATCACCGTCAGACAAGTGCGAACCAATTAAATTTCAATTAACTTAAATTTCAATGAATTGCAAAGGAAACTAACTAAAATTAAAATGGAAATAAAATTTAACCGTTTTATTACCGAAATTTATCAATTACAACCAATCTATAATCAAGTCAATGCGTATATTAATTTTTATCCTCGCCTAAGAATTTACTAACACAAAGGAAGCGCTTAATCGACTCAGTTGCAAAACGAAACTGGGCTAACAAAAGGTAAATAAATAAGTTGATTATATGTTCGAATAAGCCGAAGAAAAGTCCCAGGCATTCGCAACCCTTAAAAGGATTAACGTGCGCATTGCTCAACCCGGAGGACACACGCGTCCCCCGAAACCGGACACAGGTGATGCTCGGTTTGTATAGATTTTCCTCGGATCGTGGAAACGGAAAACGCCGGACACGTGTGTCGCCGATGCATCTGCGAGCAGCCCTTAACGCAAACAACCCTTCCGCCCGGATTCCCACGGATTTCGTTCTGAGAACGGCTCCATCACTCTCGGAAATCTGCATCCAATTTTCCCTAATGCGAGCAACCGTCGCGGTGCCGACGACGGCGATCGCGGGGACGACGTGCTCGGGGACAGAAAGGGTGGCTAAGATTTTTATTTGTATGGAAATCTTAGACTGTTACAGCTATCCTGCGACTTCTAACGCCAAGGATTCCCACGTTCATATCTTCGGGCAGGAGCCGACGAACCGCTCGCTCGGGAAACACATTCCACGCAGATAACAAGCGACCAATTGCTTATTGCGATATATTAAGGTGTCCCATAAGTTTCTTGCCTTTTTTTGATGCGAAATGAATACACGATATTTGTTGGTTAAGGTGGATTTATTATGTTATATATGAACCGTTCTGTTCTATAACCTTTTTCCATCTCTCAGGAAGCCTCGTTATGCCTTTTTTCCAAAATTGTTGAAACTTATTTGCAAAATATTCATCTAGGTGCGTTTTTATTTCGCTTATAGATTTGAAAGATTTAATTTTTTAAACCTATTGCCTTTTTTAAAGCAATGAAGGCTCTTTTTGGCTCTCCATATTGAACGGTGCAGAAAAAATTAAAAAAGAGACTTTTTAACCAACGAAACGAATTTAGAAAGAGCTCTGGGACGACTGAAACCGATGCCATAAACGGCTAAGAGATCGGCCTGCATGTTTACATAAACACAGCCACTTAAAGTCACTCATAGCGTAGCGCGGAAAGAACATATGGGAGACCTAATATAAATAACGATTACTGCGTTATATAAATAACGAGTACCGCGATATATAAATAACGATTACAGGGATTCGACGATAATCGATCGGTTTCGAGAAAGCATCGACGAGGATACATCTGTCTCGCTTTGTAAGAGGAAACGCAAAACGTGACACGCGCCCCGTAACCCGAAACCCTTTCATACGAGCGATGATTTCACGTAACGGATATAACAGCTCTCGACACGTGACCGGTCCCCCGGCACCGGGAACCGGAAAATGTCGGAAATTTATCGGTATCGTTGGGTAGCCGCGGCGCGCCTCGACGGTCAGTTTTGCAGTTTGATTAACAAACTCGCGACCGAGAGACTTCGTTGCTAATCGAACCGTTTGATTGTTTTCCATTCTGCTGTCGCGCGGTTCATCGACGCGTGAGAAACTGTGTTTGCGATTGGATTTCAACGACATTTGTTGTTACGTTCGAATGTAGTTGTAAATATTTTATGCGTATGATTGCTTTATCGGCAGACATTACATTGTATTCTTTGATGTCTCGACGAGATATCAGGTTGGTGGATTGTTGAAAAATTAAGGGCGAGGGAGGAAGAGAGGTTCTTTCGGGACTTCTGTCGACACCTAGCGGGAATTGGGCCTGGACGAAGGACGAGGGCCCGGTTTGGGCCCGGCCACGAAAGAGCCATCTGTGGTGCGAGCACGGAGATTGGTTGGGAGCCGGAAAACTCTGCCGGCAAGTTTTTGGAAAGCTGTTTTCGATATATCGATCGTCGATTTAGTGATCCAGGTAAAGTTTCATGGTGTGGTTACTCGAAGGGTTTAGCCTCGATTTAGGTAATAAGGTTGTCTAATCTCGTAGGTAACAACCTCGCGCAACCGTGAAATAAAACCGGAACCGAAGTTATAGCGAGAAAAAGTTAGGCGATCGGAAAAGTTAGCTAGATCGGCTTGCCAGGATAATGATTCACGGTTCGACGAAAATGGGATACGTTGATTACGTATGCGCGTTTATCTTGTGAGAACTATCGGACGTCCACGCGCGCGTTGCCACTCAACGAGCCTCTCTTAAATTATTACTACGTCCTGATTAATCTTTCCTGTCCAGGCGACAGTTAACAGGTGCAAACTTTCGCAACACTGATGCATGGGACCGGCGACGTCTTCATAAATCTTCCGTTGTTTACCCTTCCCGGAATGCGGCGGCAAGAGAGTTTAAAATTTCCCCATGGGCGTATCAGTGCAAGATTTTTCAATATTGAAGCTGATAGCTGTATAAAGTAGATCCAACATTATTTAAATTACCATATTATATATAATATAGTATACAAATAAAAGTAGTACGATTTAAATTTTAAGGCGAATCGACGTAAAAATAACAACCGAATTATTTAAGTTTCGAGGTTAGGTGTTTAAGAATAAATCTAGGACTTTTTTAATTTGAAATAAATATAGATATATATTTCGAATATAAGGTTAATTATCTCTGAATTAAGGATAGAAATATTTTGATTTTAGGATTAATTATGGTTTAAATAACCGAGGAAATGTTTTAATTTCTAGGCTGATGGTTGTTAGATGTAACATGTTTTCTAATGAGTGATTTCCGGCCCGGAAAAAAAAAACAAAATTTGCGACCAATTTCACCTCCCAGCTAGTCACGCGATCGACCCCCTTAATCGCAACAGATCGTCCCTCATTGTCGATTACGCGGAACGACCTCGATCGCATTTGCACCACCCGGCACCGTCTCACCCCACCCATTAGCGCATCAGCTCCGCCCTTGAACGGATTTCGTCCAATTTTTCTTCCGCGTCCAGTCCATTTCCTTATATTAGCTTTCACTGTCTGAGCCCGCCGTGGAAAAACAGCTGACAATTCAGTTTTCACCCCGGTGACCCCGAAACACGTCCGCAAAAAGAGCAATACGACCGTAAAAATGGCACTTTACGAGCCGCGCGGGCTGGATTTATCGCCAACACGTGCAAATATTTTTAGCGTGACTTATTTATTACGATCATTGCTGTCGTTGTAAATGTACTGAATTAATGTACCCCCGTAGATCGATTGCTATCGATATCATTATAACCAGGAAAAAATGATTCCGTTAATCAACCCCCCAAGAATTTTATTCCATCATGGAAATTATTATATAGAGATACAATGTATACCATAGAAAATTACATGTCAAATTGTAAGAATTACTTTAGGCATAGAATAAAATTTATTTCCTTGAATAATTAAAATAAATTACAGATATTACAATCGAATTCTTTAATTCTCTTGATATTATTAATGTTTCGAGTCTCGCCTAATATTTATGCCACATCAACATTAAAAGCGAGTAGATAAAATGAACGAAGTCGATAAGCTTCTCAATGAAATAACTAACGATTAAAATTCACGACAAATAAATGATCGAGCTTCATTTCACAAAATAAAATCATCGACTACCCTTTCCTCGACCATTCTCCCGTCGACTCTCTAACCGCCGATCCACCGAAAGAAAAGAAAAAATCGCCAAAAGTCACCGAAATAAATGTCGAGCATCTCGAGGGCCGCCGAGTGAAAAAGGAACGCGAAAGAAATCCAAGGTGAAAGAAGGAGCACCCGGAGAGCAGTTCCCTGGGCGGCACCACCTCGAAAGATGCTCCGTCGGCCATTCAAACAGCACCGAATGTCCGGCGGCGAGAGTTTCGAGGGGCGAGGCGGCGGGGGTAAAAAAAATGATGCGCGTACGTGACGCTCAAGGGTAATAAAAGGAGAATCGTACGGTGCATTGCACCCCGCGTCGGACGCGGAGGGTAAGGCACGGGGAGGGAGTTCGAATCGATTCCGGGCGTTGGCGCCGAGGTCACCGGCTCGCCTTGTTCGGAGTAATGACCCTCACCCAGTGCAGTGCAATGGCATCGTCGACAACCCCTCTCTCCGGCTGCGCTGCCCTGCCGGCCCCGCCGCGCCGTGCCGCCGTCCCCGTCCGTCTTTAGCCACCCCGTTGGTGGGGGTTCAAGACTTTGTTCGCGGTTCAAGGGGTTAGAGGGTGTCTCGGCGTGCGCGGATCCGTCTCTCTCTCTCTCTCTCTCTCTCTCTCTTTCTCTCGAGAAAGGTCTCGGCGGACGCGGAGAGGAGACGGAAAGGGATAAGGGATGGAAAGGAAGCGGGAAAGAGGGCTATCATAAAATCCATCCCCGCTTCCTGCCGATTTGCCAGCCGAGAGAGCCACTTTCATCCCCTCCGCGAGCCGGCCAGGCCCGATCAGCTCCGGCATCCTCGTCGGGACCTTAAACTTCGGGGGAGGTCAATGATCGATTCTCCGACTACCTGCCACTCTCTCTGCTCTCTCCCTCTTTCTCTCTTTCTCCCTCTCCCTCTTTTCCTCTTTCTCCCATTCTCCGTCTCCTTCCCTCCTTCTCTCTCCTTCTTCGTTCCCCCCTTTCTCCATTTCCCTCGCCGTCCGCGCCGCCCCACCGCCGTTTGACTCGCGACGGGTAATTTCGGTAAATTATTCAGGTGTACGATGCGATACGATAGCGACCGATTGCACCTGCCGCGAGTGCTAATTTCGAGGCGGGCGAGCGTTACTCGCGTGTCGGACGCACCGGGGGTGCACCCGCCGCGTTGTTTACTCGCCGGCTACCCTGGCCGCGGCGCGTACCTGCCTGTCCACCATTGGTCGGCCCCGTAGTTGCAACCCCTTTAAGGACTACATTGTGCACACGGTTTTAGTGCACTTTTTTTCTTTGGCGAGAGAGACCGGGCACTCCATGCAAATCATGGGTTTATACGCGTCCGCCGCGGCTCCTCCTCGCCGTACGTCGAATCTGATTCCGGCGGAATCGATGCGGCGGTGGTTATGGCAGACTTTGCTCGCTGCGGGGAACCGGGCATTCGGAATGTTTCGGAAAAAGAGGCTCGCGGCTTTGCGCAATCCTTTTCGGTCGATCATTTTTAATGAACCGCTGTACAGGGTATACGATATGCTTAGGACTCGTACAGTGGCAGTATTTTATTGATAAGATTGTAATTTTTAAAAATTACAATATTTTTTATTGTAGCGGTTATGGGGAATGATTGAAAATTGAAAACGTCACTATTACTGATCCTACTAACTGACCTATTAACATTGATCCAAATTAAATCACCACCTCCAATTCTTCCAACCTTCCTACTACTTTATATTCCCCCCAGTCTGCACGATAAAATCTGCATTTAAAATAAAAATTCCGTCAATAATCATTAAACAAAAATGGTTAAAATTAATCTATCAAATTCTCCTAACATTCTTGCAATTTCATATTCCCTTAACTTTTGATAAAACATTACAAATCTGCCGACGAATTATCCCCCGTCAGCATCGAAATCATCGTAGAAGCCGTCATCGAAAGTCATTCAACGATTCTCGAAATGACGCGGAGGATCATCGAGTGTTACGCGATGCGCGACGATGGCGTCGAGTAGTAGGAGGAGGAGCGCGTAAAGTGCGTCGTGTCGTGTCTATGGCGTTCGCGAAGCAGAAATCCAACGGCCATCAATCCAAGGTGAGCCGCGCGTGGGAGGAAGTCGGGGGATGCCGAGTAAGTTCCGGGAAAAGAGGAATCGTGCCTCCCTCTGGAGAGGGCGAACCGCAATGTCGACGTGACGCGAAGGTGAAGCGGGTTGCGGGGCGGTAGGAGAGCGTGGAAGCGGCGACGGTGCTGCAAGGGGACTAGGTCATTCCCCCTTGACTTGCACTACCGAGCGAACAGGGGTCATTGCGAGACACTGAACCCTTCGAATGGTCACCCTTTCCACCGGCTACGGCGACGACTACGACGACTACGACGACGACGACGGCGACGAGGACGACGACGTGGCGTACGCGGGCAAGAGCACGAGTCGTGAGATCTCGCGCGCGCGCGCGCGCACTTCAATCCGAGCGGGTTGGTGCCGGCCGGAATCGCGGTGCGCCGACCCGACACGAGCTTTTCGTCGGCTCCCGTGTCCTCTTCTGCCTTCTATGCCGCCTGTCTCTATGTATACTTCCTCCGTGGAACGAGTAACGGCGCTGTCGTAAATTAGACACTCGAGTTTTAGTGGCAATTGATGCAACGGACCCGTTCGCGAATTCCCTTTCCAGGGGCTCGACTAACAAAAACCACGTGTGCCGCTGCTAACGGCGCTTCGACCGGCGAATTGCGATTTTACTGTTTAGCGAACCCGGCTGGCTTCGTTTAGTTTTAACAACAGCACCAACGACCGACAAGTCTCGCTACTTTGCGCTACGCGAAATCGCGAAATGAGCCGCGTTGCAAATTCGTAGAACAACATTTGGTATAACAAACTAACTTGCTAATATCGATAAATTCGTATAAACAATATGAAACGTTTACAACAGTTGCAGAATGTAAATACCGATGTATCATGTTACATTGGAACCTCGATTGTCCGATCTGAAAAACACGAGTGCTCGAATAACGAGAGAGGTACTCGGTGGAAGTACAATAGATAATAATTAATCCATTTATGTATGCAATGTAATTGGATAATAGGCAGACTTCAAATATCAGAGATTTAGACAGTCGATGCTTATTTAAATTACATTAATAATAAAAGAAATGATCTGTTACTGTACTATGTTCAAACCTTTGGACTAGAAGCCATTTGATTTCTAAATTCAAAATAATTTTTCTGACCTATTCAATTCATACAATATCGATTGCAATTGCAATTTCAACAATTCATCAGATAAAAATCAATTTGTCAATGGAAACTAATTTTAAAACCCAACGTAACAACTTTTAAATCGTAATCTTATATCTAAATTTAATTATGTTGATATTTGTGCACGTTGCTGCATATTTGTGCACGTTGCTGCATACTTGTGCACGTTTCTGCATATTTGTGCACGTTGGTGCATATTTGTGCACATTTCTGCATACTTGTGCACCCGGCTGCCTATTCGTGCAAATTGGCGGACATTAGTGCACAGTGGTGCATAATACTGTAGATCGGTGCATATTACTGCACGTTAGTGCATATTAATGCACGTTAGCGCATATTAGTGCACGTTGATGCATAAAACTGTCCATTACAGTCGGGCGCAGCAAGAACGAAATATTCCGAACGGTTTATGGTCGATCGGCAGCCTCTATCCGGTGTCGTGGCCTCACATAGTCGAGTTCCGCTCGTTTAAATTGGGCCATGGAATCAAAAGCGGCGCTGCTGCTGCTGCCGCTGCTGCGGCGGCGGCGGCTACAGCAGCAGCAGCAGGGTCAAGGCAGTGCACTTCGCCGATGCACTTGAGGAGCATTGCTCTCGGTACCGTTCCGTCGCTTTCATTGAACGAACAATGCCGGCACGATTGACGCATTCAGACGGCCCGACGGCCGAAATTGGTCGGGCCGTTTCAAGAAACAATAATTATACTCGCTAAACCGATGGATTTACGTCGCACTCAAAATATCCGGTGGCGACCGGGAGCCCCGGTGGCGAATTCGCGTCACGTGATTTGCATATCGCCGCGAAAGAACGCCGCTCCTAGCTGAAAATCTGATCGGCTCCGAAACGATCGTTCTTTTGATTAGAAAGTCCACGGTTTCATACTTATGGGCACAATTGCGTAGGCACTGAAATACGTCTGGATTTATTTATTAACCAAGCCATTCATAGTAAAAACATTGAGAGAATTATTAACTTGAACCAAGTAATCATTTATTTAAACAAAGTGATTGTTAATTTGAAGAAAGAGATTTTTATATTGAACGAAGTGATTATTATATTGAGCGTAATAATTATTAACTTGAATAGAATAACTATTAATCTGAACGAAAGAATTATTAATTTGAATGAAATAACCATTAACCTCAACGAAATAAACTTCTACTTTGAGCGAACTGACTATTAATTCGAACGAACTGACTATTAACTTGGATAAAAAAAGTTCATAATTCGAACAAATCGATTTCGAAGCTGTCGGTATCTTTATTGGTACACCGAAATAATTTCGCGGACGCATTATCATTTGTAATTAATCTGTCATTTATCACCGGCGTGTTTCCCGACGCCGAGATGGCGCGCAAATAAGAAATAATGAATCATTGATTGCAGATCAATTAAGACGGCCGTTCGTTTGCACAATTATCTGCAGTAATTCAGTCATCAGAATTTGTACAATGTACATCCGTGCACGTACGTAAACGAGACTGTACATTAAAACCGGCGATAATGAGCGATAACAGAGAAAAATTGTTATCGGTAACGGCTAAGAACTAGTAAGCGCCGCTTTCACTCTAATTTAATCGGTCGAACAAGCTCGAAAATCGAGCCGCTACGGATTAACTTAACATAATAAATTAATTAAATATTACAGTCGTACACGGTGCTATTTGGCACCGTGTTTCACATTTATAGCAATCGAAAGACGTTGTTAAAACGGAAATCGAATTTTCTTCGCCGCTGGTCGCAGTCAATCGAAGATAAACCGGGACGGTATTTTTAATTAAGCACAGCGTCGAAATAATTTTTTCGCGATCGATTTCAAGATAACGTTTTAATTAATTGCCACGGAACACCGAGGGGCGCGTTTTCCCGTGCAACGACTACGAATACGAGTCGATTTTACAACCATGCGAAATGCAATTAAGAATAAGTTCGCCACGGTCGATCCTGCAACTTTTATGGTTCGACATAAAAGCAGCGTCCCTTCTCTCTTGCCCACCCCCCTCGTGCCTCGCCTCCTGCGGAACCGCTTTCAATATTTCTAGACGCTCGGGGAGCTTCTTTCTCGATTATCAAAGTCGGTGGATGTCAGCCGGCGAACCGTAATTAAGATCAAATTAAGATTTAAAGAGCCGAGGGCGGGGGACGGTCGCCACAGTCCAAAGGGATGAAAAATCTTTAACGTCGACGGATGCATATCCACCGACGGTCTCCCCTCCCCTCCTCCCCCCATCCCCGCCGCCGGAGGAGCGACGGCCAGACAGACATGCGTCGACGAAAGGAGAAGAAGAGATATCGGGGGAACGGGACGGCGAAAGAGGGAGACAGAGGAAAAGGGCAGACAATGATGGCGGAAGATGAAAGGGGGGTCCCCCGGACGCTTCGCGCGTGGTGTTGCCTTCCGCCGAAAGTCGGCGCGTCCCGGCTGTTCGCGGCGGGCTTTTCAAAATCATTTCCCGACCCTTCTGCAAACCATTGTACACTTTGAGTCTTCAATCTCTTGTCGCGTACGCGTACGTTTAGTTTTCTTAAAATTATGATTATTCTAAGCGAAAGGAAAATGAGAGGAAAGAGGTTGTTCAGTGATATAAAAATTCATCCTCGAAGAGGATAAACAGAAATTTTCTCACGTTATTCTACAAAAATTGGGAGTCGACAACACCTTTCTTTGTCGACTAAAATATTATTTACTGTAGAAAAATAAAACTATAATTAAAACATAATTATCAAAATTACTTCGACAAGCATTATAAACTTTGAATCTTTAAATAAAACTTTTCACACGCCACACTACAAAAATTAGAATTCTAATTGTAGAATAGAAGGTATTGACCTTCCTTTGTCAACTAAAAAACTTGCTGCAGAAAAATAAAACCAGCATTAGACCTTGTCCATTTATACATTTTCTAGCATTTAGAAATCTTATCGTAAATGTAAACAATCGTTTAATTATAAAGTACTATTTGTTGCACTGACAGAATTAAAACTATCGTATCTTTTCTGTTTAGAGGACAATGAAACAACTCCGATCAATTTATAAAATCGAGGGGATGCATAATTATGCATAATACAAATCCATAAATATACGCCGAAAAGTTCGGATAAACGTTTGAAATATTTAGTTGGACAAGCTCGCCGATGCATAAACTTCGTCGCACGCGTTTCAACATTTTATTCCCCAGCCTGGAACGGCCTGTAGATTGCCGTGTGTGGGATAGCTATTTGACGAGCAAAAAAAAAGAAAAAAAAATAAGCGGCGAGGCGGAAGGGAGGAAAAGGGCAAGGGTGGAGAGAGTGTCTGGACGGTCGGCACGCTTCGCCATGACCCTGTCGGCCCATGTTACACGACGCACTAATTAATTACCCTTTTACGCAGTCTGGCTTAATGAAATCAGTTCCCCCGCCGAACTCGTCGTCGAATTGCGAGTCGTTCGAAATTTCGTTTCAACGAACGTCCGATTCCTTCGCGGACGTTACGCCGCGTGTAAAATACTAGTAATTAATACCACGTGGCGTAGGATAGACGAAAACGGTGAATCGGGTGTACGAGACTGGCCCAGACAGGGATGATAAGAGAAAAAGGAAAGAGGGCAAGAAATTAATGGTGAACCGATACGAAAATTGCCTAGCGGAGGAAACAAAACGAAAATAACGTGGTAGGGATCGGTGCTGGCCAAGGGCGAACAGGTTTCTCCGATTCCGAGGCCCAAGATAAACACAGGGTCCCTAAAAATATTTGCTCTTCTTATCGGCTGGTGCAGCCGCACTCGGATTCCCTCGCCTCCGCTGCGTTTAGACCCACGGAAATCTAGGGGAAAGATATATTCGAAATTTACTCGTGATAAGGAGACCCGCTGTCCTCGCTTCCCACAGATTTTTCCACGACCAGCAACCACAAATACTTCAATTTTCATCCGTGGCTCCCACTTTCGAAAATAAAAAAAACAGTGTTCCAACGAGGTGGCTGCATTTTGCAAAATTAAATTTCAAGTGGCACAGGTTAACACAGATTTTTAAATTGATGCTTTCAATTTTTATATCTTCTCTCGAGTGTAGGTAAAATGTGTATAAATATATAATGTAAATATGGGCGGCTTGAAAATTGATTACCTGATAAATAAATTTTCTAAAGACGCAAGTTCTTCATTCAGTTTCATCATTGACAGCAAATATTTTAATATTGTAAATGCGCATGTAAATGTATATACATTCGATTTAAATAAATATTTTTAGATAAAAATGTTTTGTAATAACAGTATGACGTTTTGTAAAATTAAATTTCAAGTAGCAGAGACCAACGAAAATATTTAAATTGCCGTTTTTAATTTTTATAATTTCCTAGATAGAAATAAATTTCTTAGAGTGGTAAACTGACTTTTTCATTAAATATAACCGCAGCCATCGACCGAAAATATTCTAATATTTTAAACAAATCTTGCAACAAGAGAGTGATGTTTCGTAAAATGAATTTTCGAGCGACGAACGCGCCGCACTTTAAACAGCTGTTCTCAATTCTTCGTTTCGACCAGAAGCGACTTCTCTCTTCTCGAAAATTGGTGACTAATCTGACTATTTCGGAAACAAATGTTTTAATGACAGTGCGCCGTTCGTGAAATAAAGTCCGAAGTATCGAGGTGGGATATAGCCGAGGGTTTCTTAATGGCCGCAGATCGAGGGTAGATTTCGGAACGTAAACTTTGGGAACCATTGCACCGCGCGGTGCACGCTGTGCATCGGGCATAGGCGACAGTGCTGCACGCACTTGACGCGCACGTGCTGCGTGCATGTGGTCGGAAATGCACGCACACGCACGCATCTTGAGACGAGGACTGAAGGGTGTCTGCGCCCATGGCACACGATGCAGCGGCGTGTGCACCCTCTGAAATCGACCGACGCGGCCGAACAGAGTGACACAGCAGTCGTCGCTTCTACCACGAATTTATTCTTATACATACCACTTTTCGGGAATTTATTATTATACGTACCAATTTTCGGGAATTTATTATTATACATACCAATTTTCGGGAATTTATTATTACGCGTACCACTTTTCGGGAATTTATTATTATACGTGCCACTTTTCGGGAATTTATTATTATACATACCACTTTTTACAAATATAGTTACAGTGTTCGAAACACGAAATTGTTTAAACAGTAATAAGCGAAGAGAACCGTGGCAATGGAAAATGTTCATCGGACAGTCGATATCAGAATCAATGCAATTCAATTCGAACGTTCGATAGCCGAAAAAGTTGTAAAAACAAATCGACGAACTTCGTGTAAAATATATATTAATATTTTAATACTTCCCGTTATCTTTCGCGGTGCGAATGTTTTCTCAAGTGTTTGTTGCAACATCGTTTTAATCAGCCGCGGAGTTCGATTAACATTGTTTTCAAGCAAAAAATCAATATTTCGAGAACAGGAGATCAAAAGTTAAATACAATTAATCTTCCGCTGGAATACTCCGCTGGCTAAACTCTTAAATACCGAGCGGACTCTTCTCCGCTACGTTCGTTGCTAAATAACATTAATTTACTAAATAACATTGATTTACTAAATAACATTGATTTACTAAATAACATTAATTTACTACATAACATTAATTTACTAAATAACATTAATTTACTAAATAACATTAATTTACTACATAACATTAATTTACTAAATAACATTAATTTACTAACTGACATTAATTCATTAAATAACGTTAGTGCACTAAGTAACATTAGTTCACTAAACAGCATTAATTCGCTCGGCTATACCAACGCGAACGCGTGTATCTTCGTTCGACGAAATTCGCTCGCTGGAAGCTCAATTTCAGCAAACACGAACGGGGGGCCCGGTTCTAGCCGGCACAATTCGTTCGTTTCAAATTTGATAAATCCGCGGAAGAAGCGAAACTGAATACGTCGGCTGGAACAACGGGAACACCTTAAACTGCCTTTAGAATTCGCGTGACGCGGATATTGAGAAAAGGGAGCCCTTAATCCCCGTTTTCGGCGGACTTTTATGCAAACGCCCCGGGGGCTTCGCGGGTTACTTTATGAAGCCCGGATTAGGCGAAGATTTACGCGGCTGACCAGGACACCGTTTTTCCCTGGGAAAATTGAAACACGACGAACCCCCGGTAAAACTCGGCGAAAACCCCCTAAATGCCGAACGGTGACATAAGTTGTATTTTTGGCGAATCTTGTATCGCGACAACGAGGACTATCGGAACACGAACGGGGAGAGGGAGGTGGGGGGGCCAACGGGACAGAGTGTGTCGACGCGCGACGCGACGCGACGCACTTCCGAGCACGGTGTACATATACGTCAACAGACCTTGGCCTCCAGCGAGCATAAGCCGATAACGCGGAGGCCTCGATAAGACCGGGCCTATTTTAAAATACCGATTTGGCCCACTCGACTCCGACAACAGTCGCCGCGACCTCCGTCTTCTTCGGCGTGCACGAATTCTTGCCGATTATTCCGCGCCGGATGCAGTTCATTGTTCACGGAATCGAGGCTAACTTCACGGGATTCATTTATATAACAAATTTATTCTATAATTGATTCTATACTTTAGAATTATTCGGATAGTAAACGTATGCTTGTGAATTAATTTTTCGATGTATTTGTAACTTGAAATAAATATTATATAACTGATGAATATTATAAAACAATTAGACTCGTTGGAAGCCGGAATTTATACATTAATATGAAACATTTGCTCTCGGTGGTCCGTAAATCTATTTTTAATGGTTATTTTTACTATTGTAAAACTCCGTATGAGTTCTCTCTCTGGGAATAATTAATTATTTTGTAAAGTGTTGATGTATAACGGCCATTGTTCGAGTCGTTACGAAACGCGTTGTTACTTTTATGCGAATAAAATCGACTTCTCTGTCACAATTCAGAAGATCATTAATTGTATTGCGGATGATAATTTATTTGGAATTTCTAGAGAACAAAGGAGGAAATTTAAAATGTTTTCGGTAGTTTCGGATGTTTTTTCGGTGTTCGTGAAACGCCGTAAGAAAATGAGAATTTATGCAGACGTCTCAGAAATGAATACTGAATTTGACAAGAGAAAGATAGAGAATGGCGAAATCGTCCGTGGATGCACCTAATAAAAATTCACTCAGCCAGTGTTGTTTTTAAGAATACGGCCTCCATGGAGGAGAGACGGCTTCGTCGGGATTTTATTGTGAAACGGTATCAAGCAAAAATGACGGCGGAATGTGGTAAATATTCAAATGAACGTTTCCGAAATAGGAGCTCTAGGACGAAACAATTTGATCGCGTTGAAGAATCCGTGTCGAGAACGGCGCAGCGAATAAAAAAAAAACTGAATTTAACGTTTTCGTTGAAATAATATTCGTTCGATATAAATTCCTAATAAAATAAATGGAGGACGATCGAATGATAATATTGTCACGAAATAAAGGCTGTCGTTTCCATTGTTTGGCAATTAAATGTTTTCGATATTTGAAAATGATTTTGATATTTAATGATAGAATGATCTCGATATTTAAAAATGAATTAATCTCAATATGCAACGATGCAATGATCTCGATATTGAACAGTGAAATAATCTCGATATTGAACAGTGAAATGATCTCAATATTTAACAATAAAGTTATCTCGATTTTCAACAATAAAATGATCTCGATATTCAACAATGAAACGATTTTGGTACTCAACAATAACACAATGCTGATGGTCAACAACGAGGATGATTATTTAACGATAAAATGGTCCGTATAAAAAATAATTAAAATTATTCCCAGCCCTAGTGCTATTAATAATGTCGGCGCCACCTCGTGAAACGTATCAGCGGGTTTTCGGGCGGCGCGCTTTCCGGAATTTCTCATGGCCAAGGCCAAGCCTCGCGTCATCTTCTCCAATTTATATTTAGAGCCCGGGGATTGACTCTCTTTTTCCGAGGGCACAAACGTCAACGTAGATAGTAGGTACCCGCTGTCAGTCCCAACCGAGTTCTCCGACTTTTCTTCGGTCCAACCGCGCGACGACTGCGCGTCACCGATTCGGCCGCTGGAAAAATCAGGGCGCTGTTCCATTCTCTTCCTCTTTCACGTACTTCCCTTCTTATATTTGATATTGACTTTTTCAAACGGGGATAAACAATATTGTTCATCAACATTAAGACCGTCGAATGTTATCAACGAAGTAGAATGATCGTTCAAGACGCATGACATAATTCGACCATCTATTAGTAGACTTTATGGATTTATGGTATTTACAATAACAAGGAAACGTCATTAATAGATTGCGGATTTTACGCATTTATGTCAGAAATCTACAATGTGATGCGATATAAAGACTGAAAGTGTTTGATGTACTATTTTCGAGCTACAAGAATTATGAACGAAAGAATGCAATTAATGCTATTGCAATAAACAAACGGAGATAATTTTTATTTTGCACGAACGTCATCAATTCTATCATTGCAAGTATTGCAAAGTATTATTATAGAAAATTTTCTGGTTGATCGATTGAATTTGTTTCTCGTCTCGCTTTTATAACACAGTGAAAAATGTAATTCGCTATATTCTCCGCTGCTATGGTGCTGAAATTCTGTATAAAATAGATCCGTGGAAAATGACTGTGATATAGTGCTAGCTTGAACGTGTTGGGGGCCAAAAGGAAAAGCGTTTTCCCGAATTTCGTGTCGTTCGAGAGCCCAACGCGCCTTCTCGAACTCCGGACCCTCAGTTATCACAAAGCCCGTCTCCTCGTTATCACTTGCGTCATCGTGGCCGAGGTAACGCGTCTCCCGTTCAATGTCATCCAGACAAACGTTACCATTCTCACAACTGAGTGATCGGTCGCCATTTATCACCGTTCCGATCGACAATCTGTCGTGTGTACCTGCAACGCGCTCTCGAAAGCCATAAACGTGGCGGAATTTTTTAAATCGCGACTTCGTGACAAGTTCGCGGCCGATATTGTTCTAAAATCTGTCGGATCAGACCAGAATAAACGCTTTATTTGTCTCGTTTCTGTAAGATAATTCGATGACTAGAAAATGGATAATTTTATAAGTAGAAAATTGGTAATATTATGAGTAGAAAATGGATAATACAATAAACAGAAAACAAGTTATATAATTGATAACATAATAAACAGAAAATAGGTAGTGTAATAAATAGAAAATGGGTAATATGGTGAGTAGAAAATCGGTAATATAATAAATAGAAATTAGGTAGTAGAATAAAAAGAAAATGGGTAGTATAAAGAATAGAAAATAGGTAATATAATAAATAGAAAATTGGTAATATAGTGAGTAGAAAATGGGTAATATAATAAATAGAAATTAGGCAATAGAATAAAAAGAAAATGGGTAATATCATAAATACAAAATTAATAATACACTAAAAGGAAAAGACTATCACAAGTTACTAAAAACTGAATGAAACCCTCAAAACTCTAAAAAAAATTATATAGACACTATAAATGACAAGCATTCGACAATTCCGTAAAATCTATAGTCTGCATCCAGAATTTTTATTTGAATCAAAGGGCGAAATTAAATCCCGAAATAAAAGCGTCAGAAATTGAAAAAAATTAATTCATCGAAAATACAAAAATATGGACAATACGAAATATCCGCTATAAGCGCAGTGCTTGAAAAAATTAACGTCCCCCCCGATGAACGGCTACGAAAGGAACAGCTGAACCGAGGTAATTTTCACCGAACCGCATTGGAACGCGACGATAAAAGGCGAATGTTATCGCGAACGATGCGAAGCTGTTTATCTGTGCTCGAGAACCCGTCCGCGTTTTCGAAATATCAATATGGACGGCGTCGCGGTTCCATTCTGGATTTAAACAGCGAACCGTGTCAGCATTGTGGAGGTTCGCGCGTCTACTGGTGCAATCACGACGGCCAGATGCAAGTTAAATAATCAATGGTGTCGCGCCTAATGTCAAGGTCGTTGTTCCACCGATCACGTGATCGATAAACTATCACGGTTTACGCTTTTTAATTCGATCGCGGCTCTCTCTCTCTCTCTCTTTCTCTTTCTCTCTCTCTTTCTCTATCTCGCTCTCCCTCTCTTTCTCTCGCGCAGCCGATAACGCAGTCGAAAGTGGATCAACATTTGGATCCCAATCGTGGGATCGATGAAAACCATGGTCCACGCCAACAGGGATGAAACGAGAATAAGCAACGACGCGGACCGTTTAAAATCCGCTGCGAATATTGTTCACGGTCCAGCCGATAAACAAAATCGTCCCGTTTGACCGATGACGTTGGCGAACAACGTCGGTCGGTGTTCAACGGCCACATAGATTCGCTATTATCTTAGCGAAGATAAGAAATTTCATTGAAGGCAACGCGAAATCGAATGACGGCGCGTCGTTCGAAATCGGACAAACGTTTCGAGAGAGCGTGCCCCGATCGATGATACCGGTGAAAGTGATAAGAGGCCGCGACGACAACTTTCGACGTTCTTGAACGTTGCACAGGCTTATCGGTTCGAAAAATTCGATCCGCTAACCAAGGCGAGCCGACTCGAAGGAATTATTGGGTTAGTGGGCGAACGACGCCTCGCACCGTGGATGCACGTGTAAATCAATTTGTTACGGCGCGGTCGCATTATTACGTAATCGATCGTGCAATTGCGAGAGGAGCGTGAAGAACAATGCGCGTTGCGTAATCGATTAAATAAAACAATAACGCTGTTACGCGTTAAGTAAAAAAAAAAAGAAGTCGCGGAGCAAACACCGCGTTCCCGACGGTCTTCCCGCCCGCGAATAAAAATTAGTGCCGCGCGGAACCGTGTTCTCGATACGCGGATTTCATCTGGAATAATAGCGATGGTTCCGTTCGCCGGCCCGAAAACGTGTTATTTCGCGAAAATGTGTCGCCGCGCCGATAGAAGCGCACGGGAAAAATTGGACGAAACGGGTAGGCCGTAGGAAATCTATACCGCGGAAAATAATACTGGCGATGGTAGACACGCGCTTCGCGAAAAGCGGCGCGACTGGAAACAAGAATGCGATCGCGATGCAATCGACGATTCTGTTGTTCTTTCCGTCGTCGTCTTGCTGAATCGATAAAAGCAGCGCGCGGAATCGACCGCGGTTCGATATGCAAATTGTTTCGCCGGCGCGGCGGCCGGCCCCGACCCGCGCTTCGCCGCTCATCGACGACGGATCGATTATCGATTATCAGGGTACACGGGTATTAGCTTTCAGCGGACGAAGCCCCGTAAATCGCGCGCGCTCGCCTCGATTCCTCGCGAGTATTCGGCCCCGTTCATCGATTCCATCGATCCGCTCACTTTCGATTTTAAATCCGCGGAACTGGAAACGTCTCTGTCCCGTCACTTTCGGTTTTTCTTTTTTTTTCGTTGCGCCAGCGATTTTTCCGAAAACAACGCGTCGCGCTTACTTTCGCTCGAAAGCGAGCGGCGAACTATGTATACGGTCTGCGACGATTTCCCGCGTTTACGGTGAAAAGGTATAATTTGAAACGTTGAAGATAAGCGAAAGAAATTAAGTTCCTTGGTGTATTAAATTGAGCTTCTTAACCCTTTGCACTCAAAGCCATTTTAACTGTAAATCTAAAGTAATTTTTAAAGTAAATTAACTCTTGTGATTCATACCAACAGTTTCACGTTCAACAATTTTTCTCAAATTAAACATTGTTCACATAAACATTATTTTAGAAGGTGACGGAATAATTATAGTGGTCACCAATCGAGTGCAAAGGGTTAAAGTCAAGAGGAACGAAACTTGTGCTCCGCCTTTCTGCTTCCCGCAATTCATGCTGACTATTGTTTTGTAGAAAGATCTACTGTGTAGTAATAATTATCTGTTTCAGTCAATTTTCGAATGACTATAATGAAACTGACTTCCGTGCATTTAATAGCGAAGTCGCGTTTAGATAAAAATGCGAGATATTTCTATAAATTCGATTATTAAAAATAATATATAAGAATTGATTGTAATCTGATAAAACTGTAATAATATCAAATAGTATTGTACATGTAAGAAGTCTGTAAAGGGTTTAACGAAACGAAGATGGTAAGACTTATTTCCAAAAATCTGCTAATCAACCCCTTGCCGTGTCATTTTCTTTAGCAGTTAAATAATTAGAATTTCTTCGATCGCACTAAATTCTTAGATGAAAAAGGAAATTTTATATTTATTCTGTGCTTATATCTATTTGAATGTTTAAGTATTGGTAACGAGAGAATAAAATTTGATTCCCAGTTAAAGGAACGGATGAATATTCATACCTAATAGCTTATTACCAGAAACCTCCGTCACGAGTCTGATTCGTTAAAGTACGGCAAGGGGTTAAGCAGGCTGCACCAAATTAATTTTCTCCGATTTCGCGAAGCGATCGAGCAAAATGCGAACTTAATAACCGTGATATAATTACAGTGACACGCAGGCTCCAGCGCGATGGAGTACATGCGAACGGCTTCGAACTAAAACAACAGCCGTACACAACATCTCGAACACAGTCGCACCGTTGCGCCGTCTTGCAACTCTTCGGACCACCGTCGCGCGTCCGTTCAAAATTCGGAAATAGACGCGCCCGAGTGATTAATTCCCGGCGACAGGGCTCAGCTTCGGACCGATGGAAAAGTAAAAAATCGGCGGCAAGTACGAGCTGAAATGTTTCCAAGCATGACAAAGGGGGCCACGCTTCCGTCCCATCACCGTTTACCCGCGAAAGAGACGGCGCGCATCCGCGCGAGGCCGTGCAATTCGCTCGTCCTTTGTTTACTCTCGGCGGGCGACCACCGTGCTCCGCCAATGTATTCGGAGCGAAAGCACACACGGGACAGTCAGCCACCGCAAGAGCGAGAGCTTTTACTTTTGTTGAAGACTCGAAAAGCTTATTTTTAGGCGCGAAACGAAGATCGAGCGCGGTTGGTTCGCGCCCGCGCACGCCCGTCAACTCCTTCTCCTCCTCTCTCTCTTTCGCTCTCTCTCGGTCTCTCTTTCTCCCGCTCTCGTATTTTTCTCTCCTTTTCCTCCCGTCTCTCCACCTTCGGTCTTCGTTACACAAACGTCCGGCTGTCACGAAGAGCGCAGACGATAGCGCTTAGCGGGGCTTATCGTTAATGAAACGTACAGACGTAAACACTAAACATAGTGCACCGGTCAGAATGTAAAGTATTTCTGCGAAGTTCGATCAGGGACGACCTGTCCACCGGATTATGCGACTCCACCGACCGTTCAGCGAAATTTGCCGCGAAAAAAAAGCGGCGCGCGAGCTCGCGAATTTTTGCAGGCGTTCGCTTATTTCCGATCAATTTCGAATCAAATTGGTATCCGTAAGATTATGGAAACTTGTTAAAATTATTGGAAATTTCGTGCTCGTTTTCGAATGCGCTGCAAATTTTTTAGTAATAGAAGCGGAGCTCGACGTCCAATTTCTTGGTTATGCCTGTACAGATGCGAATTTGGTAGGAGTCCCTCGATTACGAGCCGATGTCACGGAAAGAAGTAATTACGCGAATAGGACGAAGCAAAGTATTCGTCCGGCTATAAGAATGACGGGATCGCGCAGAGGGAATAATGAAATTCCGCGTGAAATTTCGTAGTTCCCGACGTTCGCGCGGATCGCGCTCCGTTCGAACGAGCGCGAGAGAAGTTGGTGGTCAATGTCGCGTACAATTTTCCCTCGATATCGCTCACGGCGCATGTTTAATATGGCCGCCATTGAACCGGAGCGCCCGTGCATTCGGCAGTGCACGCTGTCTGCCGATTTATACGCCTCTCTGTAAACTCCAATTTCCAGTGTCCACAGAGAGGACATGCCCGTTCGAAAATGGAAATACCCCGGACCCAAAAAGAAAAAAACCTAACTTTACATAACCGGAAAGCGTGCCCGGCCCGTTCCCATCCTGCAAGTTTTTGTCAATTGCGTTTAGAGAAATTTACAAGGTCTATCCCCGGATCGTCGACGAAAAAAGGAGCAGCACGCCGGTGTTCGATGCCAAAGTTCAAAGTTCAGCGTCGATGCCGGACAGAAGCGAGCTGGATGTCTCGGGGTCGTCTCGTTCGGCGAATCGTGCGCGGCGCGGCGACACGTTGCAAATATGTGCAAACCGATGCCCGATAAAGGCGTTATCGCGGCAATTATTTCGAAAAGCGACCCATCCGAATTATCGATCTTCACAGATTAGCGAAACGAGTTATTTCGATCGCGACCGTCGAAAGACCAAAATCCCCGAATTATCGTTTGGCCCAGTTGGACGGTGATTAGCTCCGCCCGTATCTTTTCAATGTGCGAAAAACACAGTTCGAGTGCCAAATACTGTCCGGAGATTGCTCTTTCGGTCGAGCGAACGGCACACCGACTTCCCAAGCAACTCCTTCGCTTGGTCAATTGATCACGAAAGTTATTCAACATTAATTTGCTCGATCTCCTACGGTATCGTCACAAGTTCCCAACAGTATCCAAAGTTTCAAAGTCGAACGCGATCGAATAAAACTGGCCGTGCACGTTGGTCTAGAAGAATCACGTTAACACATTCTTCTCACATTTCTCTCTTGAATTTGATTTTTTGGTGGAATGTTAATGGGTTTTCTATATCTCAGTTTCATGAAATCCGATGAGAAGCGTTCTCCGAGAGACAAGACCGAGAGACGCCGGCGAGCAATGACGTTAGCTAATAAAGGTTAGTTGCGGTGCTCACCAAGATCGGGGATGGAGCTGGTGGGCTCCTCGTGATGTCCCTTTCCCTCGTTGGAGGCCCTGGCCCTGGGTGGCGGCGGCGGGGGTGGCGGTCTCATGCTGGACGTGGAGCTGACTACTACGGTGGCTGGCGGTGGTTGCGTTGGTCCCGCGTTCCTATGGTTCGCTCGCATCTGCGTCTGCGGTGGCATCACAACCGTGTCACCGCGGTGCCCCTGGGGCGGCCTGGGACACCAACCATGTAGCACCCTTATCGCGCTCCTGACTTCCGCCTGGAGTTCGGCGGCTCTGTCCCTGGCCGTGTGAGCCACGTTTAATCGATTCCCCCGCGGTCGCGGGTCACGGCAGCTCACGTGAAAATTCCTCGACGATCGTACCGACCGGCTTCATTCACGAAACACGCGGGCACATGTGCTGCCGGCGAGCGAAAGGATCGTCCTGGATCGCGGTTATCGGACACCTGGCCAGAGAGAGAGAGATCGGAGAGGCGCAGTCGTTCAACGCGGTCGAAATTCCAACGAAGCCGCGAGTCGCGCTTTCTGGCCGGCACACGACGACGGTGCGTTTTCACTGTATCACCGCGCGGATGTCTCTCGAATGTCACGGTCAATGTCTTCACGGCGGCGTGACACCTGCAGTGGAAGCCCTCGCGGTGGCACTCCGAACTAGTCACTCACTTTACGCGCGCGGCGGCGGCGTCCGATCCCGTCGCCCGATGAGTAATCACTGGCTCTCGACGAGAAACTCTGCGACAGCGGAAAAAACGCGCGGCGCGCCGCGGAGGGTCGCGAGATCCGTGCCGGACGCGTGCGGCCGGTCTCCGTGCAGTTCGCGTGCCGATCACGGCCGCGGGAAACGATCGAGTCACTGTCCGTTCGCGCCTTCGCCGACGACCTTGCTTTTCCCGAGTTTTCGGCACGCAGCCTTTATATTCCGACTCACTGCACAACAGCCAGCAACAAATACTTCCTTCTCTTTCTCTCGCGGACGAAAGCACAGACCCGGGAGCACAGTTTGTTGTACCACTGGTCCGAGAAACTGACGTAACTCCGGTGCGTGGACACGCTCGCAAAATTCTGGTCACGGTGTGTCACGTGCTAGTCACAAGACAGCTCTCCGAGCCTCGGAACTGAACCACTGATAAAGAAATCCCGTGGCAGAGCGCAGCGGGCGCCGTTATCACGAGGGTGCGCGATGAGCAGCGAGTGCACGCAAAAGCCCGGTCCGCGTGGACGAGTGTTTCTTAGCAGTTCGCCGAAAACAACAGTCCTCGGAATACGAGTAGTCCCTCACGAGCCGCCGCCGACCTTTCCCTCTCTCCCACCACCCACGCAGCGTCCTCCTCCCTTCTGCTTTCTCGCTCCCGCCCTCGTGTGCCGGAGTGACTCTCTCCCCTTCTTCTCTCCGAGCACTCTCGGTTTCCCTCTCTCACCCTTGATGCACGCCGTGTGTCGTGTCGTGACAGAAAACCGGCGATAGAGAGAGAGAGAGAGAGAGAGAGAGTAGAGAGTAGAGAGTAGAGAGAGAGACGGAGAGAGCGTCGGGACGAGAAGGCGGAGGAACGGAGAGGAGACGCGAGCCACCTCCACGGACCCGGCTGACCGCGAGTTTATCGTCGCGAAGGCCTCCAAGAGCGTCAACCCCTGCTCGAGTTTCGTTACGAGATAAACGAGAGCAACGTGACTCCGGGTCGGCTCCGCTCACGGATCCTCCTTCGATCTTGGACGTCTAGGATCGGTCACGCGATCGGACACTCGCGGATCATCTCGCGACGCAGCCCTCTCTATGCTCTATCCTCTGTGCTATATAGCATAGATGAAATCCTCTGTGCTCTATCCTCGGCGCACTCTGCTCTCCTCCTGCTCCGCTCTGCTCTGCTCGCAGACACCACGTTGCTTCGGACAATGCGGGAGCCGCGTGGATCACTGCGTACGGATCACCGCGTACGCGTCACACTCGGTCGAGTAAAAAAAAAAAAAGAAAGAAAAGAGGCCGGTGGTTGGAGCGCAGACGGCAATGAGCCGACGACGACGAGAACCGTCATCGACGCCGGCGAAAGTGAGAGTGCGGCCGGCCGCGGTGGATTCAGCGGTGCATAAGCGCTCTCGTTTCTCTCTCTTCCTCTCTCTCTTCCTCTCTCTCTTCCACCACCCTAGGCCCCTCTCGCTCGCTCCCTGCTATCTCGCTCACGGTATTATCTCCGTTTCCCTCTCGCCTTCTGTCTATCTTGCTCCGTCTCCCTCCGTCCACGCGACTGTCCCGTTCCTTTATCCGGTCTTTCCCTGTCTTTCGGCCCCTTCTCGCTCTATTTCGCCTCTCTATCGCGCCCCTACGGCTAGCCTATAGCCTGTGGCGAGCGCGCATGGTTCCGACCTATAGCGTTCGACGTTCCAGCGCGCTATCCGCGCGCACCGACAGCGCACGTATATAAAACGACTGGCGAGCGCGATACGACCCCACACTTAGCCACGCAACACGATCTCTCCCGGTGCGCGCACACCACCGCGCCTGCTCTCTCATTCCGTCTCCTTCTCTCTCTTTGCCTCTCCTTCTCTCCCTAACTCTCTCTCTCTCTCTCTCTTCGACGAACGACGGCTCACCCTGCCTCCTCCACTGTTCCATCCGTTCCCGTCTCGCTCTCTTTCCCGGTCTCTCGACCCTGCTCCTCTCTCTTCGACACACTGCCCGATCATCCGGCTCTCTCGCTCTCTCGCGCTCTTTCCAAATGTCGTCTTTTTTACGTTTGTTTCGTCTCCGCTCTTATCTCGGCCGAAATTAATTTCTCCTATCGCCGGACCTCCTCCCTCCACCGTAAACGTGCGGACGAGGTTTTCCAAAGTTCTCGTGTCGTAATACCTCTGAAATCATCGCTGAGGTTTTGAAGATGTCGGTTGAGATTTGTCATTGTTACTCGATTTTCTTGTAAATTTCACCTTTTTAGGTTAAATGTGACGATCCAATTCGTATTTGGTCGAGCGAAGTTTGACCAGGCGTGAGATTTGAAAGGTCAGGGTCAATCTTCCAACCAATTCTGTAACACGCGTTTAATAATTATTTATTCGCATTGATAAGTTGAAAATACTCTAACTGCATTACTGGTACTTGCGTTCTACGTTTAACGGGTTGTATACTACATGCTCTCTTTCGTCATAAACGCGCGTAATCCGCAGTCTAGACATACGTGGAAGTAAAGTCAGGGTCAATGTCCTCGCTAATTTTACGTAGACGTTCAACAATCAACCTGTATCAGATTGCAGACACGAGTTCTTGTGTCCACACAACATCGAATTGTTTGCGCAAGTTGTTTGTTAAACGATTTAGCCTGTACACGCAAGCGACCGCCGAAAAGTTACAGTGCCCAGAGAGATACGCGCCGCGACATTATTACATCGACCCGGTGCAGAACCGTTCGCGTCGTGTTCGATCAAGTCCGCGTTATACCGCAGCCGCGAAAGTCGTTAACCGCTCGTCCACCTCCGAGGACTGTCGACCGTTCCGCGGCAACCCCTTGCTTCCACGGTTCTCGGAAGCTGTTCCGGCAAATGCGAGCACGCGTTTCATTGTCGGAGGCTTCGCCTTGGATTTATCTACGCGCACGGCGCTGTCCGACCCTCGATTTCGCGGCGTCGACCGCCGCGACTTCATCGCCGCAGGCTCGCTCGCGCGCGCGGCTTCCGATCGAAGACGATAGCTCGCGGACGCGTGTCCGCTCGCGCACGCTTCCGAACGGAAGCAGACGAGGGAGCGGACACGTTCCGTCGACACCCTCTCGAGTTGCCCTCCGCGGACGCGTGCACAGACACACACGATCCTCGAGCTACCTGTCTCTCTCTCTCTCTCTCTCTCTCTTTCTCTCCGCGACGCAAGGCCGAGCACCGTTTTCAAGCGCGAGGCGTAATTGCGCCCGGGGTTAAGTAGGAGAGCGCGCGCCGTCCTCGCCGGACAAAACGCGCGGCCCCGAAAACGCGTCTTTAAATATACATAAGCGACGCATGGGAGTCGCGGCGCACGGTGGCGGATCGCACGCAGAACGCCGTCGCCGCCGCGCTGCTTCCTCCGCGTATGTGTGCCATGGAACCGTGCGAGCAGGGGCCAGACGCGTTAACCCGCTCGTCTACGACAAGTGCAAACGAACCCGAGCTAGTGGGATAGAAGAGGGTTGCTGCGGGTGGAGGGCAGGCCACGGGGAAGCTAGCCACCCACGGTTGACCTAGGCGCGTGTGCGTGGCTGGTGCGTGCTGCGTAACCCAGCCAGGAGTGGATCACCGAGAGGGCATCCGGATCGCTCGCATCTACTTCCACCGATGTCATTCGGCTACTTCCTTTTTCTTTCCTTTCTACTTCCTTTCATTTAAGCTGTGAATTATTTCAAGAATTCTTGGGACATGGCAGTGTCCCAGGAAATAAAGATGGATTTTTCTTGTTAACGTTTCAGCTCGATCAAAAGTGATTTTCTGATGAATTCTCTTGCAAACTGTTTTAACTAGTGATGACTTCTTTCGTTTCATGAATATATGCGAGTTCGTCTATTTTCTTGTATTATATTGTTAGTTCTGTTTTAGAAATAATAGTCCTTATCCAGCAAGTCTTGTCTTAATCCACGTAATGAGACAGACTCGTCGTAGTTCTCGCAAATAATTTTTATTTTATAGAAATTTAATAAAATTTATTAGTTATTCTAGATAGAAACAAGATGTGTTTCTGCTCTCATTAAAATCTAGGAATGAAAATTGTAAAAATGTAAATACACACTTTAGGTCAACGCTAGTCCAATTATCAGGACTGTTACCCCGCATCTAGCTACCCAAACAGCCTCCACCTTCTCCAAATTTGATTTCAAAAATCTGGTACACTAAAAATCATATTGCAACCTTTTGCCAAAAGGGGGCCAACCGCCTCAGTATTTAATTCCGAAAGATTTTTGATATCGCGAGGCGTCCTCTTCGACATCTCCGCTGTTCGAAACGAATCGTTCCTGGAGAAGTAAGGAATTCGGATACATCGTGGCTGGTTATAGGTCTCATTGCGGCCTCTATAAAATTCTAGCACCGTTTCGAGCCGGCTATGACCGGGGCTTTGCACGGAGTAGCGACAAGCCTGGAGCAAACGACCAGCCGATAGGCAGGGGTGGTTGAGTGCGCGGTCGCGGTTGCGCGGCCGCTATCACATGGCCTTGTCCTTGAATGAGGCTCGTGAACCCGACTGCCGCTTTTATCGATCAGCCCCCGCATCCCGCTTCGACGCACTCGCTATAACCATCCATCTATCTCGGTGCAATGGCGTACCTAGCCGGGAGTACTCCCGGATCAGCGAGGCGGTCTTGCACGGGTACACCTACGAGCTCCGCGGCGTCGGGGCTATACGAAATTAACCCGTTTCGGGACAAATCTCGACGCACTGCATCTCGACGCGTTTTATCAGATACATTTCGTTCTAGAAATTGCAAGCATGCGATTCGATTAGGCGGATAATAAAAGATCACGAGTCACTGTCCATTTTTTCCTACTATTTCGGTCTTTAATGTATAATCTAATTTTCTACGAGACAACTCATAATTTGTTGTTAATTTACGGAAAAATAGTTCTAACTATTAGCTACTGTATATATCTTATTGCAGTTTATCTCCTTGCACTATGACTCCTCTCACGTTGCATTTATTACCACTTATTTGTCCTTAATATTTTCCTTAACAGAACCAGATAATTCTTGTTACTTGTATCGTCTTTATTTATTTCCTTTCCCAGACTCTGACAATGGACAAATACAATTTGATTTCAATTTAGAAGAAATTAATAATTTATTAATTTAGTAGAGTCTAAGGTTAGTAGAGTCTTCCGGCGTGGAATCTTCGTCGCGAGTCTGACTCGTTATAATAGCGCAAGGGGTTAATTGCAGTCGTCGATCTTTCTCCGATCAATTCTTGCATATCTTGCGTCCATTCGTCGCTTGACCTTCCACAACTTTCTCAGCTTATCCGGCACAAGATCTGACTCATCTTACAAATTATCTCACGCTGATCTTCCAGATGAATGACGCTACCGCGTCTTCTTTGTTACCGACAAAATAATTAGTAGGCCTAACCGCGCGCCATCCCCCGCAACCGGGATCAGCGTCACCGGTGAGCGCGGCAGAGGAATTCATTACGGTGCCCCCCAAACCCCCCGATTAACATTAAAAAGGTAAATTACAAAGTGTCCATTCTTTTTTTCAGGAATTATGGGAGCACGGAGTCGTTCCATTTGCATAACGTTCGGGCGGCGTGCAGGGGTCGAAACAGTCGCGTAACGGGTCCGGGCTCCTCGGGCACGAGCGGCTACATCGGAGCAGAGGTTTCCGGGCGGACGCCGTTGCCCGGACGCGGAAGAACGGTGTATCGGTATAATTGCGCGGACATTTAGCTGCTACGAATTTCGGCCGGGGATCCCGTCCAGACGGTGGTTCCGACGAAGCGGGCGTTGTAGGTCGTCCACCGAAGGTCAAGGTCCCCCCCCCCCCCCCCCCCCCCCCCCCTCCCCCCTGCCCTGCCAGGAGGGACCCGGCTTGGTATTCGTTCCCGCACCGCGCACCGTTGTCCCTGAACCTCCTAAATCGCCGAATTTTCGGGCTTAATAGACTGACGTATGCGGCGCGGGGATACGGGCTACGGTTGTCTCCCGAGGGTTTCTTACGAACGCGAATTGAATGAAATTGTAGGAAGTTCCCCGAGACGATCGGATGCCGTATTAATCTTCATTCCTGTCACGCGGCTGTTCCACGGTTCCAGACGGATTTGAAGAGTTTATGGGAAAATGTGTTGTAGTCCGGTGATGCTTGAGGTTGCGTCGTTTTGCACTGACCTAGCTCTTTGTCGTAGAGTCGTGTCTCTTCGCTCTAGGGCCGTGTTAACCCTTTGCACTCGAAGCCATTTTAATTATAAATCTAATATAATTGTTCTGGCTTCTGTTATTTCCATTTGATGTGACAAAGTGTATTTTATACATATGAAATTGATTCTTGCTACCCGTACCAACAGTTTCATTGGCAACATTTTTTAAATCTAAACTCTATATTAATATAGAAATTATTTTAGAACGCGATAGAATAATTTCAGTGGTGCCTCAGAGTCACCACTCGAGTGCAAAGGGTTAAATTGATACGCAAGTCATGCTGGTCGGAATTAATTTTTGTTGAGCGAACAGTAGTGAGATAATGATTAAAGAAGGAGAAACAATATTTATTGACTCTGTTTTAATTTTGTGTAAAAATAAATAAATTGCTTTGGTGGTTGAGTGTAAATATATGAATGCAAAGTAAATGGAGTCGCCAGTAAGGTAAACGTTCGATCAGTTAAATGTTCAGTAACGCGGTAGATTGCGAGCGACCATTATCGGTTCCCCGTCGCAGCAAAACAATATTTTTTCTATAAGTTCCGCGCTCTTTGCCGCGAAGATTTCGATTCTCCGGAGAATTCTTCTCTCCCGAATTTCGATTTTTCCGTCGGCGGAACAGCTTTTCAGAGGCTCGCGTCGTTAATATCCCGACTTTGTCTCAAAGTATTCTTTCAACCCTTAACGAGCGTGTCGGCGGAGATCAAAGGACCTTTTCGCGCCGGTTTTTCCCGAAAAACCGAAGCATTAATTGTACGCAGACGCCTCGGCCGTCCGAGGGATCGTTATCACGGCGAAAAAAAAGACTTTCAACCCTTAGAAATCCGGCTTTATCATCCGATGCATATAATCGCCGGCGAGGAATTCTTATCCACGCGGATTGCGAACGCCGACAGAGAACCGCTCCAGAAATCTCTCATTTAGTCTGGTTTTGGGGGTTTGCCGTATATCTTTTCAATGAGATCGACCGTTCAATAATTCCATTATAATCTGTGTTCAATTTTAATAACGTTCGCGTTGTTAAATATATCGTAGATTAATATATGAAAGTCAAGCAATGGTTGTTATTTTAATATTCCTCTTTATTTTGCGATATTTGGGTATATTTTGGAATGTTTAGGTAACCAAGTGTACTCTCTAAAATGTTTCTAATTTTTAGAAATTATAGATACATAAAAAGAGATATTTTAATTGATAGTTATTATAAATTGCAGCTGCTTAAGTTTAAGAGAAGCAGGGGTTGAAATGTGACAATCTACAAATTCGCTAAATTCATGGTCCACGTAATTCCAAGTAAACTTCCACAACTTGTATAAATCACAGATACTCAAAGCACAGTAATTTAATTATTATTTACCGTCAAACGCATTCTTCTAATTCAACAGCGACAAGAATTAAAATAAAACAAGCCAAAAAACCGTAAGCCTCGTAATTCCACACAATTCTTACCGTTCTAAATATCCCTAAAATAAATCACATCTGCCCAATAAGCTACATTTAAATTACTTGTCATCGATTTTTATTAATCACTTTATCGTCAAATACATCCCTTCGGTTATACAATAACGATTACTGCTAAATCAACTTCCGAGCCAAAAATTCGCTACACTCGTACCGAGCCCACGATACTCGCAGATTTTCGGAACACCTACAAATGACGACACATGGACAAGGGGTTGGAGCAGTGTGCGCCGCGAAACCTTAACCCTGACGTGTCCAGTCTGCGTTTAGCCTTCTCCGCGCAGCCGTACCTGTAAATGCCGCCGTCCACAATGAGTGTTCAGGTACGTACGCGTCCCATCCGGAATCGCACAAAGAGATCGGGGGCATTATGCGACCGGGGTCGTTTCTCGCTGGGGTTAATCTGATGGCGGAGCGGCGCACGACTCGTCGCCAGTAGTGTATTACGTGTCCGAGGTCGCGTAGTTGTTTAGATCTAGACAGGGCCTGATTCATCAAGCCCGAACCGAATGTAGTGCGCCCGGCCGGCTGGCTGGCTGGCTGGCTGCAGTCCGTGGCGTAGCTCAGCGCGACTCTCGTTGTATTAGGTTAGGGACAAGATCTGTCGTAGCTCGGTGGGCACGCATGGGTTAGAATAGAGAAAGAAGATTCGAGCGACGGCACCGTAGTAGTAACGGGTGGGAACGGGACAGACTCGCCGCTGTCGGAGAGATAAATGCGGGAACCGGACGATACCGGGAGGCTGTGGAAAACGGAGGAAGAAGCAGATACGAGGAGCTGATACGAGGAAACCTCAAGTGCAGATGGGGGATAAGTGCGAAGTATAATATTAATGGCAACGCGATGAGAAAATTGGAGGAAGCTCTGCGACCGCGGGGAACGGGGGGGGGGGATATATTTATTAACCCCTTGCACTGTGGTATCGCGTCGGGCTCTTTGCGGTGATTCGAACGTAATCTATTGTGGCATTAATCTTGTTCGCTTGCTTTAAGTCGAAATAAAAGTCTGTACTTTTGTTATTAATGTTTCATACATTAGTCTTCTGTTACACTTCATTCTTCTATTATGATATTAAATGGGGGATATTTGTTAACCCCTTGCACTATAGTGTATGACAAGAATTAATCTTAGTTATTTTAAATCGAAATCAAATCTGTCATTCTATTATTAATATTGAAAACTCTATGTTTTGCTATTATAATATTAAATGGAGGATACCTATTAAACCCTTACTTTATATATATACCAAAAATTAATCTCATTCACTTATTTTAAACCAAAATAAGATTCTACAATTTTACTATTAATATTTAAACATTAAAGTAAAAGTTGACATACAGAAAAATAGAAATTTTCTCTCTAAAGAATCTGTCAACGACGAAGAAGTGACTGTCGAATTAAAATTCCTCTCTGATCATGTGACTAGTCAGGATCATCATCCGACGACGTTTAGTTATTATTAGATTGCGGATCTTTAGTAAAATTGAATCATTTATTTGATTGAAAAATGTCACGTTCATTATTTGATTCAAAAATTAGACTCGTCAAAGTACAGCAGGGGGGAGTTGAATTGCGAATCAACCATAAAATCGGTAAGCAAATATAACGTCGGAATCGAGGCTCTAAGATCGAAAGAAAATGAGATACGGTGGGAGTGGTTCTATAAATAAAAGAAGGCAAAATATTTCAGACAAGGAGAAGCATTTGGGTTGGACATCAAGGTCGGTCTACGCTCGAAGGAGGTCCTCGACAGTTTAGTCTATTTACAGAATGCCTCTGCATGCTCGTTCGTTTCCACCCGATACAGTTTGTCTCCACTTCGACAATCCCGCCTCGCTATTTTAATATCTCCTCTCCTCCTCTGGAAATATTGCATGTTTTCTCGCGTCTCGCCGAACCGAAAATTCAACGACTTATTCAGCCACCGTAAACGATTCTCTTCCAAGAAAAATACCGCCTTCGTTTTCATTTAATGAAACGGTACACGATACCGGAATTTCATAACAATTCTCGAGATCGTTATCGCGACAATTGGATTACGAAAGACCGTAGAACCGAGAGGCTCGGTCTAAATAAACCAGCCACGGTGATACTATTTAAAAAAGATCGACGACTCTAAAAATAGCGGTGAGTTTTCACGCTGCTCTTATCGGCCGGCGAGTATCACTGACCTTTGCATACGCTAGTTCCATCAATGGGCCATCTGGCCCGACGGCGGCGGTTCGCGCGCGACGTGTCTCGTTTGGACCGCGCTTTCACTGTGCCGTTGCCGCTGCTGCTGCTGCCGCTTCACTTTCTACCATGCCGTAACGCTCTTTGAGTCTGAATTAACAAGATCAGTCCGCGCGAGCAATGACTCCGCGAGCGGATTTTGAAAGCGGCTCAAGCGGCGGTGTTCGAGCGCGGCCGCGGTTATTTTCACGTGCTCCGCAGCCTCGGGGAAAGCGGCACGGCCCGCGTCGCGGATAATTTCCGAGCGGCGACGTGCGAAGGTAACGGCGACGCGTTGCGCAATTTGTGCCGAAAGCATCGACCTGCAGGAAACAGAGATCGAACGCGCCGCGGGAGAACGCCGAGACTGGTTCAAGTTCACGTAGCTCCGGGGCTCTAGCTGCGGCTCAAGGTCGCCGGAGAAAGCCTTCCTTGTTCGTGGTCTCGTTGCCGATATAGTCTTCGGCTACCCGATACCGCACATACTAGACCCACTCGGTCAGAATGCCTTAACAAGCTAACCCAGACCTCGCCGTATAGGTTATCCCGAAGAGACTTTCCTCGGTTCAGCCGGTCCGCGACCACTAGCCCACTTTCCACCCGTTGTTCGTTAGTTAACAATTTATCGACCTAGCTAGCCTGTAAATCGGTTTTTCTCCACGATCGGTAGCCCGTGAATCGGTTGCCATAGTTAATTTATCTGTTATTGAGATAAATATAATATGTTAAATCGTACTACAAGCTTCGATATAAATTTTTAAATATTAAATACCTTTCGGGATTAATAAGATAAATAAAATCAAAATAGAGACGAAAATTTGTTAAGACCGAATGACCGGTATAAAATGTTAACTTGCATAAAAGCAAGCCGCCGGCAATTTTTATCGAATCGGTCGACTATCTCACCGACAACAATGCCGTTTATTGTTCGCAAAACGACGAATTCATCCGTCGCGGATTAAGAGAGAGATTAAAGTCTGAACCGGCAACAATCGACCGCGATTTATGAAAATCTTGAAATGTTTAACCGATTAATCTGCGTTAAATATTGAAGCCCGTATTCCATTCGTCCGCAATTCCGTCGCCGATAAATCTTTTTCTCTGCGACGTTACTGATAAATCGGCTTTTCGGGTGTAAAGGTCCATCCTGGAGATTTAAACGCGTTATTTATTATTTATTACATAAGAATTTGTCGGCCGACTGCGCATTTGCAATTTCAATAAAAACCATTTGCCGGCAACTAGCAAAACTGTTGCTGTGTCGAGTTCCTTGTGGATGCATTTACTTTTATTCAAGGTTTAAAAATAGTTTTTGGAATCATTGTGATGTCATTGAGTGCAATAGAAAATAGTAGGTTGTTGTTTTTTATATTTTATCTTAGTTTAGACAAAGTCTATATTTTATGATAGAGACTCGCGTGGCAGGGATTTAAAATCAAGGGTTAATAACAGATCTGGAATTTAATTCAAAAGTGCTTTCTTATCTTAAAACAAAGTCTGTCTTTTATAATAGAAATGTTTTTATTACTGATATAAGGATGAATTGTTAATCACATGCCTAACACTTTATCGATCGATAGCTTTTTAATTACTTCTCATGGTAACCAATAATTCCCTATCTATTCTAGAGGTATTATTATGCAATTTTTTAAATAACAAATTCCTATCGCGATAAATAAAATAGATGAAATATACATTGTTCAATTCTATACGAAAATATAAAAATATTTACGACCGAACGATCTTAATATTTTCATTCTTAACAATAAAAAACAATAATTTTATTAAACTCTATAGGGTCTTCTCGTCCGCTAATTTAATTTAAGTAGTGTTAACAACGTCCATACAAAATTTCGAGCTTCACAAAAGAAATTGTTATCCACGAACCTAAAGATCAAGCGTTAATTTCGGATCTACGGTTCCGCGATCGCGCTCGATCGCGTAGAATGCGGGAGCATCTCGATCGGCTATAAATGCCGGCCACCCCGTGCCGAAAAAGCGGCGAGACCCGCGCGGCCAAGAAAAACACCGCGAGAAGGTCGCGGCGTCCTTTGTCGCGGCTGGAAAAATCGACGCGAGCGCGCGCGCTCGCTTTGGTTTCCGTCGAAAAGCGGGAGTGATGCTTTCACCGGCGGCACCGGCCAAAGAGAAAATGTAGCTCGAATTCTGTCGGATGGCGTCACGCGAGGGAATTCCGATGGGGTTTGTCGACCCTGTCCCGGGTCATCCGAACCGTTCGCCACTTTCGTTCTCCGCGGGGCCACGCGGCGAGTCGCGGAGATCGCCCAACGAAAGCGAGACACACTCGGGCGAGAGTTTTAGAAACCGGATCGCGATCACCGGGGGTCTTGAGAACCGGCCCGTAGCACGGGGCCGAGCGCCGTGAACGAGCGTGAGAGTCGTTTAAGAAAGCGAAACTCTGGCTTCCACCGCGGACGGTGAACGCCGATACAACTTTCCTCGCTATCGCCCTCGCCAAACCCGAGGTGAAATCGGCCGGCCGAACGATCCGCGAGACTCTGCGGACCTTACCAGGGGTCCGCGATACCGATCTCCTCTCGCTTTTCACGAAAACTTCGCTTCTCGACGGAATCGACGAATCGCTCGACGATGCGCGCGCGCTGGAATTAACGAGCGCCTTATACCGCGTCGTCTCACTGTAGCGCCATAATTCGGGCATCGTTTTTACCGTACACTTAAATTCTCCGTTCGAACAATAATTCAACGATTCTGTTGATTTCTACGGAATTATGATTGCAGATATCCAACGTTATCCGCGATATGCTCGTGAACATTTATTGCTATTAAAACAGTGGAACTTTCTACGAATTTAATCTCGAAGAGAACGCATCGAGCGGATAATAATTAAGAAATTGACTTTCTATTTACCGAATGAGACACATTAATTTCTTATACTAGGAAATAAATAAACTACAATGATAAGAAAATATATCTTTCTTAAATTATGTCCTTCAGGCGTATTCAATTTTCGTATTCTTTTACCTCGTTTCTGTCTCGATAGAACGATTTATTACGTCTTGATCGATGAACGAGAAAGCAACTTACGCCCGAAAACAAACCGAACGGCAATTGGTCACAGTGACCGGCTCCACTACCCTATTAAACCTCGAGATCGTGGAATATTATTTACAGATACCACCGGCGATTAGACGAACGAGCGGGCGTCGATCGCTCGAAGAAAGCGCTCGCTCGGTTTTTGCCGTGATCGGCGCGCGGCGGATAATTGGTGCGCGGCAAACGAATTAAAAAGCATCGGCCGGCAGTTACGATGATTGTTTCTATCGATCGTAGATTGCACGATGGGGGTAGCCGAGCAACGCGCGGCCGTGCACTCGGCCACCACGTGTCCGAAAGCGACTTTCTCCGTGGCGCGAGCCGTCTCGAGCGAATCCTCTGGCGTGTGGCTCTGTTTCGCGTTGGCCTTGAACCTGTTGTCGAAAGTGCAAGTGGATCGGCCGCGGAGAGCGGCCCGAGACAGGAGAGCGGAGAAAGAAAGAGAAAGGAGGAGGACCGGCCTGAAGAAACGGTTTTTGGTCGCCTTCGGACGAAAGTGAAACGGCCTTCGGGAACGAGGCTTCGCCGCGCGTATATGGGCGCCATTGAACTAGTGACCTTCATACGAGAACCGGTCTTTGTTCACGGTCTTCGAAGCCACCGACCCGATTCCTACCCTCGGCACACTAGGCCTCTCCGACGTTCTAGACGCTATCGTAATTTGCATATTCGCCGACCGATCGGGATTTTACACGCTTCCTGGACCCAATTTCGGACCCCTCGCTTTTATTAGCGCGACGACGACGACGACTGATTAATCGACCGCGACGATTTACTTTCGCGGCACCGATCGACCGGCACGCTTCTCGTCGACTTCTGATTAGCGCGCTATTCTGCTACTATACGCTTATACAGGGTGACCCGTTTTCCAGTCGGACGCGGTGGCGCCTTTTGCGAGTGCCTGTTCCACGGAGAATGATTTATTTTAACACTTTATCGACCGGTCGATAAAGATTTAGCTCAATGTTAAATTTTCGATTTTATTTATTTTATTAGTTGCGAGAGATATTTAATATTTAGAAAATTATATAGGAATATTTAAGCTTACGGTAGTATCAATCTAACACGTTTATTTTAATAATTGATATTAAATTATTAAAATAAACGTGTTATCTTAGTTATTATATCTCGTTTTATTCGATCAGGTTTTGTTAGTAGTACTGAGAGATACTGTAGCGAATAGTTTTTCAACTGATTCTCATTTTTTTACACTTAGAATAATCATGATTTTAAGAAAATTAGAAGAGGTCAGCGTATAATACAGATCGAATATATTAGAGTAATTTTAACAATTTTTCGAAACTGATTTTTAGAATGTTTTTCAGATGATAGGAGAGCTATTTTAGTAAATAATGTCTTAAATTTCCTTTTCCCTATTCTAAAATCTCATGTTTTTAATTTTCTTATTAGAAACTATAACGAGTATTTAAATAATGCTTAGGTAGTGCTAAAAATTACCTAAAAATTATTCCGATTCCTAAAAATTAGGTAGTGATCAGAATAATTTGAAAATAATATAGAATTTGTAAGGTAACAGTTCACTGTTTAAAATATTACGATAGTTTATACTGTCACAGCACGGTAAATTAAAGCAGAAAATAATAAATTTAAGGAAGAAGGATACGAAAATGAGTGCGTATTGTTTTTAAACGATTGCAATCATTAACAGGAGATATATAGTTACGTCAGAGGAACAAAAAAATGTAGCTACATCATTCTAAAAGATTCCAGCGAACAATATATCAATAATTATCATCCATAAACATCGACGGCCTCGTCTATACTAACAAAATATATTCTCGATTATTATCATACACCGAGCTCGAGTATAAGTCGCTTCCTTTCACTTTTGCAAAAGTAACGCGACGAACAGCGGGCTTTTTCTTATTTTTCCCCAGCCGGCTGCGTGCTTCCAAAACTTTTTCAGCCTGGATAGCTCGAAAACAGGACAACATCCTTCGTGCGTCGCAATTAAAATTTATATCGCCCCGCGACCACGCAAAATGGTGTTCACCTTGGGGTCTCGAAAAAGCCGGCCTCGAGAACTATCCATTACGCGTTTCTAAAACGAATCCTGCAAAGGAAACGGTGCCGGCGTGTACGCCGGTCACGCCGACCGAACAACCGAACTCGCGCGACTCGTCCACCGAAATTGCGGAGAACGGATAAAAGATGTAAGCGGTTTGGCCGCGGCTGGAATTGGCAGCGTTTTTATTGCAACGCGTTAACGCGTTTCGTTCGCGGCTCCGCTTCGATCACGTGCGGCGCGAATCGAACGCGATACGGCGAACGGCGCGCGTGATTCATTTTCGATTCCCGCGCGGCTGAAAAGTGGAGGAAAGTCAATGCTAACACTTCGAAGGTTATCTTCTGACGCCACTTAATTGCCAGCTGCATCGAAAATACCGAACGAATCTCTTCGTTTTCTTTCTTTCTTCTTTTCTTTTCTTTTTTTTTGTATTTTTTTTTGTATTACTTATCAGCGAGATTTGAAGATTGTGATTTTGGTTATTTTTTTATTGGACACAAGTTTCGCGTCGCACGATTCGTTCTACTGATATCGTTTTCTGCGATACCGTGACGGACGAATACGTTAATTGTATATTCGTTTTGCATCCTCTCTGCTCGCATTGTTTACAACTGACACTAGCCCCATCGAAATTCGATATGAACGTACTACGCGACAAAAGTGTCGTCGAAGCTAATTTCATCGCGGTTTTCAAAAGTATTCGGTCAATTGATCGAAACACTTTCGTAGAGTGAAGTAAAGTGGAAAATTGAAGTTAGAAATAATTGTTAGCTTTATTTATTGACGAGTCGATCGGATGTTATTTGAGAAGGTCGCGTAATTAATCACGCGATTTTTCTATTATTACACAGACTCTGCTCGAAAAATTAGAGCTGTCTCTTTCGTCGATTATTAATTTGGTGAAGCATTATTTTGAGAAGTCGCGTGATTGATAGCAACTCTAATTATTCTGTTAGGCCAGTTTTCTATCATTTGATTTAATAGAAACTCGGACGTTGATTCTTTTATTTATTGGCGATATATTCTTCAATATACTTATAGACAATGGATTCTTCAATATACTTATTGGCGAATATTCTTATACTTATTAGCAACAAATATTACTATACTTATTGGGGATATATTCTTCAATATTCTTCAATATACTTATAGACAATATATTCTTTAATATACTTATGGACCATAGATTCTTCAATATACTTATTGGCTAATATTCTTATACTTATTAGCAAATATTACTATACTTATTGGCGATATATTCTTCAATATACTTATTGGCGATATATTCTCCAATATACTTATTGGCGATGTATTCTTCAATATACTTATTGGCGATATATTCTTATAATAATCGGCGGATATTCTTATACTTATCGGCGAATATTCTCATAATTATCGACGAATATTCTTATACTTATTCCCGAAAATTCTTATACTTGCCAGCGAAGATTCTCACATTTATCGGCGAATATAATTCGAAAACATCGCGTAATTGATCGTAATTCAATTTAGTCGACAGAGCTACGATTTCCGCAGCCGACGCAGGTCTCTTATCAGAGACTAATCGCTGATACGGCGACAGGGGAGATTCGAAAGCGGGCAAAGTTTCAGCTCCGCCGAAGCCATGACCTGTCTCAAATAAGAGTGGCTTGCGTGATCACCGGCGGCCGCAGAATTTGCGTGCGGCTCGCGGCGGAATTTATTCGTTTGCTTTCACTCACCGCGCGGCAAGAAACCGGCGAGCCGTCGCATCCACGAAAAAAGCCCGCGATGAAAATCGGTTCGCGGGTCCCGACGCTTTCGCGGGAACCCGACGATCGCCGCGCAAAAACATTCTCGCAAAAGCTGCGCCGCATCTCTCGCGGGCTGTTCTGGATCGCGAGTCCGCGCGCCGATTAACAAATGCGCCGCGAGATTTACGAGCGATCTGTGCGATCGAGTCAATTATTGAATTTCAAAGTCGATCTATAATTGTGCCCATAATTATGAAAGTGGTCCAAGTCAAGATTTAAATAAAATGAGTTTATCAGTTATTTTACATCACCATTATTTTTAAATTAAATTTATTCAATTTTTACGATATCGTCAGAAATGAAACATTAGATGGTGGATGTAATTTCAACGTTATATGGAATTCATTTAGTGTTAATTATGAAAGTGGTCTAAGTAAAAAATTTAAAGAAATCGTAACATTAAAGTAGCATTGACATGGATGAAAATTGCTCAGTCGACAAATAATAATATTGAAACAATAGACCAGAAATTTTTGGTATCGGGTCATTCTTTTCTACCGAATGACCGTGATTTTGGCTTGATAGAAATGAAAATAAGAAAAAGCAAATTACTTATACAACCCGGAGCACTATTATGAACTGATAGAAAAGAAGGAGAAATACATTTCCGATAAAACGAATGTCGCAGCCGGATTTTATTTCAACGAAATCGCTAGAAGAGTCAACAACAAGAAGAGGAAAAAATACCGCGAGCGAATCTGTCTCTTGGCTGCAAATACAATAAATGAGATTCGTGAAAAATGAACCATATAAAATGTTCTATAAAACTTCTTTAGATGCTCCTGAATTCCACATTTTGGATCTTCCACCTGAAAGAGAAAGACCCAAAATATACGGAAAGTGTCAACCGCGCGCTCTGTGTAATTTTCTCGCTGTTGACCGAGGAAATCGAGCTCGCCAGTCGTAATTCGCGTCATGTGTTTCGTCGAATTGAATAAGAGACGCTTCGTAACGCATGGATATTTTATGTGCATACGGTGGTGTAGTAATCGATATGCAATAAGCCGAGACCGGTCCGGGTCCAAAGTGCATCGAATAATTGAACGACGATCGAAAAGCGTCGCGCGTTGATTCTTTCAAAATCTGGCATACCTGTTAAACGGAACAGAGGACACGGACGTTCGATGCTGTTTCAAGCGACGGGGAACGCGGCGGCGTCGCTTGTCTAAATAAAAATCACGGGAATACATTACCAAGTGATGGATCGGGCGTTCGTGTTCCTCATTAAGGCAGCCTTGAAACAATAAGACGGACGGAATAAAAATGAACGGTTATATTTAAAAGAATTGAAGGTGACATTTAAATCGGACGTTCCGCATCCCCTCCGCGGCGTGACGGCATGTTTATGGAGCGCGTCCTCGTGTTTTTAATGTCGAAGATGCGTTTCCACTGTCCGCGGTCGTATAAAACGTCCAAGTATCGCAAATTTGAATTAAAATCATTTCTAGTCGATTGGGATAAAATTCGATTGGGATAAAATTCGATTGAAAATAAAACCGCGCCGATTAAATTGCAAATTAAATTCGTCTTGTTAATTAAGCAAATCTGTGCGCATTTAAGCTACGCTACTTTCATTTTTATTAACTCTGATTGGTAGTTCTGTCCTGAGCTGCTTCACTTTCCGAAGAAAACGATCCGTCGATTCGTTTTAATGACAACGCGAGGAAATTAACGCGCGGATGCAATTATCGTCGTCGCGTAAATTAAAAAAAAAATATATATATATATAACGATTGCAACAGAGTATTAATAAAGGCGCTCAGGCATCTCGAACAGAGTTGTTTGCAGTAGTTTCGCCGTGCTATCGCTGCTCAAAGCGCGCGGAGGAATCACATTTTTGCATTTATATTTACGCTCGACTAATAACAGCCGCTTATCACCGCTTCCCCCCTCCCCTCCCCTCACCCCCTGCCTCTTTTATATTTATAGTAAACATTGCCACTGTTGTTCGCATTAATTCTTCTGGCACGCACGGGTTTATCTTACCACGGCGGTTCAACGGATTCGTTCGACAGCCGGTTTAATCGGGAAATTAATTTCCTCGAACATTGTACTCAGGGGTCTACGCGCTTTAAAAGGCGATTGTGTGTACATGATTTCGCTTCGTGTGCTACGCTATCGCGTTAATTGCTTCAACGAAGTCGAAGAGGTGGTTAACGAGAGCTTCCAGGTAACTGAAAACGCGGCTCGCGTTCGCTAATTTTATGTAGGAATGTATTTGTGGAATACTTTGCTTTCGTTGATTAATTATTGATTAATGTACGATATTGTAAAGAGTTTAGACATTATTATTATGATTAAAATTTAGGGAAGAGTCGCGATGTAATTAATGACCTAATGGAAGATTACAAAAATCAATTTCATACGCCTAAAAAACACTTCGTCACTTAACCAACGTCGAATTTTATCGATTATACTTTGTATAATTTTCTTGACAAATAAAGAAATATTTTTATTATAAGATGTAAAATCGCCATTTCCTTACGACGTGTATACACGCCGTACGCAGCTAACAGGTTAAAATTCTTCTGCCACGTTCCAAAATAATATTCATACTAACAAAGTCTAGATGTAAAAAATTATTGAAAGTAAATCAGTTATTATAAATCACAGAAATCAATTTCATAGTTCTAAAAAGTACTTTATCACATAAAATCGAACTGCTATAAGCCAAACAAATTATTTTAGGATTAGACTTAAAATGGCTAGCATTTGAATGACTGATATAGTTAAAAAATGGTAAATTAATAACAGAAGAGCTCCGCTTGATATATTTTTAAAAAACGCGAACCACGTCCACGATTCGAACGCAATGCCATAAAGACCGCAGTTAACAAACGTGGACCTCGACTTAGGTGTTAACGCGGGGACCGAACCGCGCCGAAAGTGTCATAAATCGAGGCGTCGCATTCGCGGCGCGTCCTTCTCCGACGCGAGGCGACGCCGGGTGAATAAACCTTCGCGGAGGACGTTTGTACGCGTTGGCAAACAGAACTGTGCCAGAAGTGCGAAACGCGGAGGCAAGAGTTACGCGGGGTAGAACGCGAACGCGGAGACACCAGGATGTTTTGTGGAGGTAAACCCGTTGCCGCGGACGAGAGCAAATACGTGGGTGCTCCCGGTGGTTATGAAATTGTCGGGCGACGTTGATGACGCCGAAAGCCTCCCTATCGTCCGCGATAATTTCCGTTAGCATTGAGACAGAGCACGGTCGATTAGAGGACGGCACCTCCCCCGATTCCCGATATCGTATCTGCGGACGCGAATGCATCTCTCGTATCAACCCGTTCTTTATTTTTGTTTCCTTAACCTCGTAGCCTTGATCGCGTGTAGGCGATCTTCGTGGTCGCCGGTATCGCCTGTACTCTGCCGGACAACGTACGGGGTGGTCCGAGCAGAAAATGTAACTAAATGTACCGCGCGGGCGATGGCAGATTACAGGCACGATGGAAAATGATGTGCATGGCTGCGGATCATGACGGAAAATGGCATGCGTGACAGCTAATTGCGCGACCGATAGAAAATGGTGTGCGTGACAGCGAGTTGTCTGTACAACAGCATATAACTTTATAATCGGTTGGAAATAGTGAAACACCAGCTTCTTCGGTGAACGTAATTCTGACGTTCGCGTATATGCACTTTTGGAAATGGATCGAAGTCAGTTTGTGCACCCTGTGAATGCATTATATTCAGAATGTGCACTCTATGAATGCATCGAATTCAGATCGTGCCTAGATAGGGCGTTTTTAAGACGTTTTAGAGACGTCTGGTTATGTTAAAATTACAGTGTGCAATATTCGTGATAGCTTCAAGACGAATGTCCTACGAACGTCTTAGAAACGTCCTGCGTTACAGATAAAAGCGATTTTTAAACGTCTTTAACATGTCCTACAGACGTTTTAGAAACGTCCTGCGTTACAGATAAAAGCGATTTTTAAACGTCTTTAACATGTCCTTTGGACTTCTGATACTAGAAAAAAGTCCATCTTATGGTCTAAAGCGTTGAAATCTATAGCCGTAAAATGGACGTCCCTAAGACGTTCAAAGCTTATTAGTTGCACTCTGTAGAACAAATTCAGAATGTGTCATCTATCAAATCAGCACTCTGTACAACTGCGTCAAATTCACATACTGTCCTCTACGAATGCATCAAATTCACATTCTATATCTCTACAAGCGCATCAAATTCGCGTTATGGACACAAGTGCATCGAATATCCAGAACACGCACTTCCGCAAATTATTTCGCCGTTTAATGAGAATCGGGCGGCCGATGCGCGCCCATAGCAGCTCGATTACGCTCGCGGAACTCGGTGTATGAATTTTTTTTCTCTCCGATCCCCCCCGAGCGAAGCCGCCTCTGTCGCCGGATACTTTGTTGTTTGCCTGGGCGATTAACGCAGCCGCGATGCCGACTCCGCTTATCGGTGACATTGAATTTTGGCAGAGCGAGCCGCGATCGATACCGATGACGGTGGCAAGGCTCGCGGTTGCATTATCCGGCGCGCTGCGTTACGACGAAAAAAATGCAACGGCGCGGGGAGGCGCGGCGCGGACGGGTCGCGCAATGGCGCACAGTGCAACGGCCCCGGCTAGCAATCTCTTTGTCTGCGAACGGAACTTCGTTACGGAGCTATGAATGGATATTTTCGGATCGGCGATTGGCTCGGCCCGGCCGATCAAACAGAAAAAAAAACGACCGCCGCCAACGTTTCTCTCCGCCCGGCGAATAGAATATTCGCGCGAAATCAAATTTCCCTGTCGCGCGCAACGTTAATGCAAGCGCCGAATGTCAACCGCGAAAGTACCGAATTTCTGTGTCGTTTGACGCTTGGCTCAGTTTCAATCCAGAGTATTTAGATAGCTCGCTTGATTACTCAATTTTGGGTAATTAAATAGAATAAATTCCTGTTATGTTAAGAACAATGAAAGGTCTAATAAATCTGTGAGAAATATCAAAAATATGTTTGCAAAAATTGTTGAATAAAGTTCAGCGAGCTATAAACATAGTCCCTGCAATATCAGTGTCGTTTGATGCTTGGGTCAGTTATAACCCAGAGTATTTAGATAAAAGAACTAATAAATCTGTAAGAAATATTGTCAAAACAATGTTTGCAAAACACAGAATTGTTACAAACATAGCTAATAGTGCAGAAAATGGTCCCTCATTTTACGCGGCTTGTTTCTTCGCGCTGAATTGCAACGCTATTTATGCATTATTTTATTATAAGCGATATCAATTTATACGATTTTAAATAACCAAAAAATTATTACAGTTAAACATTGATCGAAACATTCAGAACTTGGACGAGATTTGCTGAAAGGCCGCAGCGAATGTCGGAAAACTTTTGAATTGGTCAAAAAAGAAAAACAATTCGAAATAACATTGTTATGTACGCGGACGAAAATCGAGACGCCCCGATAAGGGTTACGAAAGACAAATAATTTCTTGCAAAATACCGTGCTCGAGACGGCGTTGGCCGTCGCTTTATCTGAGATTCGCGGGGCGACGGTGTTCCGCGGCCGCTTCTCCGCGGAATCGTTATCTCGGCGTTGTCTGATAAATGACGGCCGATAAATGATTTTCGAGAACTCCGGCGCGGCCGGTTATCGCGCGCGTCGAAAAAACGCCTGGGAATTTGTGGGTCGGCCGGCATACGGTAGGTCAGGGATCCAAAAATAGTTGCCCGCCCGGATAAATAGCCGGATGTGCCGTCATTGAACGTGACCCTGCATTTTTCCATCTCCCGAAAACCGCGGCCAAAGTAAATCTCAAGACGACACGCGGGCCGGCCCCGTCTTGTAAATCCGAAACTCGTTTAATTCTGTACGTTCGGGAACTTATTTGCCCGTTGCTTGATTTATTCCAGGCTCGTCGACGCGATTCCGGTATCACGGGTGGTAAGCGTGAATGTTATCGGTAACTCGCCCAGCGAAAATACACGCGGCGATGCGTCGAATTTGCCGAGCGGCGAAATCTGAATAATTCCCACACGGTCGAATAGTATTAATCGAATAGAAATTAGAAAGTCATAAGTTATCGTTGGGGTAGGACGACAAAAGGTATTAGCATTCGTTTGGCAGAAGTTCCTTCATCTGGTAATTTTATTGTTCGAGCCATAAATGTTATGATGACGTTTATTAAATTGCATGGTGCACTTTGTCAATGGTTATGAATTCTCGGTTCGTAATTGCTCTAATAGCATTATTTTATATTTGTTTTATATTTTCTATTCATTTTATATTTCGTATTTATTTTCTATTTTCCATGCAATTTATATTTATTTTATATTTTATATTCATCTTGTATTTCATATTCGTTTCATATTTTATATTCATTTTGTATTTCATATTCGTTTCATATTTTATATTCACTTCAAATTTATTCTCCCCTTATTTCACATATAATATTAATATTATAATTTCTACTTCCTTTATACTTTACATGTATAATAAATAATATTATTATACTCGACTGTCTAGAAAAATAATATGTCGAATAAGCGTACTTTAAAAAATATATTAAAAGAATTGGTAAATAAAATTATAAATGGTGTACTCAAATGGCTCCACTGTTCAAGTATTAAATTAAGTATTAACTTAATCCATTGTTCAAGTAATATATGAATATACAATTAAATTAATTTATTCGAAATTGAACTAAAAAAAAGCGAAAACATAAAGTGCGCAATTTAGGGGCGCGACCTTCAGGGCCTGGAACGAGGAAAGATTTTCGCCGAGCAGAGCGTCACATGTCGCGACACCCCCTTCGCAAGCCCACGAAAATAAGTATGGCCCCTTCGCAATTCACCCCCGTAGCGTTCGAGCGTAATGCCACCCTTACGCTTCCGGCCTACGGGCTGCATTTTTAAAAGCTATCGCGCTCGTAAATACCGCGCCGTGCAATTTGTCGCGTATTATGTACTTACGCGCGCACGCCTACTTATCGTCCTGCTAATAACCGGCCGTCGAGCCCGCCGAATTTCCGCAAAATGGCGCACGCCGCGGCGTGGATCACGTGATTGGAAAATATGGTGTCCGAAACGGTGAATTACGGTCCACGTATCCCCTCTCTATTGATTCTTTCCAGGGACGTAATGAGTGGAACAAGTTGACTCGCGTTACGTTCAGCCACGTACCATCCGTTTTTCTGCAATTTAATGTTGTTCATAATGTAGCAGAGAAGGATCCATCATTATCGGAAAGATTGAATGCAGTACGAATAAAATAAAAATATCAATTATCGTGTTGTTAGGGTACGAAGCGCGAAATTTTAAAGACGTTAGAAGAATTTGAAAATACCGATTTATTATTTTAAAGCCGTTATTATTTTTAGGAGAGGAAATATATTTTTATTTAGTTATTGTTTCTTCAATCTTTGTGCAATTTAAGAAACAAAGACTGGATAGAGTTTCTATAAATTATTCTAAATAAAATAATAGAACTTTTAAATTCTTCTAATACTGTTCCAACAAAATTATTTCAACTGTTTTAAAAAATGTTTATTCACCCCCTCTTCGAACAAAAAGAACCCTGTATCGCAGAGACTACTTTTCGAAAAAATACGAAATAGCTTCGTATTAACAAATGCAATTAATTCTTACGCTACTTCGTTCCAGAAGTACAACGCCTACCACAAACAGTGTTTAAATTAAAAAATAGAAAACAGCGTCGCAGAAAACACGAGTACGAGGAAGATACGAGACGCAGTTGCTTCGCGCGCAATGAGAACCACGCTGCAGACAGCGGCAAGCCGGTATACCGGCCTCCTAAAAACCATGAAAATCGAGCGGCTTAATTGAAAATACATGATCGACGGTTACCGCGCGCGCGCGAGCGCGAACGGTGCCGGTGTCGCGCAGGTATCGGGGACATTTGGAAGTGGGTGTCGCCGTTAATGGGGAACGTGGTGATTTTCGCAATTCAAACACGTGCGAAAATTGCCACCCGCAGCAAATCCTTGGAATCGGTATTTTTCCACCCTGAAATCCCTCCCTCCTCCCTCCTACCCCCTCCTGCCCCCCTCCTACCCTCGGGCCACGTCAGACGATAGCACACATTGTGCTGCGCCACCGCTGAGAACCTACGGTCTAGCCTTGACTGCGCGCAGGGGTTGCTATGGCGATAACCACCCCCGCTTGCGTACACCCGACCGCCCTACCCCCCTCCCCTGCCCCCGCCTCCGCCCCGCCGACGACGAGCCCGTCCCCTCCTCGCCCCGCCGCCGCGTGTCCCGACGGCGGCGGTCTACGACCAAGAGTGTGACCCCGACCTTTCAGGTGGATGACCTCCACTGCATCGCGGATGCGCGCGCACGCGACAGGGCTCACCTAGACAGAGGCACCCCCGTCACCGAGGGGGTCGGTGGTGGTGGTCACACGAGGATGCAGGCGGTTGGTCGTCGCCGGTGGAGAGGGTTGAAACGGACTGCGGGTTGTCATTACTTGAGACTGAAGATAGTCTGGCTGGTTACAGTGAACTTTCGGGGCGGGAGGGGGGTGGCGGCGGTGGCGGCGGCGGCGTTCGAGGGGTTGTATTCCGATTGCATTGTCAGGGCGGCTTTTTTTTTTCTTCTTCGCCCGGAACAAGGAGGGCGGGGGCCGCGGGATATTATCATCGAAGCATCGATACCGCGAGCGAAACCGGCCTCTTCTCTTTTTTAATGCGATAAACATTCGACCGTGTACTTTTTTTTTCTCTCTCACTCGCTCTCTCCACCCTCGAACCGGGTTTATAATTCGAGAGACCGCTCCAGCTTTTTCGCCCATTGTTCGAATTTCTGTCGGCGGCAGCCGCTTTTCAAATTGCTCTCCGTTAATATTTATACACCGGCCTCGTGGATTATTGAGTAGCCGGCTACACTTGCGCGCGTAGAACAACCGTACCGGCGGCTTTTAAACGATCCGCCGTAACATTTATTTGTCAGTGATACGGTCGACACCCCGCGCCGCTTACGTAGAGGCGCCGATAATTTCTGCGTGCTCGTCGAGACGTTGCAATATATTGCAATAAACTGTCAATAAAGTACGAAACAGAACCCTCCGGTTCTCATTATTCCAATGATTTTTATCTTGCGCGAATATTTGGGACTGATTTTTCGTAGTTCTCGTGTAACGCGTCGACGGACCTTTTGCTGTGCGAGAGAATTTTTGTGAAACGCTGTTCCCGCTCCGATGCGTTTTTAAATCGCTGCGGGTGGGGGTCGTCGCGCGGGCTGCCTTCCTCGGATTCGTTAAAATGCCGAGGATGCGCCCCGATGGGAACTTGGGGGAATTTCCGTGGCGCACCTGCGACAGAGAAGGAATCGACAGGTGTGGAAAAAGTTTATTCTCGTCGGGTTTCGCTGACCCGGTCACAAGCCGCACGAGCGCTGCATCTACGCCTATGCGCCAGACGCCGACAAGGGGTTGCTCACCCCTTCCTGTCTGCACCACCACATGGAAGCGCGGTCGGGGGGGGGG
>NC_135780.1:3849549-3908814 GCF_028453695.1 Augochlora pura
CTGCACCGCCGACCGTACGTTTGAACGAGCCGGCTTTCCAATTTGCATCCGATATTTTCCGCCGCCCAAAAACGGGCTGGCGAGACCGTGCCACGTGAAAATTTGAATCGATGCCACGCCGACGTTGCGCGAACCTCGCCGATGCCCGTCTCGGGGCTTCCCCGTTGTCCGAGTTTCATGCAACGCGATTCCCTTTATTTTCCATTCGCTGTAGAATTTTGCGAAATTAATCGTATCGCGTAGAATTATCGCATGCTAAAGTCTCGCGTGTGGAATGCTTGGTGCAGTTCTTGGAAGCCCTTTCTTGGTCCGATCAAACTAGGGCGTGTCTGCTGTCAGTCAACCTCGCTAAATCTGTATTCTACCAACGAGTATTTCTTTTTGTTACACCGATCAATTTGATGGTATTCTGAAAACTGAGATACGATGCAGACTCGTGGATGTCGAGCATGAAATGTTAAAAGAATCGAGAAAATGAAATGGTAAAGAGATGAAGCGAACGATTGTTTGTTTTGGTGTATTTCCAGCGCGATTTTGGACGAATCGTTCGGGCGGTGGTTGAAATTTTGGAAATTTCTGGGCGCGGTCGATTTCGGAAAGCACGAAGGCCAGCGTGAAATATCGCGATCTCGTTTTTCTGTCTCGAGGGTCGGCGGGGGGTTTTGTGAAAGGCGGCGGTGCATTCGAGCCGGGGTTAAAAGCACGCCACGCAGGGACAGGCCATGGCAATTCAACGTCGAGACACTCTTATCTTGGCGGCCATTGTCGATCCACATCTCTGATAGGCGGCGATCCATAGTGTCGTCGATTGGGATCTCATTAATGATACGTGGCTTCCGGTATTTCCGGACGCCATCAACTATTCAACGGGCTGCGTCACGTCGCTGGGAATATTTCAAAACGACGAGATCAGAGACAAAGTTCTGCAAACAATGCGATCGCCATCGCGAAAAACAATGCGAATTGTGTTTAATTCGAGTCTAGAGAAACAATTCTTGGGAAATATTGTTTAGTATATATAATTTTTTATTCTTTTAATATGAAATATCACTGGAAAATCTGTGGGAAAACGTTTCGATCCACTGTGTGTACGTTTAATTAATAAACAGAATTGTTCTAGTTGCACCATCTTGTCAAGACTGTAAAATATTAAATAGATTTTTCAAATATGTAAAATCTTTCTTTTAACTTTTTTTATACTTTCAGCTGCGGTCGACGTGTACAGGTGTTGCAAGGAACTGGCAATTTTACAACAAAAATGCTTCTTCTATGATTAAAGTCAAAATGCTTATGAAATATATTAATTTTCGCACATTTTTGAATAATTTTGGATCATCTGTCAAAAAAACAGCACCCAGGGTAATCGATAAAATGCAGAATAAAATTCAAAGGGTTAACTTTCCAGTTCTCATATATTTCGCCTTTATCTTCTACAATTTTTCATATCCCTCGCCAATAGTTCATATCCTCGTTCAATTACTATCTTCCTACCTTCTACTATTGTTACTTTTTAATATTTCCTACCCTTTACTATTCACTATTACTTTAACCCTTTGCAGTCGGAGCCATTTCACCTGGAAATCCAAAGTATTTCTTTAGACTCACACTGTGTCGATTTTGTCTAACTCGGAGCATTTTATACATTATGGAATTAAATTTTCGTGATTCGTGCGACAGTTAACAGCTCTCGACAATGTTTCGAATACGAGTCAATTTGATAGAAATGATTTTGAAACGTGGCATAATAATTTTGCCACGTCTGCCCAAAGGGTTGATATCCCAACCATTTCCAAAATACATCTTTTCATCCCTGCCGTATAAAAATGAACGACGCGAGAGAGCGCAGAAAAAAATCCGGAAATTCGTTGATCAAGCGACCGTCTCAATTAAAATAGGAGAGTTCGGCGAGGGGTCGGAACGGGACCCCGAAAAATTTCGGAAAGAAAAAGGACGAGTCGGCCGGGCGCGGCTACGCGCGAAGGATGCCGTGGCGAACGGTTCGGGTCCGTTGCGTGCCGCTTACCGGGTAACGAATCCAATTACTTGCTAATTAGAGAATCGAGGCAGCAGTACTTTTGAAAGTTGCGTGGCAACGGCGCGCGGGGGTAGGGGGGGACCCGAGGGCTCAGGGGCGAACGGATGCCGTGGGGTTTTTCTCAGGGTGGATGAAGTGCGCAATTAATCCGTCTCGCGTAGGCACTTCTGCTACTGAAACTGCATTGATATCCCTGCCGGGCCACCCTTTTCTCTTCCGCGTCCCGCGGACCGCCCCCCCCCCCCTTGCTTTCGTCTTTTCGACGTGTTCCTTTTTTGTCACGGTGTTCGTCTGAATGCGAACAACCATAACCAGACATCCGACGACGACGACGACGACGACCCGTAATGCATCCGTAATCTTCGAGGAAAGATGGCGGCGCGTCACCCTCTAGACACGCGCCTGGACTTTCTCCCTCTTTTCTCACTCTCTCTTTCTCCCTGCTTTACTCGCTCTCTCTTTTTCTCCCTGCTTCTTCTTCCTCTCTTCTTCTTTCTTTCCCCTTCTCTCTCTCTCTCTCTCTCTCTCTCTCTCCCTCGATCCGTGTAATCCTGTTTAAGCGAAGCTATATAGCGACCAGATTATCGAGATTGGCCTAGGATATTGGGGATAACTTGTCGAGTTTTCGATTTCGGTATCTGGGTGAAAGTGGTTCAATTTCCGATCAATCTTGTTCTCAAAGTCAACGCCGAGAACCTCGGCGGGCCTTATCGATCCGCTCATTATCATTAACAGCCGCGCGCTAAGTCCGCTCCGGTTTCCTTCCAAAATCGCGAGCTAATGTTTAAACACGTTCGATGGAGAATCGATATCCGTTCGATATGGAAAAAAAACCGCGCAAATCTTGACTCTATCTTTATGGACGTGTATCAGCGATCATTAATCTTGTTTCCCCCTTTTCATATTTTCCGGCTGGAATCGTTTAGCATTTGTAATTCTCGTCTGTAACCTGTTTACCTCAATCAAATAAATCGAAAGATAAAATCCTATAATTTAATACTTAAAATACCGCGAGCCGTGCAAGTATTTATCGTTACACCGTCGATCATGAAAGTGAACGCAATTTATGCAATTTGACAACTAAAAATACTCCCCGCGAAAGCTGGGAACAGTAATTAATGTTCGTTAGTGCTTCCTTATTTCGGAAAATGTATAAATGACATGTGTCTAACGTTACGTTTCTTATACGAGATCAAGCTTGTCCAAGCACAGGAAAACAAATTAATAATAGTTAATAAGTAAAACTTTCTTTGAATGTCTTTATTGTTTCGCATTTGATCTAACCATTTTTATAATAAATGCGTGAAATTCTCAGGGTGACGGGTGACTTCTCAAACCCTTTCCAACTATTGTTCTGCTGATTATAATGAAATTAAATAAACGATATTCTATCTCGAGTTCGTCGGTTTATCCTCGGCCGCGTTTAGAAATGAAAAATACGCTGGATTTCGTACGAGGCTAGATTACGCGGCGCGCGAGTTGTTTAAATTGCCATAATATACCGTAATTAACAGAGATCGAAGGTTCGCGAGATTCCCGGGGGGGGGAAGGCAGGTCAAGGAACCCGGCCGCGCCGTTCCACGAGGCCGCCGCGACCAGAATCGAGTTTTTCAACGCCAGTTTCGAAGTAGATTTGATTAGACCGATTCGCCGGGTACGCAGAGAATATTATTCGTTGCGATAACCATGCGAAGTGTACGCGCACGCGATATATGCGCGAGGCGTTTTGGCCAACTGCTCCGTGTGCACAGTCACGGGGTCATTAAGCTTCAGGGGCATTGGCCAGCCAGAAACTTTCCTGGACGGTGTCTAATTACTCTCGAATCCATGCCAGCTTTTCGTGTGCGAATAATTACGGTATCAAGCACTCGTTCGCGATGACCTAACCCGCGTGAGCAACCGCGAAAGAATGTAATTAGAGGCGCTTATTAAAATCTGGGAAATACTTTAGCTAATTCGCGCACGAAACCGCGAGACTTTGTCCTTGGGAAGTCTGTGATCCTCTAGGCTCCTCGCAGATGAGTATTTTCAATATTGTAAAGAACGTTAAAAACGATGTAACGATAAGAAACTTAATGATTAACAGTTGTATAATTTTTATTTGAAATGTCACTGTCTTGGTTAAAATATACCTTGCGCATTAATTCTCCTATTAAGTCATTGAATGGATGAAATTAATTTTTAACTAGCGCCCAGAATTCAATTTTTATTGTAAAGTAATCGACCAAGCTGAATATTGTTTAGAAAAGTACTATAAGTAACTATCCACGATGATGAATATTAACTTTCTCGTTAGGCAAATTGTGAGAATCTGTGGGAATTTATGCTGCATCACGTGGCGTTAATTTAACAGTATCGAATATCTATTGAAATTTCTTTCAGGATTAATAATTGTCAGTTGACCTTGACCTTGGAGGAAAGAAATCGTAGGATCGCGTCGCGCACCTGTGCCGCAGTTTTTGCATATCACCGAGATCATTGCAAATTTACGATGAATTTCGACGATGTATTTTCCGCTTTGTTTTCCCGAGTGGAAATTCCTCGCAGTCCGTTCCGGGGGCCTCGCGCAAGGGCGAGAACGCGCGGGAGGAAGGGTTCAAGGAGGCAAATTAGACCAAGACGGTAGTGCCGGGGGGGAAGATTGCATTCTCCGTCGGATTTTTTCGGGCGCATCCGAAAACAATGCGTCGCCCACGCAGTCTACGGGCACTATTCGTTATTGCTTCGTCCCTTTTCTACTACGACTACGCCGTCGCCCGATTCACGGTCACAGTTTTGCGCCGAACAACGATCCGTCTAGACAGACAGCCCTCCACGGATGAACCTTCCACCTTTTCTTTCTCCTCCTTTCTTTTTTCCTAGCGTACCGCGCCTACTTCAACGTATTCACGCGGCTATGCGAAAACCCGCGCCGCGCGTGAAACACCGTGTCCAAAACCACAATGTCCAAAACCTTCTCGGCGAGGTGCTGAAAGTACCCCTTTCTACTCGACGATGTAACCATAAAAAAAAATGTACGGTGAAAGAACGGGACTGGATTTAACAGGATTGTTTGTTGGTGTGCGAGAGTATAGTAGACAGATAATATAGATATTCGAAAGATTTGGTAATTAAATGTGTGATTAAGTAAGATTAGGTTGAGTTTGGTCAGGTCGGATTAGATCAATATTAGGTCGAGATTAGGTCGAGATTAGGTCACGATCGGGTCAAAATTAGGTCAAGATTTAGCCACGAGGATTAGTTGAGATAAGGTCAAGATTAGACCGAGGTTTTATCAAAATTAAGCCAAAATTAGGTCAAGATTAAGTCGAGATTAGGTGAAGGTTAGGTCAAAATTAGGTCAAGATTATTTCAAGATCAGCTTATGTCAGATTAAGGTTAGGTTACGTTATGCAGTTGGATGAATACTGATTAAATAATTTGTCGATGCTTTCGCAGTGTCGACCGAAGCAGAATCGCTAAAGTGACTCCTGAATTCGAGGTTATGTCAAGCTTATTACAGCAAAAATAAATCGTGCAATAAATATATAAGATTAAGACACGCCAAAGATTTGCGTTCTGTCAAACAGTAAATATATGTAAATTAAATGTATTTCAAACATTTCTTACAATCTACTTGTTGTACGTAGTTTATGAAACTTAATTTAATCAACACAGATTGTTTCTTTTACTGAACAATGAATATAAAGCTCATATGAATATTTTAACATAGAAAAATGCGAGAAGTGATATTAATTGAAAAGAAAAATTACTAAACTAGGTGGAGGTTTGTGTTTCAGACAGCAGTACAGTAGCTAGAAAATTAAGTATATTAAGCAAGATAAAAACGAATATAAAATCGCGACAGTTAACGAGAGTACTAATTTAACACTAAACCTACCAAACAGTAACCTCGACTACTATGCGCTACACTATAAAATTAAGGAGATATAATTTATTTAAATACATTTTCTATAATCGCAATTGCTACAATATAGCAATTTAGTCTATTATTTTTCACGAAAACGTTTTTATAACTTTTATGATTCTAAAATAATAAACCAATCATTTGAGCATAATTTAGTATTAATTAATACAATGCTGCAAAATGCTATATAAATTAATGTCAGAACTCGAATATAGATGTACGATTGAAAATAAGACGACAACAACTAAAACCGTGTAATTGTCCGTAGCAGTAAAGGATTACCGATCGCGCCGATTATTTGTCGGCGGAAAAATGTCAGGGTCTAAAAGTGAATCGGTCGGTTTTTCCCGCAGAATCGGTATAATCGATCGCGGACAGAAGCGTTGCCACGGCCGAAGATTAAATTCGATTGTTTATCCCTTTCGAGGGAGGCGAGCGAGCGAGCGCGCGCGTCGGCCTGGTAATCTCGAGCTCCCCGCATAATTGCAATTAATTAAAAATGGCTTTGGTATGCCGGCGTTCAACCCTCCTGAAAGCGTGCATCGATCGCGGAGGGTCGTCGCCCGCTATGTTGCAACGTATCCTATGCAGACAGGACGCGCTCTCCTTTCATGTCCGCTCATGCAAAGGACACTCTCATCGCGTATGCAGCCGCGGGAGCCTCCACTCGAATTGTCGGATCCTGCTTTTATTCCGCGGCCGAACCGAGCCTCTGGCCGCGCGCGTCGATTTCCCGCTCGCAATTGGAGCGAGAAGTTGATTTTTATCGGCTGCGCGCCGCGCGCTTCCTGCCCCGACGACATCGGCGCGACGGTTACCTCGCGGATTAAATCCGTCGAAACGTTTCCTTGACGGTCCCATCCACCCCCCGACTCGAACGCGTTCGCAGCATCTCTGTGCACGCGATTGTTATAAAAATATTGCGCCTCAGAGCGCAGTGTTTTATGCGCGAAACACAGTCTAGGACGTAAAGAACAGAAATTGAATAAAAGTAAATTGTTTCAGAAATTCGATGAGTCTAAAGTAGTGCGGTAATATTATTAGATCATCTTTATGTTTTTATAATTTTTCTAGTTTTCCTATAAGTACGTTAATTCTGTAGTTTATTTATAACATAATGGGAACAGAGCCGTGAAGCCGTTTACTGTGGCCAGTTGCTGCTCGATTTATTTTCATAATTAACAGTATATTTATCGAGCAAGCCGCGTGCAATTTTCCTTTGGAAAATAACAATATTACGAGATTAGAAAATTAGGTGGCAGCTGCATTGTTCTAAACGGCTCGCGACTATTTAACTTCGGGCGAGGGCAGCTTGTCGCGTGGAACAACATCGATCAGAAATCTCGGCGATTCTTCTTCGAGAGGTCTCCACGGATGCGGGCTGCATTATGCATGAGCGAATTGCACACTCTTCGAGGAATATTCTCCCTTCTATCGGCGGCCGAACTAATTTTCAGCGGCGTATCACAGACCGCCGCGGACTCGCCGCATTTTCTCCTCGTGTCACCCTTCCGCGACAATGAACGGTTCTCGGGCGCGAAGGAAAAAAAAAAGAACGCCTTCGTTTCCGAAAGGGGTTCCACGGGACGCCCAAGATTTTCCCCGCTCCAGGATGAATTATTAATTTTCGAACTTATGTTTAATTCAGCGGCAAATCCGACGGCGTCGTGTCGCGTTTCTTTTCCTCTACAAATTTCCGCGTGTTTTCGCGGCGCCGTAATATACGTAACGAGGCGCGGCGCGGGTTCGTCTACGAAGCGAACACGTCGCCAATGTTCTCGGCGTTGGGTCCTTGCGACAGACTTTTCAGAGGATGAGAAGGAGGTCGCGCCGGGTCGAGCCGGTAGGGTGGCAAAGGTCGAACGAACGATTTCCATCGTCTGGACCTATTCTGGAAATCCTCCAACATAGGGTCATTTTTTTCCTCCCCATAAAACCTGTCCTGTTTCCTTAAAGAACATTGAACCATGGCCAACCGTTGCAATCCGCTACGGATGATTAAGCCGCCTGTCTTTTTCCGCGCCGCTTTTTAATTAATTCTGTACGGTGGTCATTTTTATACCAGCTTGAAATCATCGATGGAATCGGTGAATGCATTCCTTGGATTGTATGGTGCTATGGAATATGATCATTTTCTTTCAGGAAATTTCTATCGTCTTTGCATAATTATTTAATGAATTCTCTACTGTTGAATTTTAATATAGAAACAGAAGTAATTTTTTAATACTCTGATGAGTCGAAAATTGCGGTGCATAATTTCTTTGATTACAAAAAGAAAGCGTAGCACGTTGTAGCTAAAAAGAATTAAAATTAAAAATCTTCGATAAATCATAATTCAATAACGCTATCCACTTCTTTGTTAAGAACGGATCAATTGATATAAAAGTATAGCTCTCATTGCGACGCGAGCCTATGCGCTATAAAATAATTTATTTTTGTTATTCCATCTTCCAAACCACTCCATATGATTCGTAAAATAGCTCTCACCGCGATGCGAGCCTGTGCGCCATAGAAATACCTTATTTTTGCTATACGGTCCTCCAAGACGCTTCATAAGATTCGCAAGCGTTCGTCGGAAGGTGGCGAGCGTGAAGGATCGTTTTATCTGGAGCCACGTCGCGCAAAAAGAGCGGCTGAAACCGTTGGCACGGTTTTCCAGCCGCGCTCAGCCAGATTATATTTCAATGGCAGCGAGGACGACGGACCCTCGCGCAACCAACCCCCGTGCGGCCGAATTCTCCTATAGCGAGTGGCTTAGCGCAAATGGGATCTCGCCGTGGCGTTACGACGGTTTTAATGCCGGGAATATCCCGTCATAAACATATGTAGACGCACCGCGAATCATCCACGGAATTTGTCTTACTAGATCCAAGTATTTCGTACGGCTTTAGCCATCGCGCGCTACGTGAATTATTATGCCGGCGTCGAGATGGCACGCATAATCCGGAGAACACGCGACCGATCATAATTTCTACGGTTGAAAATTTCGGTAAAAATCAGCGAGTATTATCGGCAAAATCATTTCGTCATAAACGATGGAAATAAGTGCGGAAAAATTTCTTATAATATTTAAATACAGTCAAACCTGTACAAAAAAGGGCACGAAAAAAATATTCAGAAACTTCATAAATGGCTATAAGAAATCATTTTTCGCAACATATTAAAGAAAATTTTTTTTATGCGGCAGAGAGGGAGCGCATAAAAAAGTTTCATTTAGAAAATATGTCAAAGCTTTACGAAATGGCAAGAAAGTGCTTTCCAAACGAAATAAATTAAATTGCACATTGAAGCATTTGGAACAATTTTAATTTCCAATTTTAAACATTGAGAAATTTTCAATATGTATGTTAAAATAATCGTTACTTAATCCTCTGATATTATTGGAAATTAATTCGTTTATGCTAGTAAGTTCTTATACTTCTGAACAAAATTTCATTAATTTTTTAAAAAGTCTAATATATGGTAAGGTTTACTGAGAAATTCTTCGAAAAATCATTGATCATAGAAAGCATCATCTACGAGGCACCTATAGCAGCATAACAGAGCTACGGTATAAATCTTGATATAAAAACTGTTAATATAAAGCTCCCTTATATGTTAATATTAAAGTTTCCTTTTATATGTTAGTTCCCTTTTTATTTAATATTAAAGTTCCCAATATATGTTAATATTAAAAAATGTAACGAATAGATGAACAACGTGACTTTGTCGCAAATCATGGTAATTAATTACCGTCTGGAATGTTCATTGGCGGCGTCGCTCGGCAATTCATCAAACGGACTTGCAGAAATCCTTCCCTAGTTCCCATAAATAATAAAACCGTCGCGAATACATCGGTATTCATCGAACATCCGGACAGCGGTAGCATGAAAACGTAAACAGCTAGCCGGTCCTATTAGCTCCAATTAGCTCTCTCAGTAAGAGAGAGTATGCCCGAGCACGATGCAAAGTCCGTCCAGGTGGTGTCACCTCTGGCCCGGCACACCCCTAATTAACCTCCTGTTGCATCGGGGCCAGCTCGCGACGCGATAGCGAGCGGACCGGCTAAGTAATTTATTTGTAGCCGACCCTCGGCCCGACTAAAGTTTTAATCTTTCCCCCCCCCGCCGCAACCCCCCGTGCCGGTAAACGCACTCGCGATCGGCCGTGATGTCACCGGATTAAATGCCCGAGAAATTACGCGAGGGCCGGTCGTTTAAAAGGAGGATCGGCGGGGTCGCGAGGCGACGGTCTCGGCCGCCGGGGCGAGAGAACGTTACACCTGGTGACAGTGTCGCGTCACGGGGCGTGGCAGTGGCATAGTGGTAGTGCAGGGCGAGGAGAGCGAAAGTTCGCCCCAGTGCCGCCATCCTGTCTGTAGAATTCCAGCCCCCGTGTCCGGGCGACCCACCGTTCTCGCCTCGTCGTCTCCCCGTTGCACCGCCGCCGCCGCTGCCGCTGCCGCCGTTGCCGCCGCCGCGCCAACCCCATGGGCCCGGGCGAAAGCAGCTACGGTTTCTGTAACGAGATCCGCTAATGCAGGTACTCTCGAACAACAGACGAACGACCGACACCCTTTGTTGCACGTTCTCCGACCAAGTGCGAAATAAGGAGCTCCGACCCCTACGACGCGTCTACAGGGTGTCCCAGTTTCCAAACGACTCCTGCGAACTAACGGAATCTAACGGTGGGGTCCGAAAAATCACTTCTTCGCGGCTAATCGCGTGTTTAACCCCTTCGGACTCGAGTGCTGACTCCGGGGCGTCATTGAAATTGCCATGTCACGTTTTCAAATGATTTTTCTATCGTGGAAGCTTGGATTTGTGGAATTGTTGAAAGTGTAACTGTTGCATAAGTTGCCAGGCTCAATTTCATGTGCAGATAAAATGACTTCGAGTGTAAGGGGTTAATTATGCTTGTCATGTTTGTTAAAATAGATGAATTTCCCAATAGATATTATTAATATTTTTCTTTATTTATGCGGACTCTGTGATATGGCTTCTTGAGCATATTCTTGTTATAATTAGACTGCACATCTTTATGCGAAATAAAAATTGTCTACATCAGGTATGCAAATAAGAGCTCATTGGTGACTTATTCGTTACTTCAACGATGTCAAATAACTAAAAATAATGTAACAATTTTTATCAATTCTTCTCATGTCCTGTATTTCTTTTACTTATTTTGCCATAAATGCATACGATCCTTTTCTGCACGCAATCTTCTCTTCGTACAATTTAGAACTCTATTACGCCCTAGTACAATATTAAATACCTTTCTATCATCGTACATTTAAATATGCGCTTTGTTGGAGCGCGATATGACTTTCCCGAAAATCGCAATGATATCTGGTTTAATTAATTATTTACTTATCGCGCGCAATCGTAAGTTTATTCTAAAATAGCTAGTGACACTTCGATGACACGAACTATATTGCATCGCGTGAATTGAAATTGTCAGCACCGGTGAATTTGTCGATGAACGTTCCCGATAACAGATTAAAAACAACCCCTCGAGCGAGGGCTGAAAATCTATGAAATACGAGAGCTTTTCCAAACAATAGATATTTCGCAATAGTATATTGTCAAAGGATAATTTCATCCAGATGAATCCTGTTGAAAAAATAAATTCATAATTCGTAAATCCGTCCAGAAACATTTTTTTCTACGAGAACAATAACGTCCTCTATTCTGCACGTGCTTATAACAAGACCGTGGATTTTATCTTCCAATTAATCCATGAAGAAAGAGGTAAAATAGTAATGAAATAAAATATATATTTTTAATCTTCGATGCTAGTCATGTGCTTAACTCAATTGTTTTATTAGTTATTTATTAAGTAAACGATTAAGTGAAAGTGTACATATACAATACACTAAGAAAAGAATCTATATATAGATAGATAATACTATATGTGGCTAATACTATGTATAGTTCGTACTATGTATAGTTAATACTATTTAAAGCTAATACTATATGCAGCTATACCAAAAGGAATATATATTAAGAAAAATGGTAACATAGTTACGAAAGACTCCATTTGCGCAAAATCCAGCCGTGCCTAAAAGGTTAGAAAAAGACCTTGCCGCGTAGATTCGACTGCACCGCGAAAAAGCGACCAAGAGGTTCGATATCATCTCCCCAACAAAGACTCGAAACCGACTGATACAGGCTTTCGCTTATCGACCGGTGACTGCCGAGCACTCATCGTCATTTACAAGATTCCCACTGATTAAACGTTCCGCTCTCCGCCACAAAGGCGCTTGAGAGAGAAAGAGAGAAAGAGAGAAAGACAGAGAGAGAGAGAGAGAAAACCCCCGTCGAGATTGATCTCAACCTTGACAACCAGCGCAGCGACGCTCGAAAAAGCGGCGCCCCTCCGTCCGAGTAACCGGCAGCGAGTAACTCACCCCGTTCGCGAAGGAGAGCCCCGAAACGCGGCATAGAGTCTCGGAACTGCTTGTCGCCCGAAAGATCATCGTCGCGGCTCGCTCGTCTATTTCGGGTGGCGGGCGACCGTGATCCGTAAAATTTTTTAATAGGTCTTCCAGGTTGGCAACCGCCCTGTCTGCGAGCTCGTTCCTCTTTTTGCTCGTGCGAGCGAGCGATAGAGAGGGATGAAGAGGGAGAGAGCGCGCGAGAGGAAGAGGGATGAAAAGGGAGACGGAGAAAGCGAGAGAGGTAGAGAGAGGAAGAGGGACAGAAAGGGAGAGGAAAGTTTGCCCCAGTACGTTGCACCCTCTCTCTCTCTTCCGCCCCTTTGTGCAGCGGTGGCTTGGTCTCCGTCGAGCAGCCGGCGGCCCCCCTGCCAACCCCTACTACAGGGTGTCGTCCCTCCAGGCGTCACAGGCCGCCAACCCTCTCCGACATCCCGGTACTCCCGTATTCCTGTTTCGCCGCCCCCGAGTCCGCTGCACCGCCGCCGAATCAATACCGGCAGACATCCTAACTCACTGGAGGTCAATGCCTCGTTCCCGCGAGCGCCGACGACCTCAACCTCCTACCTTCCCTAGCCTACAATCTCCTTCCAGAACTTCGAAGCCAGACGATGCTCCCTCCCCACCCCCCCACCCCTCTCGCCCCCCCCTCTCCTCTCCTCTCCTGCCACCCCGCGCCGCGCCGCGACGCCCCGCACCTCTCTCGCCCCGTTACCACCGCGCCTCCCCTACGCTGCCAACCCCCGTTCCACCACTTTGTTTCTTCTCCCGCTCTATTTTTACTTTTATTCGGAACCTAATGTCGCGGACCCTATTTTCGTTCCTGCCGCGCTTTCCTCGGATCCGGTTCCCCGAATTCCGGGGGCTCGGGGGCGCCAAGGTGCTTCATCTAGCCGGATTTACGCGGCCCCGCTCCTCCCCTCCCACCCCCGCCCCTTTGTTCGCCGCACTTTTCGATCCCGCAGGCTTTCGTTTCTTTACCGCGGCTTTCGCGTTCCGATCGCGAATCTTTCCCCCCCGCACCCTTCGCGCTCGCGACACGACGACTATCTTTTCACCACTTTGCTGCCGACCAACAGCGATACACCAATTTTTCTTCGAAATCTACCACATTCTTTCGCTCGTCTCGCTTTCAATCTCTCGTTTATTAGCTGTCGCTTCGACCCGCCGTGCTAACGATTTTTTTTCATCGTTGTTTGTTATAACCGTTTGACGCGCGACTCGACAACCTGCTGATGGAAATTTTTAATAATAACTTTATAACGCTCCGCGCTGTGACGTGTTTCATAGCTGGTTTGGTCAACGGTTCTTTGTACAAATTAATTTCCATTTGTTGATCGTTTCTTCGCCGCTTAGGCGCTGATAGTTTTATACCAGGGATATTTGTGCAAGTTGTTACAATTTTTTTAATGAGATTTGTTAATTTTGTGGTGAATTTTTAGGGCTTCTTTTATATATATATTTCTTTTATTCTTCTGTGGCAATTTTCGTTTCTTCGCATCTTCGTTGAATTCTATGAGCTGTCAACAATATTTAATTATTCAGATATATAACGCAGAATATTTACTTTTTAAGAAATTATTAGAATAAAGAAACTAGTCATTTTAATTATGTAATTTTCTTTCATTTTTGTTTTATATTTCTTCTCCGATTTCGACAATACACCTGTATCGGAATTAAGGTACTGCCCCGTCTCTCAAGTTGACCCTTCGCACTCGAAGCCGTTGTAATTGTAAATTTAAAACAATTTCTCTGTATTTCTATTTTCGAGTGCAAAGGGTTAAGTCGCACTTGTTACAGTGCGAATGGTTAATTTTCTCGTGCGTCGTACGAAGTCTCGCGAGCATCGCGGAACACCATCGAACATTATCGAACATCGTCGAACGTCGTGAAGTGACATAGAACACTCCCGGTATTGACAGAAGGGATTTACCGAATCGGCTTTTTTTTCCGTTGCTCGCTCGTTCCCACTGTTTTCCAATCGCTCGCCATCTTGCTCGCCCGAGCGGACGATTTCCTTTCCCGCCTCCTCAATTTAATTCTACGACTTCTGTCGCTGTTTCGCTGCCGTTCGCCCCTCAGACGCATCTCCGCTCGACTCCGTCTTGCGCGGCCACCATAGCGGGGGAGGAGGGAGGAGGGGCGGTTGGAAAAGTTTGTTTGGCTGGCTGGCTCGAAAACCGATTTTCATGTTTCCACGAATACGATTATGGCACACACGGATCGAAGCGGAACGTTACTTTCGCCCCGTCTAATCGGCTGGCCGCCATTCCCAGCCACTGGGTTTCTTGTTTACGGGGAGGGAGAGAGAGAGGGTTATGGGAATTTCGCGCCCGTGCGTCTGCCGGCGAATGTTACGGTGCCACTGTCACGGGGGCAGATTTCGACGAACTTTCAGAGCTGCGATTCTAAAAACGGCGAGCTTAAAAATCGACGGAAAGCATCTTCTTTTTATATTATGCAAATTCATATTTTCGGTAAAGAAAATTTCCTGTGGAAAATAAAACATTTTTCCTGTATTTTATATATTTATCGTAGGTATTAACCCTTTGCACTCGAAGCCATTTCAACTGCAAATCTAAAATAATTTTTCTGGCTTCTAGTGTCTCCATTTTATGTAACAATATTTATTTTATGCGTATGAAATAGTTAATAGTTAAACTTTTAACAATTTTTAGATCTAAGCTTTTAATATCTATTATATTTATAAAATAAAGAAAATTACTCTTTAAAAATTCTTTCAATTAAATAAATGTTAACACGTTGAGCGCTGCTTCATCCAAATATGGGTGACACTAATTTTTGACCAATCTTGAAAATTCTTTTCATCGTAATATATTTGAACAAATTGAATTTGGCTAGAATGTTTCGGACGTGAAAGAGTTCTAACGTCACCCCCTACGATAAATATTAACTTGCTAGTTACTCTACAATTAATTAAATTGTTATAACTATGTAGGGACTTTAATGGTCGATTGTCGGCGCTTAATAAATATTAAAGAAATATTTGCGCGTCTAACAAAATTTACTGATATCTAAATATTATTATAAAATATACAAGAATACGAAACTCGCCATCCAAAAATTCTTCCAGTTAAATAAGTCTTAATTGTTAAAGAATAATCAATGAAGTAACGTCTAAGAAGCATGATAATCTGCACAGTAAATAGATCAGCAGGACCGTTTAATCTTGATCAGCATACTTTGCCGGGTAGACGTTGCTCAGCCGGAAACGAAACTTAATTACGAAAGGCCGGGCACGTGCCGAGCGTGAGAATGTCGCGAACGTCGGCGAAGCCTCGCGAAAACGCTGATTCCTGCGCGATAAAGAACGCGGCTGGATCGCGGCGCTCTCGCGGAAAACTCTCTGGAAGCCAGGAGGCTGAAGAGATACGAAAGGGAAACGAACCCCCGAGCTACGCCAGTGGGAACAGTTCCGCGGGATGCAGTGGCGTGCCCAAGAGACAAAGACATTGACATTCAAAAGAGAGACCCTCCTTTATCGTGCCTCTTCACATCAGACGAACGCTAATCCCTCTCCTCCCTCCGGCCCCCTCCGGCCGATCCTCGCGTTGCACGTAGCCGCGGCTCGAACCTGTGGAGGAACACGTTCCGGGGGCCGCGCGTGCGCCCTGTGCACCCTCTTCGACTTCACCCCTTTACCTTGGTCATTTGCATCTTTTTGCAATTCCTCGGGAAAACGCGCCGGCAATTCCTGATGAACCCGGCTCTACCCCCTCCGCGCCCCTCCGGCCATGCCGGTGCGCGACGTAGCCGTGACCGAACCAGCCGGATCTCTTCGCTCGGGATATTAATTCAATTTCTTTGACCCCGTTGTCCACCACTTGTTCCTGCACGGTCTCGTTCCTACAGCCGCGATCGGAACTAGTTTGTCACCCCCTTAAACGAACCGTTCCTTCTTCAAAAATCGGATCCGGAACCCTTGCCGGTTTAAACGAAATTTTTGGAAATTTTTAACATTGTGTCATTTTATTGAAATTATATGAAATTTGTATCATTTTATTTTAGTTTGTTTTAGTTATATTTTAATTCTATTTTAGTTTGTTTTAGTTATATTTCAGTTTTATTTTTGTTTTAATTTAGCTTCATTTTAGTTTTATTTTAGTTTGATGTTATTCTTATTTAATTTTTATTTTATTCTTATTACTTTTCATTTTATTTCATTCTTTCCGTTTCTTTTTCAACATTTTCATAGGAACTCTCCACGTTCTTCGACATTTTTAAACAAACTTCTAAGGTATGTAAATATTTTTACAAGAACTAATTGTGCCCCCGAACATTTTTATTCGAATTTCCTGCGTTCATAAAAATTATTGTTCTAGTTATGGAATTTTTATGGAACGACATGTAACAAATAAATTTAAATAAAACATGTTTCTAAAATTCTAGATCCACAGGGTAGTAACAACAATTGCTGTGAAACCGATTCCAAAGAACCACGTTAATTCGACGAGAGTTCCGACTCTGCTAGAATAAAAATACCGTAAAGCGACGGTATTTTTTGGTTAACGTTTTAGGGACAAGGGATGCCCGACGCATCGGCCGCAAAGGACGAGGTATTTGCACTAGACCTAGAGAAAAACAGTGCTCAGGCCCGGGGGGGTGTGTGCATAAAATTAGACGGTGCATTCAACTCTGTTGAAACTGTGCCAAGATGGGCTTGGACGATTGGTATCTTCTTGTTCCACGGATGCTGCGGCACGACGCTGCAGCAGCCAGGATGGCACCAATGCCCCCGTTCCAAACTCGATTCGAACGCTTTCCACGTTGCCATGACAAATTGCCTTTCAGCTATGCGGCACGTGATACGCGCGCGCCCTTAAAAATCCTTCCGTGTGTGTGCGTAGAAACTGCGATCGTACGTCGTGTGCGGGACATTTGTTTTCGCGATCCCCGAAGCGTCGACAAAGAAAATTGATTAATCGGTCTCGCGACTTTCTTTTCGAGATATAGATCGCGATTAGCATTTCTAACGTTAACCATAATTAAAATTGTATCGTACACGTTGACACAGATTCCATGGATGTTGAAGAAATAATCTTATATTATTATATTAATCTTATATTTTAGTTTTATATATTCATATATATATATGTGAAAAATTATAGTAAATTGTTCTATTAAAAGTATACCTTTTCCACAACTCTTCCTGCAATTATATTATTTAATTGCTTATTTATTTATTTGTATACGAACTGGAATCCCTTTATATACATATTAGTTTATATTTATACGAGAACAGGATCGTTATATTGATTATGTGATCGCACTGGCGATAATAATTATGTAATTGACATTTAAAGGTTAAGGTTAAGGATTAACAAAAGAATTTACGGAATTATTTATCATTTCCCCAATGTCAGTTTGATCTCGAAAGACACATCATACCACAGAGAGTTAAATCATTTAATCGGAATATTCGACGTCTTCCTATCCGATGTACAAATCTGCGATATTTCTATTATCCAAACACGAAAACCCGCAATCATTTGCGGCGTTGCATCTGGCGGGCATCGACAGAGATTTTCACGCAGAAAGTGTAACGAGAAAGCCGCGAGCGTCTGGTCGCCGAACATTTTCAGGGAGCCTCGCGCGCGTGTGCGCTATTAAACTCGGCGATCGTTTCTAACCTCGCCTACCGTTTATTTATGTAGAAACTCGACGATCATCAATCAGACGGGTTACATCGGCGCACGCGATAGAACAGACCGTGTGATCCCTCTGTTCGCCGCGCGCAACGTTACGCCGCAGATACAAATCGGGCGCTGTGTCGGCCGCGCGATTTCGGGCGCCGCCGACGAAAAGAGAAAACGGAGAGAGGTTCGGGCGAGAACGGTTCCCTTTTTTAATTATTTTTTAACGACGACTAAATGTTATATATCCCGAGCATTATCGCGCGGGAGACCCGGAGAACGCGAAACCCGGCCTGAATGCCGGATCCTCGTTAAATCGCTCTTTGAAAAGCGGTGCCGGGGAGAGTCCTGGGCCCGGGCGCACGGGGAGACAAAACGAAGAAGAGCAAGAAAGTCAGCCCTTCAAACCCCCGGCGACACGCTCGAATACGCTAACGAGTGTTCTATTTTTCAAGAGCACTATGTTTACCGGTGTCGGCGCGGTGTCTGCCGACCTCCCCCGCCCCTAGACGTGCATTCTCTCCTTCCCCTCCACCCTCCCCACCTCCCTACGTCCCTCCGTCCCTCCCGGAGGAGCGCGACAGACGAGCCGGAGGCCCGTCTCGATGTGTGACGACGACGTCGACCAAGGGAATGGAGCAGACAGACATTGCACTTTCCCTCACCCTGGCCTGGCCACCCTCGCCACTTTGCCCTCCGACTTTCATATCCTCCGACGCGACCCCCACCAACCCGGACGCCACGGCCGACGCCGGCTCCGACGCCGACGCCGACGCCGAGCGTCGGCCCGCCGTGGTCGATGCCGATGACGACGCAGTGGTGGACAACCTACGCTGCATTAAGAAAGTCAAGTTCACCCTGCATGGGGGCGCGAACCGCCTATCAGATCCCCGCGTCAACGCTGCCGCGGATCGATCCCAAGACGAATCAATTTTTTTATGTTAACCTCCCTCCTTCGTCGCGTTAATGTTATCCTGAATCAGAATCTGACTCATCCCTTGTCAAAAATTAAGGAATTAAAGTGAACGAAGGTAGAATCGACGTGGAAAGTATTTGTACAGCAGTAGTTCTTATCTTAATATTTTATCTCCGTATTGATATTTTATTAGATCTCAATATTTTATGATCTAACCGAGTGATTTAAATTTTTTAGGGATGCTCATACTGTCGGAAATTTTTACTTGTGCGTTAAGATGTAATTTATGCACAGTGAAATGTTAGAAAGACTAGCAAAATAAATTATAGAGCAGTAGTACATTAATTTAATTGTACGTTAGCTTAATGATAGATATTGTCTAATATTTTGGACAAAAATCAATGCGTCGTCGTTCACTTAATAACAATACTTAAAAGAAGCATTTCTGAGTCTCAACAAGAATTCTGTGTGCTTCAGAATGCAGATTTCTTTTGAATAAAGTAGTGCAATAAAATTCCCCACAAAATCATTTTATTCGGATTAAAAGTAGACATCTTCAAAACCAATAAACAATCACGTGGTTCACGGTATAGTGAACAATCGTACACTGAACTTTAAGGTAACATACTGTACTTTCTTGCCCATGAGTCACCATTAGAAGTTCCATGCACGGGTTACTACTAATACTGTCTTTTGAGAAACAGCGAGAACTCATTCAAGGACCTAATACTTTTCCTTACATTCGCTGACGGAACCATCTAGATACCATCTAACCGAACACTCCTGGGACACCCTACGCAGAAATTATCGGTAGCGTCAACGATGTTACATGATAAATTCGAGTACAAAGGTCAACCCTCGCTTAGACGATCTCACGACAGCAGTTTCGCCGGTAAACCACGGCCTGCTGAGTAGAAGGGAGATGGGTATCTCGCCCTTGAGGTCGATAGACGATTAAATGGAGGCTCATTTTCCGAAGAGGAGGCACGTCTCTCTCTCTCTCTCTCTCTCTCTCTCTCTCTCTCTCTTTCTCTCTGTCTGCGCCCGGTGCCAGCAAAACATGGAGGCTCCGAGGCAACGGCGAACTGTGCCAACAGTGAAATCTCGCTCGTTATCTCTGCATTTTTGTGGTTGGCGTAGCAACGGCGTCGTCGCCGGGGGAGAGAGAAGCGTATCAGGCTCCGCGGCCGTAAACACCGGGAGATACTTCTATGGGTACACGACCTTGCTCGCTAGATACCGCAATTTGACTTTCTGCAGACCGTCTTTGTTCTCGCTGGCTGCACCCTTCGCCGGAACGTTAGCCTTGTCGCCTAACCTCGCGCTCGTCGGAATCGATATCGTCGAGCGAGTCCTCCTCTTCTTATTCTTCTTATTCTTCTTCGTCGTCCCGATGAGAACATTCTTGCGGCAGATTAAAAAACCATTATACCGGCCCCCCCTATTCTTCGATTTATCTGAATTGTACCCCTAAGCCGGCGATCCTCTTTCGGTTCGACTTTGGGAAATTCGACGTTCGTGGACGGCCGAAGAATTTTCTCATTATTTTTCCATCGCAGAATTAACCCTTTGCACTCGGCGCCATTTTAGCTGGATAATTTTTCTGGTTCGTGGTATTTCTATTCTATTTAACAAAATCAATTATTATGCATACAAAATTTATTTTTGTGACTCCTACCAACAGTTTTACTACTTCACAATTTTTGAATATAAACCATATTGTTGCAAAAATTATTTTCGGATGAAATAGAATAATTTTAGTGGTGTCTTAGAGTCACCACTCGAGTGCAAAGGGTTAATGGTATTCTATGCTTAACGGGCCATGCAATTTTGTGCGTTTACGATGGACGAGAAGACTGTGAATTTTTATGCTGAATAAAAGTCGACTGTGTTATTTTTGAATTAATGGAACTGTTTATTTTAATGATTTTAACCGGTCGAATGAAAGAGTAACTTTGGATTGTTTAGTTGTCTTGTGATCGAGTTATTTTTATCATAAATTGATTATCTAGTTTGTGCCTTTTAATAGAACGTTCTAAAAGTAAAATATTTTTACAAGTTAGAATCTTATTAGTTTAATGAAAATCTGGTAATGGAAAATTAGTAATCATATTAATGAAAATCGATAAGTAAGGAATTTTGTGCTCAATTGTGTGTTACACAAGTCTTTCGCTTGCGGTTAAACGAACCAATTTTAGAAAGAAATCACTTTTGATTTCAGACGATTTTCTTTCTCTTTATGAGTTTGCACAAACCTTTGCACATTGCAGAGAAATGAAAGTTATTAATTAGATGTTTTTAACAGCGAATGTGCTCTAATTTGTCAGGAGAAACTACTAGCTTTCGATCTTTGATACATTCAGTCACGAGGAAAAATGTGGAAAGACACGTTCGAGTCGTCTGCTTCAATCTTAAATAATCTGCTTGGGTGCACGTAGACTTTTTTTACCCAGTGTATATTGTTAGAAAAATTGCTGAATAATTGCTTTATAATTAATATATATATATGATAGATATATCATATATAATTACTAATTATTTTATATATAACAAATAAATAAACTTATATCTTTTGTTCAATTCTGCGTTTTGTATAATACATAATTTCTTTGGTTGAAATTTATTTCACAGAATTACATTTGTCATAAAATATATGTTTTCAGCGCGTTAAATAAATATGACTGCGTTTACCACCGGTGGTACACGTGGCCTGAAGATCAAGTTTAACGCGTGCCACCGGTGGTACAAATGGCACGGAACGTGTTAACAATTATTCAGCAAATATAAACAAACGAACGCAAATCATCGACAATTCTGCCAGCTGAAAAAATGCGGATCGAAGAAAACTTCGTGAAATCGTCGCGTCTCGCATGTTTCACCGTAAATGCATATGATCCTGAGCGGGGCCGTGCAGCAGGGGGTTAATCCCCGGGAACGGCGTCCGGTTTCGTAACCCCGGGGGCAGAGAACGAAGCGAAGGGGCGGCGGGGGACGAGAGTTCTAGTCCGCGTGTCTTTGGTATCGCGGAATCCCGATGCGTCGCCAATAGATCTAGGCGAGAAGGAGAGAGAGAGAGAGAGTGAGAGAGAGAGAGCGCGTGTCGGGTTTACGCCGGTCGGTGCGTCGTCCTCCAGGGTGACTGTCCAGGAATAGCTCAGGACATGGCAGTCGGGTGGTGGCTGCGTATGTACGTTCATCAGTTCAAGGTTAGGAGCGCGCGGGCCATCGCCACCGCGTGGTCGCGTCAGCGTCCGCGGACCGAAATACATCCCTCCGCTGATGTATAAATACTTAGTTCTTGGCTTGTTCGGGGGGAGGGCAGGGACGACAGATCGTCGATGCATCCCGCTAACCTTGCTGTTCGCGCCGCGATCGACGCGCTCGTTTAAATAATTACATCGCCGGACGAGCCGACGAAAAATAACCGCGACGCCGCTACGCGCTTTTCATCCCCTAAAACTGGCGACGGGAAAGCTTCCGATATAATCACCGTTCCAAACTGTTATGGAGTGAATAATAGAATAACAAAATCTGCCATTTTAACGTAAGCAGTATGGTCGTTCACAAAAAGCGTTCACTGTTCGAGAAGTATACATAATGTTTTATTAAACTATTTTTGAAGACAGTATTAGATGCCTTCCTAATGTAACAGCGATTTATTTTATTTAATTCACGAAAAGTGAACAACTTTTTGTTGCTTTAAATAGATTTAGTTAATATGATTCAGTAATCACAGTTTGAAATTATATTTTATTTTAGGAGAGCTGTATTTAAACAAAATCTAAAGAATGTCATACGTATCGTACACGGTTTCAAATAGATTGCATCAGGCATGAGTAAACAATTTTCATGTGTTACAAACTAGATATACCATATGCAAAACAATTTATTGTGCACTAATCTGCCATTGTAATGAAATAAATGTTTTATCATCCAAGCATTTGCTATAACACTGTGACTGTTTCTAATTCTTTCCTAAATCTTTGGGTACCCCGATGCAATTTTCAAAGGTCTGACACGGGTCTTGAAATGTCATCAGACTGTTTGTTTCCCGATTGACGCGAATTCGGTTCAATGTATCGTAATCGTGTTTTCAACACGCTCGGCGAACAGAGTTTTGTGAATGTATGTTTATAGGGCATTTGCTTCCCTGATAACGTAATCAGCGTAAAAGAGAACCATCAATGACTGGATTGTTAGTATCTGCCTCTTTTGTTTCCTGCCGTGTTTTCATTCTTTGTTTCTAGTTTGCCCGCAACCCTTCCGATTACGCTAAATTTACAGCATATTTATTATCGTGGAAATAAAGTTCAAAAGTAAAAAAGTATTCGTAAGATTTGTATTATCTCTAAGTGATTTCTGTTTATATTAGTTCTAATAATTCGGAAATAGATAATCCAACAGCTTGCGTTGAACGATATAATAGCAAAATAAGATAGACAACAAAACCTAAACGAAGCTTAAGCAAAACCTAAATAAAACCTAATTAAAACCTAAATAAATCCTAAATAAAACCTAAACAAAATCCAACAATCCCTGAACAAATTAAATAGACAACCCCGAAATATCCAAAGAACATTTTACCATTGCACCGTTCTCACCACGTTAGAACCATAAAAATAAATAATAAAAGTTCGTACATTTGAACATCCATGAATTAAAACACCAATACTCCAGAATCCAGAGGAATCGCGTTAATTATTGCAATCGCAAGTACGCTAGAACGCGATCGCAAGAGGAAGACGCGGCACAAAAGCGTATTAAATTCGCCTCGGTCTGAATAATGTTTAATAAAGATGTCGTCGACCACTAGAGAGAAGCGCATCGATATCGGAACGTAATGAATTCGAGCAGGGTTGAAAAACAAGCGTTTGTGGTCACGGCGAGTTCAAGGTAGGAGGATGACATTCCATTGAGCCCCCGAGCATCTTCGCGAAACGGATTGAATATTCCCTTCCCGATAGGCCCTGTCGCGCGCTCGCCGAGGTTATTCCCAATAGATGCGTTGACCTTTACAATGGATACACCCTGTCGCATGTCGATGACACTGTGTTCTATAAAGATACCCCGAGGAGGTAGGGCCTTTTAGCCTTTGTCTCATTCCCGTCCGGCAGACGTTGAACCCGATCGCCGAGGACAACACACTTTGAACTATGCATACACAGCGAATTAGCTTCGGCATCGCTCAAGATCCTTTGACTGTGAAAGGACTCGACGTTCGCCGAGCCCTGCAGCCTCTCTCTCTCACTCTCTCTCTCTCTTTCTCTCTCTGTCTCTCTCTCTCTCTCTCTCTTTCTCTCTCTGTCTCTTTCTCTATCTCTCTCTCTGTCTCTCTCTCTCTCCTCTCCCGGGCCTTGTTGCGTCCGTTCGCGCGATGCCGGCCATCGTTACTTCCATTGAAACCTGCTCCGCCAGCTGGGGAGGTTAATAGGAGAAATTATGTCAGCTGAGACGTGACGCTTTCTTTCTATTGTGCCCCGTTTCAAGGGCAATCATATTTTATCCGAATCCGCGGGAAAAATCCTCGTTGCCTGGGTGGCGCGCAGCAACCGGCGAAACAGCGAAAGAAACAGTACTTTCACTGTTGCCGGCCAATGGGCAATTAGAAATTTGCCGTTGCCATTTTTATGCGCGTCGAAAGCGTGCACAACGTGAAAGTAAAACGCCTGGAAAACGGTTTACATAAGTTTTTCGTCGACCGTCTCGATTGCACAATCTGCTTTGGAAAACTTGCTTAAAATTTGTGGAATGTTCGAGTATTGAAAGATTGCGGTGGTCGTTGAAATGTTTTCTCTCCGATCGACTGAATCGAAAGCGAATCATATATAAGACGAGTTATAATTGTTATTTTTGATAAATAACTGTTCTATTATTTGAACGTTCTGATGTTATGAGAATAAGTGGAATGAAACGAGAATAAGTGAATCTTCTGTAAAGGAAAAATTAAAGTTATCATAATAACTATAAACATGATCTAGTAAAAGTGACGGTAGGAATCATTTCATATATTAACAAATTAAATTTAACCGAGCTCTATTTAAGTAATCGAGATAAGACCAGATTTCGCAGCCTTCGATCAAATAAAAAGAAATCTCATAAATAATTCGCTGAAACAATAAAATTATTAACATGTCCAAAAGATTTTCTTTAACAATTCATAACATGCAAACTGCATTTCCTAGTCGACACATAGATGCGGAAAAGTTAGATACTCAATTTATTACTTCGTTAAAATAATTAAAATAATTCGCTGAGGCAACAGCGACATTTCTAGCGCATCTAAAAGGCTCCTACCTCCAATTACGACATCTTTGTCATCGATGCTGGTGTAGCGAACCGATGCAACAGATGCGCCCCGTCGCAGGATATCCTAGACCGCGCCGAGGCGTCAGGCGATCGGCTCTGGACAGACCGAATTTCGGCAGAGGGGAAAATCGGGCCAAGTGCATTTTTGCCGGGTACGTTTCGGGCCGCGCGGATGCCCGGCGAAGGTGTGATGCACCTACGTGCAGCCGGGTCAAGGTCGTATCCCTCGTGCGCCGGGGTCGGCTGAGTCATTCGTGCAGAATCGTGCACGGAGAAGCGCGAGTGCATCGAACCCGATGACCGTTGCAGCTGCGACGCGCTCCGCGCCTCCGCGCGCCGTGATCAGCCTCGTGCATCCTCGGCCGGCTTCGGCTTGCATTCCGCGTGCATCAACCCGGGAAACCGCCCTCGAGAGAGAGAGAAAGAGAGAGAGAGGGAGAGAGAGAGAGAAGCGCCGAGTGCAATGCCCAATGCCGTGCGAACAGGCGGCCGCGAACAGCTGCAACGAGCAGAGGCTGCCGGACGACCGCGACGAACAGACCGCACAGTCCTCGACTATCGGATGCAACCACTGAGTCGCCCCCGATGCATGTCCGGCACCGAAACATCCTCGCCTTACACGGTTTTCGAAAACCAGCAGATTTTCGAAATCCAATTGAAACCGTCATAGTAGCTGTCTTTTCGTACATATTTCTATTTGACTCGATGGACGGCGGCTGTGCTAGTTTTGACTCAGAGTATTTAATTGACAACTTTTAAGAATTATGTTAAATAAATTGCTATTATGTTAGGGCTGATAGTAAGTCTGCAAGTGAAAATAAAAATATGTTTCGAGAATTACCGAATGAGAAGAATTGTTATGAATATTAGGAAAGAAACTTCGATGACAGACATGTATATATATATTTTTAATTTATAGGATAAAAATACAATAATTTATTAGGACATTTTGAACAGCCGAGGTATTTAGAATTGTGAAGAAATTTAATTAAAAATGGAACCTTTTTAATCTGTCATAGTTTCCAATAGATTTAAGTCCTAACGATGAATATATTTTTATAGTTAAGATAGTGAATGTTAAAAAAATATATAGAAAGTATGAAGATGTATAATGATATTACTATTTCTATCCAACGAGTGACATCATAATTTATATATTGAATATCTGTTATTAAAAAAGATGTCAATATCCCTCTGTTAAATCTAACAATGAATATCATACTTTAACCCTTTCCGTATGTCTACTCTCAGCCATACTTATTTGGTTATATAACCAAAGCTTACTTATTTCGCTCAGTTTTTATTAAAACGCATTATCTAAACTGTAAAAATGACTGAATAGATTTTGTTTCTCCCATTTAATCTTGCATAAACTAAATACCGCGAAGGGTTACGCCTGTCCACTTACGAATCCGAAGCGAGGAACGAGACGCTTTCGAGGAATATTTCAGAGGCACCGGTCTCGAGCAACAGTCCGATCTCATACGGTCTTTTCGATGGCGGAATGCGAGGACAGGAATGCGCGCTCCGCATATATGACGCGCGCGTCAATATGCTCGAAAAGGATGCTTTTGTACGCGTTCTTGTCGCCGGCCACTGTCCTTCGGCTTTCGAATTCTTGCGACTTCGGTGAAATGGCAAAAAGACGATCGTGAAACTATGCCAGGACCCTGAGGGTGATGTACGTGCACGATTCGGCGTAAACATTTCGGCGAGATCGAGAGGCAGTCCCCCGAGACCCGTCCACGGAGCCGGCGATTATGCATTGAAACGCGGGAACCGCCGCGTTAATTTCGCCCAAGTTTCATCCTTGATTGTAATTTTATTCGCATCGTTCACGCTCCGAATTTCGCCGTGTTACAGACGAGCGAAGTCGAACGGCCGCGGAAAAAAATTTTACGATTTCGTTGGCAGCGTCGGCGTCGATTCGAAAGGACCCCAAGCTGTCGACGGGGTCTGATTTATGTTTATAATTATAAATGTTAAACGTTTCCGAGTCTGGACGAATAAGAGTGACGCAATAAAAAGTTTAATCTCAACGACGAAGTTCATCTGTGGCTAGAATACAAGCATTGTGATTCGACTGTTTAGATTTTGGTAATTAATTAATGTTGCAGAGACTTAGCAGATTTTTGCTTAACAATATAACTTTATACAATTAGATAAACCAATTTTGATCGTGTCTTTCTTTCAAGGCTTCATTATCATACACGGTGCACCATTTCTTGCGTGCTTGCAATGTGTTCTTGCCTTTTGCCTTGTCTTTGCCTATTTTGCACAAAGATCAACTTCTAACAACTTCTAATAAAGGTCTAATTACGTCTAAGTTCTAAATTAATAGTTCAGAGCTAATATATTATGGTAGAATTAGATAAAAGTCAAATTTTCTATTACCATATTTTTCTATTCTATTATTTAATTTTCTATCAGAGAACAGCTAGCGTACCATCGGATTTTATTATAGCCTGGCCCGAAACTGAAATTGATGTCCCCATCAGAATCGCGATCCCCGCTATCAACCACTCAATCGTTCCCCGCTTTCGACACTATCGCATGCATCAATATTCGCCATCAAAGGCGGTCCTAACTTATCTTCATTTCTGACGCCCTTCTCCCTAAGGGACAGCCTCATAAATGCAGGATATTGCTTAGGTTTGAGAAACGCTGCGAAGGGCCGACGCACCGGGCAGGGTGAACGTTCTCCGCGCGTCTAGCTCGCTAACTCGACCTCTCTCTGTCACTCTCTCACTCTCTCTCCCTTTCTCTCTTTCTCCCTATTTCTCTCTATCTCTCTTCGCGCGTTTTCTCGCCTGTCCCTTCTAATGATAGGCGCCCAATATGGTCCCCGATAATCTCTCCAATCAGAGAGAACACGTCGCCGCGTCCAGCTCAAAAGATATTCTACACGGTGAACCATGAAACAGACGAATGGCGAACACGCGGCTACCACCCAGCATTTTAGATCGCGCGCTTTATACGAATAGAAAATTCGATAAGCCGAGGGAGACAATTTTCGCAGCGCGTTTTATCCGAACTTCCCGGACGATAACTTTGCTCTCCTCGATCCCCCCCATCTTCCTCTCTTTCTCTCTCTCTCTCTCTCTGTCCGCGCGTCCCGCGGATTTCTTCCACGGCTCGGTGCCTGTTCCTTTTGCTCAAGTTTTCGCCATTTCCCCATCCCATCATCCATCCCTCTGCCACTCGGCCAAGTCCTCCGCCCATACACCAGCCTCCTTTTCTTACAATCCTCCCGCGTCTACTCATCCTCTTTAGCGCGACTCCTCTACTCATTCCTCCGCTATCTCCCCATCGCCGAATTCGCCCACCGACTAGCTACAAGCTTGCTGCGCAACCCTTTCCTACTTTGGACTGCCGAGTCATTAAACGAGCTTTCCGATCCCCATGGCGCGGACGCTGCAGATCAACACCCATGATCAGCAACCCTGAAATATGTTTTCGCGTTTTTTATCCGGGGACGAAGGGGACGATCATTTTTAGGAGAATGTTTAGATTGCTTGGGATAATGTTGCAGTGATGTTTGTTCGATTGTTTGACAAGACTGAGATCATGAGATTAATAAGACGTCGATGTTTCCTGTTTACTGTGTGTGGTTGGTGAATTTATGGTTCGAATTTTATTTGTTGCAGATTTGGTTTTTTGGTGGTGAATTATTTTTAATTATATTATAGGGAGAAGTATATTTAAGTATATTATAGGGAGAAGTAGAAGGTATATTTTAATTGATGCGAGAAGCAGATTGATGGTTTATAATAATTGTTGTTTCCGTGAGTAATTAAGTACTTTTGGTAGGAAGTGCTGAGTTTTGAGAATTTAATGCTTTTTGTAGCTTGTTCGTGCAGCTATAGAGTATAGTTTATTATCGATAATTATTAGTTTAACTGCGAGTTTTTTTATAAAAGCCATAATGTTGCACCGATGCTTGTAGTGTGCAAATGAAACAGAATTTTTTGTCGATTCGTTGACGATTTTTCTGGTGAATCGCTTCGTTGATGACGATTTTTTATGAAACAATTCTTATGATTCGATTTTTTAAGAGAATCGATTCTTTTTCGGAGAATCGATTCTCATGATTCGACTTTTTATAACAACCTATTCTCGTCACTTATTTGTTTACGAGAATCAATACTCACGACTCCATCTTTTTAGGAGAATCGAATTCTCATGACTCAATTTTTCAAGGAGAATCTATTCTCGCGATTCGATCTTTGAATATCGCGCTTGAATATCTAGGAAGAATCTATCCTCTCGCAATTCGACTTTCTAAAAGAATCGACCCTCGTAACTCGTCTTCTCAAAAGAATCGACTCCCCCGCGACTCGTTTAAAAATCGCTTCGACGCTCGCTAACCTCGGACCAGACATCGCTAATCCGTGTACCACGAGCCCGGTCGCGTCTCGCCTCGGTTTCGTCCACCGTCACCGAACCCGAGATATGCGCACGCTCGCAGGCGATTGCATACGCAGCCAGGCGCGTCGCGCAAGCCTCGCGCTCGTCTGGCTGCCGTCGACGCGGGGCCTAATTCCGAGAGAAACGACCGGGAGTGGACGTTGCATATGTGCGAAACGGGTGCAGCGCGTTCGAACCGGGGGAGGGGGGGGGCGAAGAGAGAGAGAGAGAGAGAGAGAGAGAGCCGGAGAGCGGCACGGCGGGGCGGAAAAAGGGACGAGCGACGAGGGGCAGGAAAGGGGCGATCCGGGGGCAGGAGGGGCTGGGAGGGGGGCGGGGGGGGGGGCGACAGGAGAAGTGCATGGGGCACCGCGTTTCGCATGGCCACGGAGTTCACTGTCCCGAGCCAAGGCCGCAGGGGCACCGCCCCACTGAACCAATTGTGCCATTTCTATGCTCCTCCGCTCATTTTTGCCCGGTTCCAGCACTCCGTCGGCCATCGATCTGTCTCGTTCGGTTTGCGCCCATCCGGAGGATCGCTCGTTTTACAGACGGTGAAACTTTGGGACGCGGTTTCGGGAACGGTCCCGAACGCGAGACGCGAGAGACGCCGGAAGTTGCGAAAGTGCCGCTCGATAAAACGAGAACGGAGTCTGCGGGCTCGAGGGGTTTCCAGTGACGGTGACGTTCTGATTTTTTCGCAGGTTAATTCAATAAATGCGTTAAGGGTTTTATGCGTCTAGGATGACTATGATTGGATCGAACATAGAACAGGGATGACGTAAAACTTTTATGTTAATAAATAAAGTTGCAGAGGAAACACCCCTCTATGACGAGGGTGTAAGGGTATCATAATGATGAGCGTCTATGTTATTGTTTGTAACTATTAATTTAAACTATAGGAAGTTTATATGGATGATTACAATTTTCTACATTATGTATAATAATTATTAGATATTAATAATAAAATACTTATATTATATTGAGCCCTTTAAAGTCAGGCTCGAATAGGGAGGAGCTAAGAGACGAGCATGTAATATTGCTTTATTGTTTTATATTACTTTTATGCAATTATAGGAACGTTCGTTTTATTTATTTTATATTTATTATTGTAATTATTATTCTTTCTCAGTTTTACTATATATGATACTATATTACACATCACATTTTATGTAATATTACTATAATATACTATACTGTAGTTTCTATTCCTTCCACTTCCCACCCTATAGGGCGTATGTACCTTTATTCCCCCATAAGGGTACCCAATTATTGACGCAAGGGTTGAAGGATTTATAAATACCGTTGCATTACATTCAGCTCATTAAATCAGTAACTAATCGAAATAAATATCCACGTAGCTCCTGCATCTTGCAACTAATGCAGACAATTTTCACTTTGCACAAAAAAATCTACAATCTATCAAAAATAAAATTGTAACACTAATTTTTTCCCAGTTAACAAAATTAATTTCTCAGTCACTTACAAAAATACCTTATCAGACAATTATATCAGAATCTGCAAAATATGTAAAGATATTGTAACAGTGATTGATGTGATAATAAAATTTTTCGATTTTAATGATACCAACTGAAATACTTCAATTTTATTACACTTTTATGTCCTTGGCATTGTAGTTAAATTTATCATCAAATTACATAGATTTTGTTGGATATTTTAGGGGTTGTTTTTCAGTCTCCTCCGCCTGTTATTTTCTGTGACAACAAATTTCTTGCTCTCCCTGTGTTGACCGAGCTTCCGGTTGAATTGACCCTCGACCGATCGTTTAACCTTTCGTTTCCGGATTTTCTGGTAATGGTCATGGTCTGGCGGACATTTTTGCATAGAGAGAAGCGTATGGCAAACGCTGCCGCGTTGACAGTGCTCCTTCCCTCGCATTTAATTAACAAAGAATCGGTACGCTTCGTTCCTCGCTTTTTAACCCTTTCCACCCGAAGCCAGCTCAACTATAAATCTAAGAATTACTTTCTTAACCTACAATATTTTCATGTTACATGACAAAGTGAATTCTGTGCATACGAAATTAAGACTCGCGATTCACGCTTTTAACACTGTTTGAAACTTTGACAATATAAAAATTCCCTAGGATCATAATATAATAATTTTAATAATGCCTCAGAGCCATCATTCGAGTACAAAGGATTAATAATCCTAAAGAGTTACAGCTAATATAATTAAATTGCTATATACCTGTGCTTCCTTTTATGTTTCATCTGCCCATTTTTCTCCGAATTATTAATTAGCGTATAAAATCCCCAGTGAGCTATAGCAATAAAATCACAGAATACCGAGCATCCGATCCGCGAATCAAACTGTATTAGAGTTTCACGATCCCGCGAGATCCAAGGGATCGGTAGATCGACGGTGCCGAAATCCGGGTGGAAAATGATTTTTCTGGCGCCCGTCGATAATTTCAACTCGAAATTGCCAGCTCTAAAATTTTTAAACCAATTGCGGACGGTCCTAATGGTCGTAGTACCGCTCCCGTAAACGGTGCAAATCTCGTCTGCAGTGTCCTTTGCACTATTGCCTTTTTTCAAGCAATAAAACATAACATGCCGCAAATGCTTCTTTTGGCTCTCTAATTGAACCAAATTGAACGCAGCAGAAAAATTTTTAAAAGAGACTTTTTAACCAACGAAACGTACTTAGAAAGAGCTCCGGGACGACTGAAACCGATGCCATAAACGGCTGAGAGATAAGCCTGCATGTTTATATAAATAACAGCCACTTAGAGTCAATCATAGCGTAGCGCGGAAGAAACTTATGGGACAATCAAATACATGAAAAGGGTGGGACACTTTAAATCCCACCGTGCCCCCAAAGAGTTAATAAATAATTCAGCGTAGAAATCGGAGCCGGTTAGGCGGCGAGTTTAAAACAGCGGCCGTGAAATTAAAGACCGACACGATCGAAAGTAACGACCGCCGCGGTCGGAGAGCCGATCGAACGTGTTCGCCGCGCTCGAATCATCCAGTTTAGGAAACGAACGGAGCCTGGTTGAAGGGCACTGAGCCACGGTGACTCACCGATAGCTATACCACGAAGCCATGAATTCGCTGGATCAATGTCAACGAATCCCGCGTATCGACTGGTATGCACACGCTCACCGGGCACATCCGGGCTCTCCTCTTCGACCTGGGAACATCCAGCCGCGCGACACTCGCGCGGACAATCGCTCGCTCGCGCGCGCGATGATTCCGTGATCGGCGCGGCCCGGAGTGAAAATGAATCTTCGTGGCGGAACCGGTTGTTCCGCCACCGTCCCGCGCGCGTCGGCTCGTCGCGTAATTGGCTACTGAATCGCGGGGATCGGACCGTAATGATTATGTCATTTTCGTGACAGTGTAATTCATAGAGCGTGCGGCAACCGGCGGATGATAAACGGAAATCAACTCGACCGATCTCGCTTGCTTTTTACGCCGATCATTGATACGGATGTTCTGATCAGTGTCCTCGGGCGGAGACCATTCACTCTGTCATCTTACTCGTTGATTATTGTTACTGTCATCAGCTCTGCCAATTTCTATTTCATAAATACGGTATGATGGTTTTTGAAATAGTTTTCACGTTTTTAAATTCTCTTGCGTATATAACTTGAAAAGGGGCTGGTAACCCTTTGGTATTGTGTAGCTATTATCTGCCATCAAAGTTGTTTGCTTGTTTTCTTTATTTTTATTTATTTTTAGACGAAATTATAATATATTATTCTGTATATATATATCTACACTTTGAAGAGGAATTCATTTTTGTTTTATTTAATTTTGAATATTATGTATTACTGTTCCTTCAACGAGAATTAATTCCGACTAGTACGACTTTTAGAAATTTCCCTTGTGTATAAATTCTCCTCTTCGTAAATTTCCTTTTTTCAAATTTTACTTTCATAAATTTCCTAAAATATTTTATAGAAACCCCTTCGAGATCCTAAAAAGTCCGCTACAAACTTGCTATCGAAATCTCTAGTTTCGAAAATATTACACATTTTATTTAAACCTATTATTTTAAATAAAATTCGATTTCCAATCCGCACGAAATATTTATATACAACAACGTAACAAATCATGCAAAATTAATACACTGCAATATTCTAAATCGTGTGAAAATTAACCCTTCAAGACTACCTATCAAAGTATTTCTGTAAAATGTTTTATTCAATGTACATATAAATAACGTACACGTAAAAACTGTCATAAATGTATTCGTCCCTCCAGCTAAAACCAAAGCGACTTTTCCAGCAGATAGATCGACCAAAAGAACTCGCAATTAAATTAAACGAAAAACTCGAAGAAAATCAACGCGGCCAACCAAATCGCGTGCGAAAATGCGAGATCGGAGCGCGCTGATTGCCAGGGCGAATTTTCAAAGATGATCGTCGAAATTGCCGAGACTAGCTGTTAAACGCATTAGGCGGGAATTTGCATCTGGGAGGAAGCGGGTCCCGGCGAAACTGTGCCGTCGGAGGCGAAGTTTCGGCGACGCGGATCCGGGCCGCGCGCGCGCGAACCAGCCAGAGATTTGCGAACCCCGGGAAATGCGTTTCAGTTTGGGAACCCCCAGACTGGTGGGGGTCGGCACAGACGCCCCCTCCGGCAGACGGATCCCCCTCCAGCGAGACCTGGTCGCGTAGCCCTACCCCTACCGCGAACGGCACGGGGTGCAAAATCCTGTCCGCTTGATAAACCGACGCACCACCCACGCACGATAAACGCGACGCCGCGCTGCGTTCGCGTCGCGGCGAGAACAAAATGCGATTCGCCATGCGCGTCTCGTCGAATCCTCTCCTATTTCGACGACGGGAAATTATCTCCGGGAAAGAGCTGTCCGCGACCGGTGTTATTGCTATTTGATCGCTGGGAAACGGAGAACGCCGGAACAAAGAAATGCGAAACAGAGAATTGCGAATCGGAGAAGTTCGAAACAGAGAAATCCGAAACAGAGAAACATCAGAAAACAGAAAAATGCGGACCGGAAAGATTTGAAACGAGGCGGAAATGGTCGGAAACGGAACGCAGTCGACGCGAAACGAAAATCTGGAGCAACTCGGAAAATACCACCGAAACCGAGAGCACGGTCGTAGGAGGCGTCGTGCTCTCGCTCGCAGTGTTTTGTAATTATCCTTAACACTTTCTCCGTTAATTAAGATTAATGGTTGTTTGCGTTATTAGAGAGCGCTTGCGGGACGATCGTCTCAATTGCCTCGAAAGTGATAAATTTTCTCTGATTTTCCCTTTCGTTCACGGCACCGCCGCGTCACGGTGAACGATCGGTAGCAAAACAGAAACTCTGGTCACGGTACCGTAATCGGGAGACCAGTGAACTCTTTTCTTTCGCTATCTTGCCAGCCGACCGGCTTTATTTGTCAGCTTCCAGCCGATCGCGGTGTCCCGCGTGCGAAACGCCGCACGTCGCGTAAAAACAGGCGAGTCCCGATTATCGGCGTCGCTGCGTCGCGAACGACGCGGAACGTCGAGACGCACGCGCGAATCCGTAGTCTTGAGCCGGGCGAATTTTCTTCGGCCGTGTAATCGGCGTGTAATTAATTTCGCTTTGGTAGCTCTCGTCGTTCGCGGAGGGTCGGCCCCGTGCGCCGGTGCTCCGAGCACGGCTCGTAATTAGTCATTACAGTTGTTTAATCAATAGCCCGACTAATACACGTGGACTGGATGTAAACAATCGATGTATTTCGGTGTCACGGATTGTACGCTGCCCCGAAACCTGGGGTTGCGAACCCCAGCGAGCTAGCCAGCCAGACAAACATGAAAGGGGGTGACCCAGACACCCCCTCCACCGCGTTGTTTGGAAGCGGCTCGGCTACCGCATTGGATAACAATCGAACGGTTAAATGCACTGGCCGAGCGACGCCGATCGAATCAACGAATTCGCCTGGAAATTAATACGTTAACCAAGGTCGACCGTCCACGGAAAATTACGCGACGCCCGGGGAAAACGTTTTCATTCGTTTCGGCTCGCACCGCTGGCATAACCTGACGTAACCCTTTTCGTTTCGGTCGAAAGAAAATTTGATTCTCTTATCGAAATTTAGGGAGAAAGAAACTGGGGGAATGTATAACAAACGATAATTGTCTCGTTTTGTTATGAAAATCGTGTTATTGAATAATTAAAGTATCTGTAAAAGAGGTTGCAGTGAAAAAAACATTAACTCTTTGCACTCGAATGCATTCTATGTAACGAAGTGCACTTTTATGCGTAAGAAATTGATTCTTGAGACTCGTACAATAGTTTGATAGACTCGTCAGTAGTTTCACTAATAAACAATTTTTTAAATCTGAACTTTGCCGTCGTAAAATTATTTTAGCACGTGATGGAACAATTTTTAGCGGTGCCCCGGATTCACTCGAATAAAAAATGGTTAAAACGCGTTAAAGACGAAGAAATTTTTGCCACGATTTTTACGACAGAGAAACGAAACCTTGTATCGATTATTACAATGAAGGAATAAATGACAGAATCGAGTTTGTAACATTTCTAAACGATCGCGTATGCAAGACGGTGCATCGAAGCCTCGGCATATGCAAATGGCAGGGTGGTTCCATCGATCATCTGGAAAACGGCGTAATCGGTAACGTTGACGGCCGCGCGAAAGCAATTCGGCCATTGGAGGGACGAGACGCATTATATCCGCGGGAATAAGAGATCACGGTTAAAAGAAAGAAACCCCCTGGCGTAATAACTGTTAATAAGAATCTCGACGGATCCGAAGAAGATGGCGCACCGTGGCACGGCCGACGAGAGAGGATAAATAAAGGAGGAAAGACGGGAGGGAGGAAGGGCTGGCTGGCTCGACGGCCGGGCGAGGAGGAGGGGGAGGAGGGCCGGGAAGGAAGGGCGAGACCGTAGAGAGGGAAAAGAAGGGACTGGGGAAACGGTGAAGAGGGAGAGCGCGGCCGTGGTGTTGCTGACCCGACGACCGCTGTAACCTTGCGTCCCGACGCCGCGCATCCAGATCGAATCATCTTGCGAATTATCTGGAGACCTTCGGATTCTAGCCGACCACTTCTAGATCGCACGCGCTAGACTGCGCCTCTCCCACCGCGCCGTGGAAGCTGAACATTATTCCTGTTACGACTGTTAACCCTTTGTGCTCGAGGAATTCTCGCTGATCGTCTACCGAAACTGAGACAGTTATTTATAAATTAATAATTTATTGCGGAGAATGTTAAACGGTAGAACCTTATAAATAATTACTTTGTTTAGAAAGTGTTTGATAAAAGATTGTATCGATACAAATTTTTGAGAAATAAAAATTTGTAATTATAAAAATAGCGTAACTATAAGCAATTTCTGCTTCTTCTCTTCTCAATAGATAGAGAGTTCTAAAGATAGGTAGAGTCCAAAGGGTTAATAACGAGACCGTGTTAATAACAATATTTATTTTATTCTATATGTATATGAATTTTAATTAATACTAACTGCATTAACCTAATTTGTTTGTATTACGGAACGGTGCTTTATTCAATTGGACAGATATAATTTTAATCTCACACTTGCCCTCGCACATAACCTCACATTGCTAAATAACAGTTTAAATAGAAATGTATTTTAATCCAATTATAAAGTGACAAGTACATATTAAGTATGAAACGACTTGTAACTCTATGATATAACTTAAAGTTCACTTTCTTTTGACTGAATTAATGTCTAAAACGTGCAACAATTAAAAGCGATTTCGCTTTTCTTTTTTCATAATATATTCTGGTTCCACTAGACTACAGTTCAAATAACTTTTAGTGCATAGAATTAATATTAACTCCCTATAGTATGTAGTGTACCGTATATAATATAATATGGTATAATATAGCATGGAATATACATATAATATGACATGAAATATGTGATATATTATAGTATGTAACGTATGAATAGTATAGTATGTAATATCTAATATAATATAATATATACTATATGATATAATATAATATATACTATATGATATAGTATAGTATGTAATATATAATATAGTATAGTATATAATACATAACATAATATAGTACGTGAATGCCGTCAAAGAGTAGGGTACCGTACCCATCGCATTGAAAAATGTCTAGCTTTGAGAGCCTTCGTTGAAAACCATCTCCGACTTAATATTCAAATAAATAATACACACTCAAGAACAAAGTAGACGACTAGATTTTAATGCGCCGCCGACAGCGCGAGATTAGTGAGAATGAATAACGCGTTTGCGAATGCGAACACGGCGAAGCTGTGGAATTAAATGCAGGACAGCGAGGCAATGCGCATCCATAATCTGACAAAAGAAAGTCAACGTTAAATCTTTTCACACAGAAAACGTCGCGGTGGTGGTCCGGCCGTACCTATTTGCATTACACGTTCTAGAGCACCGTTGTCGATATTATGCAGAGTGCGGAGCGCATAGCTTCTTATTACCATTTACATTTTTATGACAGTCGGTCCACCCTTTGCCCAGGGATTTATACCCGGCCTACGGGGTGTCCTAAGTATATGTTGTCACACTTTAAGACGTGAAAGAGGAGGGGGGTCACGGATAGAGCAAAGAAAGCGTTTGGACATGGAGTTAGATCACGACGATGATGCTACGAAATAATGGCCTGGGACGTTTCGAGTGGATTATTCGCGAACGAAAACGTGGCGAACCGATATTATAAAAATAGAGGGGGATGACGGAGTTGTGCGAGTTTTTAGAAGGGTCGCGGCGATGGTATTTGCGACAGTGCTTCACGGACTAACCCTCTTGGATCGTCTCTCGGGGGTTGTAGTTTGCGCACCGCGACACTCCTGGCCTTCTGCTTTTCGAAACTGGCCCCTAAGAGCATTAGACGAGTCTAGACGAGTCCAGAGGTGGACTGTTTTCGAACGATGACTATCTAGCCGTGTATTAGCCGACAAAACGCGTTCAAATAACCCACTAAACGTATCAGCTGCTCCATGAGAGCGGTGTGCGTCACGAGCCCCCCCTCTTATTTTTACGGGCGTTGCATTCGCAACTGCAGGGAACCGACATGGTCACCCTTGAGTCATGGCAAAGCGACAGTAGAGCATCGGTTTACGGCAACCAGTTTGTCACTTGCTATGCGGTAGCTCGAAATGTGGGCCACCGTTGTCTCTTCTTCTGATAGAACGGACCCCGTCCTAAACTATGTTCGGTTCTAGTCGAGAATCGGTTACTGGGTCGTTTAACACCGCTGACCTGGTGTTGCACTGTCCTGAATGAGATGATCTCATTTCTACGAAAACTATAGGTTTATGAAATTTTCTTCATTTTTGTGCTCGGTTAATTAGCGATTAATATTGAAATATTTAGATTTTAGTTAGACTTTGTGAAAGTTTTATATTACATTTTTATGCTATCATTGTGTCCAGGTCACTTTTGAATCGATTATGATATATTCTATTGTAATATAGAAATAGAAATTAAATAGAAATTATTTTCTTTACTTGATTTGTAGACATATTTATTCGAAACTGTTACGTTAGTGTATGAAATAGTACTTACTAGCAAAAATTACTGATACTATTATTATAAAATATGAAACCTTAATCTGTGCATTTATGAATCGTCTTCTTAAATAATTTATTTAAATTTTAAGTTATAACTTTGCTTCTTCAACCCCTGAGACTTTAGACAGTGTCATCTTCTAGAAAAAAGTTCCACTGATAGATAGAAGTACATGCTCAAATGGTATTCTATCTTCTGTTCCATATAAATCTATATCGTGAGATATCCTATGTTACCGATGCATTCGTAAAGTTTCTAAGAAAGAAAGAAGTATCTTGTATACTTAATTCTTGTAGAAAAAGAATTACTATAGTTCATTGTTACTAACTTAATAAAGTGTATTGTATACTCCATTCTTAGTACTAGAATATATTATGAATTTCATTCTTACCGACGTACCCAAGTATAATACATTTTTACCGACCTACTAAAGTATATTGTATACTACATTTTTACCGACCTACTAAAGTATGTCGTATACTACATTTTTACCGACCTACTAAAGTATATTGTATAATACATTTTTATCGACCTTACAAGTATGTTGTAAACTACTACTTTTTTACCGACCTACTAAAGTATATTATATACTACATTTTTACTAACTTGCTAAAGAATGTTGTAAATTACATTTTTACTAACCTACTGAAATATGTTGTAAATTACATTTTTACTAACCTACTGAAATATGTTGTATATTTCATTTTGAGTAGTGTTCCAAGATACATTATATACTTCCTTTTAACTAACATACTAGATTGAATACTTCATTCTTAGTAGAGTGTTAGAGGATATTGCATGACCACTGACTATTGGACAATTGATTACTGACCAACTGATCACTAGTTAACTGATCAACTGATTACTGGTTAACTGATCAACTGATCACTGGTTAACTGATCAACTGATCATTGGTCAAGTGACCAACTGATCACTGGTCAACTAATTATTGAACAACTGATAACTAGTTAACTGCTCAACTGATCACTTACCACTAGTCAACTGATTAATTGATCACTTATCAACGGATCGAGTTTTACCCTGGAGGTGTGCAGGACTATGACCCATTACTATATATTGTATACTCTATTCTTAACCATTTTCAATTATCAATCTAAGGATATACAGAGATCTTGAATCGGTGTAAATATCTCCACAAACGATACTTAAATGTTTGAAATATCGGTAACGATAAATATAACTCGTTAATGGTAATGTTAAACACGTTAATGGTAAACATACTCTCGAACGTTTCGAAATTTCTTCACAAATGTATCTTAAAATTGATATCTAACTATCCGTCGATACAGAGAATGTTCCACCGTCGCCACGTGCTGACATCTTGCCAGCAGGCGGCAATATTTAACAGCGACCAATAAGAGATACCGTACGATAGCAACCAGCACTTTTCAGTTGCAACATAAGCAGCAATCTCTCGCGTAACTGACTATCTACGCCGCGAAAAGTCGAGCGATTAAAATTACCAACTCGTTAACGCGAAAAGTAAATACATAAATTTAAAAGCGCAGCGTCAGGCATAATTTTCCTTGCTTGTTTAGCGAATCATTATACTTTTCCATCCGTTAATGAAACCCCATTCACTCTTTATCTGTAAACTGCGCATTTGTTGCAATGGCTGCAATCGCAGAATTTTCAGATCGGACGCGACAATTTTAGTTAACAAATTAAAATAATCGAGAAGTATATCGATTTCCAACTTATTTGGATGAAGTATTAAATACGTGTCTAGCACCTGTCCGATATAATTATTATAACTAATTGTTATATTCGACTGTGATTCACAGTTTTCTTGTCAACATTGTACCGTTCCTTTTTTTTTTATTGATTCAGTGGGAGGCATTAGCATCAGCGTTAGCATTGTCCAAGGGTGTTCGCAATTAGTTCGCGTTCGATTAAGTGGATCCGATTGAAGAATTTGTTATGTAATGGTGATTGAACGACGACTGACCCGTTTCCCAGGTCGACAATGAAATCTATTGAATTTTACGAAGCGCATTAGTGAAGTGGTTGCCTTCGATTTTCCGGTAAACGACGCCGCGCCTCGATTTTCCGATCGGTGCGCACGTATTCTACCCTACACTCGAAATGCGCGTATGTGGTGCATGGGTTACGCGAGCCACACGTAAACACCGTCCCACCGTCTCCCCTACTTTATATTCTTATTTATACACAATACGTTACTTAGGGGAGCCGACTTTCTTCTATCTGAAATCTTGCTTTATTACTATGGAAAGCCGACGGGACACGCCGGAAAAATATTCTCCGGCGGAGCACGTCGCTGTCCACTTACAAGGCACCGTGAAACATAATAGTTCAACCAATTATCGCATCGTTACATTATTATATACTCGTCGAAAATAAAGAAATTGGTACGGTCGATATTTTTTCCAATTTTTTAAAGCCCACGAGTACTTTACACCGAACAAAAACGGTAGATAACGCTCGATAACAAAGAATAATATCGTGTTGGATCCGTTTGAACCAGCTTCCCATCAATTCTTGCGAAATAGGTCATCTTTAACGTTTTATTGTAGAGGAAGTGTAGTAACTTCTCGTTTTGATATATTATCCGAGTTTGTTTAAATATGTGTCTTTATGAAAGCATTCAATTTTCCAAGATGAACAGCATAAATAAATATTGCAACAGTGACGACATTTTAGATTCGAGCTTGACATCAAGTATTCTATTTCATGTACCGAAGAATTCGTTAATAAGTAAATAAATATAAATATTGTATTGGCCGCTAAGTAGCTGCGTTTCTCCTCATCTTCTCCCACACCTAACCAAAGCAGGAAAACGCATCGACTTATCGGCCGACGCAGTAAATCCTGCGAAACATCCAGCAACCCGTAGCGACTCCAATATTTCAACCGCGAGAGCAATACCGAATCTGGTCGACCGTAACATTTACGTATTCATGACAAAAGGATAAAGCTCGGCATCAATTTACACAGAGAATCCGAACGTTCCGAGACAAATGTCCCAGATAGGAAAGTCAGAACGGAAGTTTCGTGCCGGCGAAGAGCCAGCCAGCCAGCCAGCCAGCCAGCGCGACGAAGATCAGCAAGCAAGCAAGCAAGCAAGAAGAAGAGCCGGGCATGGTGACAACAGTCAGCTAATTTGCTAATGTCCCGTGGTCCTCGGATCCGCGTCGTGGCCGACGATCGGACGAAGAGGGAGAGTCCGCGGCCATCGGTATCGAACAGCGCATGTCAGCTGAGGGTTGAGCGGTGGCCGAGAGGCGCCACGACGCCGGCGTCGCATGGCGTCGAGGGCAGCGCCGACGTCGACGTACGGCGAGCTGGATAGTCGCAGTCATGCCATCACCCTGACGCACGTTCTCTCTGGGGCCACGGTGTGTGCGTGTAGGGAGAGAGCTCTAGTCGTGTCCGCGAGCAGAAAAACAGTACGGAAACCACCGTGTACCGACAACGCAAAGCCCATCGACGAAGCCCGTCGGGAAACCGTCCGGATAACCGCGGGTCTAAAAATAAAAAGAAACTGCGGCCGTGTGCAGAGAGACACGGCGGAGGAGGATCGTCGCGAGACTGCACCGCGAGAAACGGGAACGAGATCGTAGCGCGGATCCGTGTCGCTCTAGAGGGTGGATCGGTGCGGATCGGTGGAGATAGATCGACGAGTTTACGGTGGCCCATCGATGCCGGAGCGTCGAGACGCCGACGTCGCGCGTAACAACGGTACAGTGGTCATCCTAGTGTATATGTGTGTATATGTGTGTGTATGTGTGTGTGCGTGTGTCCGGGATGAGATGTCGACCAGCTAGGCTCTCCGGCTCTCGCTCTCCGGCCCCGGGGGGAGAGAGAGCCGATCGACTGACGAATGCGTCGATGAATGCGGGCTGAATGTGCGTGGCGTGGCTCCGGTGCACCGGGGGACTCGCTGGGAAATGCGTGGATGCGGCTGCTCTGCTCTGCTCGGCGTCGCCTCGCGTCGCGTCGCGTCGCGTCGCGCCGTGTCGTGCCGTGTCGCGCCGTGCCGTGCCGTGTCGCGTCGCGGCGACGCAGCTGTGAAGTGCATCGACAAGTGTCGCGCGGCCCCCGGATGCACGTGTGCGGAAAAACGCGTGTCTTCTCTGTCTGTCTGTCTCTCTCTCTCTCTCTCTCTTTCGCTCCGCGGCGAACCAGTGCCGCACGGGCCGCGGAAACCGTGTGTGTTCGTCCGACTGGAGACCACAGTCGCACGTGCCGCGGCCGATCGATCCGCCGGAAGTGTGAACGGCACCCTTTAAAACGGCCGCCTCTAGAACCACCGTCGCCAAGGTGTCCGCACCACGGACCACTTGCCGGAGCCTGGACTATCTCTCTCTCTCTCTCTCTCTCTCTCTCTCTCTCTCTCTCTCTTTCTCTCTCTCTCTTTCTCTCTGCAGCTCCGTAGGTAGCGCACGAGATATCACGGATTTCCCAGGATTTTCTGCGTGGAATCGGAGCAGCGTACGGTTTGTGGGGGTGGCTTGTGGGATAGAGACAAGGGCTGCGAGAGCCTGGGCTGACTCTTTATAGAGAATTTTGTGGAAATCGTGTCGCATAGATGCGATTTTTATCGTTTTTCAGGGAGAATTTGGGTACTGTGATTGGGGTAGTTTGTGGGATATCGGAGTTCGTTTCAGATGAAGGATTCTGGTAATGTGGGCAATGTTCTTCTTTTTGTATTAATCGTTCAAGATGCACGTATGTACATGATTTTTCATCATATTTTTTATGAAATGTGTTGGATGATACGCTAAGGATAGTTTGTGGGCTACTGGCAAATTGTTTTAGATGGAGGACTCTAGTAACCTAAGCAGCGTTTCTCTCCGAGTCTTTCAGTGAGTCGTGAATAATGTATACACGATATCTCATCATATTTTTACGAAAGATATTGGGTACTATGATAAGGGTAGTTTGTGGCTGATATTGGATCCTTGCTTTAAATAAGAGACTCCGGTAACTCAAGCAATGTTCCTCTGTAGGTCTCTAAATGAATCGTCCAAAAAGTATTGATTTTTCATCGTAATTTTAATAAAAGTATTGGATACTATGACAAGGGGTCGTGATAATGTTTACTGGCACCTTGCTTTAGATTGAGGGCTGTGGTAACTTAAGCAATGTTTCTGTATGAATCTCTAAATAAATCATCCAAAAGGTATTGATTTTTCATCGTAATTTCAGTAAAGATATTGGATAGTATGACAAGGGTAGTTTGTGGGCTACTGGCACTTTGCTTCACATTAAATACTCTGACAAACCAAACAATATTCCTCTGGGTTGTTAAATAAATCGCTCGAAAATTATTGATTTTTCATCACAATTTCATGAAACATATCAGATACTATAATAAGGGTAGTTTCTAGTCTACTAGAGTCCTCTCTAAATGCAAAGCCTGACGAGTCAAAAGTCTCTATCTTTTCATTCTCCCACGCGGAACGTCCAAGATAAACAAATAATTTTTTTATGGAAGACATTGGATACCACGATAGGGGTAGTTTGTACGCTTTATGGGCTCTTCCCCGAGCGAGGATCTCTGGAAACCTGGAAACGACTATTTCCGCGTTCTCTCGTACGAATCGTTTAAAAAGCACGCGACTCTTATCATCTTTTTACGATGAACATTAGGTACCTCCATAGGGGTAGCTCGCAGATTTAACATGCACAGCGCACCTCGCCGTGTCTTTCAATAAATCGTCCAAGATAAACACGAGGCTTCGTAATATCTTCCGAAGACAATTTTATACTGTGATGGGGTAGTTTGCGAGCTTCGGGAGCGTTCCCGTGGACGCAATATTCGGTCCAAGGATATGCACATTTGTCATTATTATCTCCTGGAATGGTTTAGGGGAGTTAGAACGTAGTCTAAGGACACTGGTCCCTCTCTAAAGCTCCCTAAAGCTCTGCCATAAATTTTGCTTGAAAAAATAATTTCTCCGATTTGTAACATTTCCATTTAATAGGACAGAGTACACTTCATGCATGTCGAATCGAGTCTTGTGATTCATTGAACGCTTATACTTTTTAAACAATTCTTTTAAACGAAACCTTGGTCTTAGGAAAATTGGAATGCGATATAATAATGTTAGTTATTCTTTGTTCGACTGCAAAGGGTTAAACTTGAAGGTAACGGTTGCCATATAATACATATAAATTTGCTGCATCGTAGTGCAAGGGGTTAATAACACCGGTGTTCTATTTCCATTTTGCTAAAGTCATCGAAGAATCCCTCTCTCTCTCTCTCTCTCTCTCTCTCTCTCTCTCTCTCTCTCTCTTTATTATATATACTCAACTCTCGCACTTAGCAGTCGCTGCAATGAACTTTAACCCTTTGCACCGAGACGTCAGCTTCTCGCTATCACGTTCTAAAATAATGTTTATATTGACTTTAGATTAAAAATATTGTTAAAATCACAATCGTCGATACGAGTCACAAGAATCAATATGCACTTTGTCACATAAAATATAAATACTACGAGAGCCAAGAAAATGATTTCAGGTTACAGTTCAAATGACATCGAGGGTAAATGATTAATAAATGCAAAGGGACGTAGTGACATTGTTATTGCACGCGAACTACATGTAAAAGGATCGCGACATCCCCTCGACCACAGATAAGACTGTCACAGCATATCAAAATCGCGGAAACAATCGCAGCGGTAGCAAGCAAGTACTTTCGCGACACGGTCGCGGAAAAGTCTCTCTCTCTGAAAAGAAATGATTTTCGTGCTCGCTCGATCGAGGCCTCTCCGTCTCGGAGTCTACTTCCTGGTTCACCGAGGATGACACCGGGTCCACGCCTCCAGCGGACCGTGTGCTCGGCTTACTAGTGTTCCTCGCTCTATTTCCGGGTGTTTTCTTTGGTGATGCTTGCAGCTGCGAGCCGAGCGGAGCCGCAACGCGGGCCCTGATTTTTCGCGTGTATTTTTGGAAAGAGTTCTCTCTCTCTCTCTCTCTCTCTCTCTCTCTCTCTCGGTCTCCTACGAAGAGTCGAGGCCGATCTCCGGAAAGAAGGGAGAGTCCGATCGCGAGCACCAGGAATTTTTTCGTACGCGGTGAACCGCGTGGATTCGTGACCAATGTGTTCCCGGAGCACCGGCTGACGGCGCTATTGTATTTTCGACGGTGTGTTGAAGTTTAGTCTGGGGGCGAGGCGCTGTTGTGATTTCGGCTCGCAATTGATGGCCCGGGAAGTTCGGGTCACGCCATGGTTCCCGGGTTTTACGGGGTTTCGGGAATTCGGAGCGATACCGGCTTCTCGGATTATAGAGCGCTTTACGATCGCTCCAGCGATTCTCATTTCGACGATCCCGATAGTGTCACCGTTTCGAGGTGCTTGTTTCGACGCTTCTCCGTTTCAGTCGAACGTAAAGGCTGGCAGTTTCTTTTCGTTTGTTAACCCTTTGCGCTGCGAATTTTCGTCGCGGATACATTCAATCATGTTCGATCATTGCGGTGAACTCATTCGGCGTTAATTTCGTAGATGTGCTCGATTCAATTTATTCTAAATTAAACTCGTCCATTAGTAATACCACAAAACTTGTATTTGTTTATAAAAATAAGAATGAATTGATGCAGATCATTTCTTATTTTCATTAAATTTATTCAATCATCCCTCGTGGAGAGACCTTCATAATTTTAACTACATTCCGAGTTTCTTTACCATTCAGAAAGAAATGAACAACATTTTATTATTTGCAAATCTAAAGACTGTCATCGCGTATTAAAAGTAAAAGTAATTCGCAAGGTCAACCATTTCCGAGACACAAGCGTCCTTTATTTTATAAATATTCTCGTCGAATAATTCGTCAGAGATGCGATACTTTTTGAGAACATTTGGGAGAAGATGCAGCCGCGTATAGAAACGGACAGGAAGGGCACGTGGAAAATCTGTAAATACCGAAAAGTCGGCGGGTGAGTCGATCGTGACGATCGGCGAGCGAAAACATTCGTATCTCGGAAACGGTCGATCTCTCGACCCGCGTTCCACCAAAGCTTTTTTACTCGTCGCGACGTGTCCCCTCCCGCGTGCCACGCGAACACCGTAACGCTCTCGTCGAACACCCTGTACAGTCAGATCGAAATTGTTCCAGTTTCGGACCGTCGAAGTCAGAATTTAGCGAGCTCTCTTTGTCCCGGTGATTTAAATCCTCCGCAACCGGTCCTTCGCGCCGTAAATATTCGAGCGACTAGAGTGGCGGGATCGGGGTGGAGGAGGAGAGGGGGAGTGGGGAGGACGCTAAATCGATCAGAAATTTAATTCTTCCGCGGAACGGACGGTTCGGAAAGGTTCACGAATTTAGCACGTAGATAGAATAGGCGGCGTTATATTCCAACGGTGTGTCCAAAAGCACGGGGGAATCTACCCCCCCCCCCCCCCCCACCCCCTCGAGATTTAAAATCGATTCGCGGACGACAGACGCGCTCTCGAAGAAATTCGTTTTTAAGTCGTCGATTCTATTATTGACACGGTCGCAGCCGCGGGGATCATTGGAATTCTTCTACGCTCCTGACCCACATAGCCGCGGTATCTCGAAACGTTTCGCATGAAACCTTCACGGTCCCTTAATCAAATAACACCCCATCCACGTATTAGCTTTCTCAGCGCGCGGTTCTGTTCGCTTTCCGACCCATTCAGACCGCGCTCCCCTCCCGCCCCCCGTTTCCGCTGAGAATCTTCTCCACCACGGGACTCCAATTTTCCCGAGTAACGTAACATCTGCGGGAACGAAGTTGTTAATTGTGTGTAAAAGTATCGCGTGGCTCATTATCAAATTTCTTTACGGTGTACCATGTGCATGAAATGCACTATTTCCTATAAAATAGAGAAATTAAAAATCTATTTATAAGAGGTAATATAAGATTATAATATGATCCCAATATAAGAGGTTATCAAATTTGATTTCTATTTTAATATATTATAAAAATTATATTGTATTACGCTTAAATTGCAAACGGGAGAAACTAATATTTTTACGGCAAATAATAACTCTTCAATTTCGGTATTATTTATTTAATTTCGCTAGAATTTTCTAGTAGATTTATGCCAAACGCTAGATTTATACTAGATTAATACTAAACGCCTTTGAAAAGGCATTGAATGTTAATGATAAACAGTCCGAAGAATTTGGTTTTTATTTATTTCAATTTTCAATTTATTCCGTCGTTCGCGATCTTTTTATTAGACGCGTCGCAGGTGCAGAGATTTTCATTGTTACGGATACTCGAGACGCGGGGTCCGGCTCGCCGCGGCCGCGTGATCACGGCAATCGACATAATCGGCCTCCGGTGGCGCGCACAATGGATCGCAGATGTGCACGATTCGCGGCCACGATGCACACGGACGGTGCAGGTGCAAGAGGCATGCGTGAAACGAGGGCGTCGCACGCTCGGTCTAGCCTCTAGCGTTCCACGCAGAGCAGAGCTGTGAATCTTCTCCAATTAATCTATCCCGCGTACGAAAATACACCAGACTCTCCTCTCTACAACAGCTAGGCCATAAGCATTTGGAAAATATAGAGACTGATCGATAGCATTTTATTATTATCGCGACGGGAATGTATCTCAGAGCATCCTCGTGTGCCATATCGTGATTTTAAAGTGGCACCATCGAAACTAAAACAGCCGAACGATCGATAGATCCTTCGTTCGATTATAGTTAGATCGATGGATTTTCGGGATCGATAGATCGGCGATTTTTATTGTAGTTTAACCTAAACACCGGAAAAATTTATTTTAATTTTTCTCGTCGATCGTATGATTTTTCGATCTTATCCTCCGAATTTATTAATTGACCTAATTACTTAATTTTAATTTTTTAATCTTATTCCCCGATCCCTATCACGGCTTAAGAACCGACCTGCAACTTTGTTGTTTCATTAAAAATCAAAGATCACCGTCATCACTATAAATATTTTCGAGGGGCAACGCACATGCCCTCTTTTGGGCTCGGCACGCGTCTGACTATGGTCGACGGTTTCTACTTGCGGCGACCATGGCTGCCGTGCTCTCGGTGTTGCTCGCACTACACCAAGCTGTGTTCGGTCGTCCGGCGTCCTATTAACAGTGCCGGTTAACCGCGACAATATTTTTAACTAACGCAAGTAGAATTAGCCGCCGATGTGCAGACGTCCGAGCTAAATCATTCCGTAGCACACTCGGCGCGTCCTAGCATCTTTCATCATCGAATTATTCGGGAAACCGGGCGGCTAGCGCGGAACAACGGCCCGGCCGAAAATCTGCCGTTTAAACAATTCAACGGCACGAAAAAAGAAATCGAACGGAACGCGAATGGGAAAAAATTCTCGACCTATTTACTTTTGCACATTGGCGTAACCCATCTTGTTTCGGTCGAACCTTCTGTTAAACGATGCAGAAATGACCACGTCCGTTGTCCCGATACTGTCGAAATTGTAATAAACGTTCCCTCGGAAATGATTAAACAAATTTCTACATTCAATATATATCCATACCTGTTGTTCTTACAAAACAAAACGTTAATTTAACGAAATCAAGTATATTTAATAATCGCTACATTCGCGTTGAATATTATTAAGCAGATAGCTCGATTAAAGTATTTTTTTTATAAAAAAAATTTAACTTCCTCGTTCTTCGAAGTCTTAATAATTTATTCCGGTAATCCATGCGGAAATGAGCACATCCGTTCCAAAACTGTCTCATCCGTTCCAAAATTATAATAAACATTCCCTTGGGAAATGATTAAAAATATGTTTCTATATTCAACTGCACGGTACGATAAAATCCACTCTTGTTATTCTTATAAAACGAAACATTAATTCAATTAAATTAATTACTTTTAACAATCCCTACACTCGCGTTGAACAAACGCGATTAAACAGCGTCGAATTCTTACTTATTCCTGGTAGGCTGTTAAACAAATACGTTGCGACCGCTTTGAAATTAACGACTCCGTCATAGAAAAAAAATTCCGTTCGACCGATTTCCCTTTGATCTCCGCCGATGAGAAAAAAAAGAAAGAAAATTCGTCTCGGCCGGCGCCCGTGCAATCGACTTCGAATCGAAGAGAAACTGGATCCCCCGAGTTTCGAATAGTCTCGTGAACGCCGCGTGGCTAACCCAGACCTGGCACTCGAAACCGAGTGGGTTTCAAGACCGAACATCCTCATAGGAGTTATTTTAATAATGAGGGTGTACGCGGCGCTCTTTGTATAGCCTCTTTCTTTTCCTCCTGGCCGCGCCGGATCGCCGCGTCGCCGTCGCACGCGTTGATTATTTCCCGTTCTTGCGTGCAAACGCTATCGATTAATTGATTGTTGTTATATAAAAAAGAAGACGCGCGCAGATGCCCGACCGGCGGGTACTCTCGTGCCGTGAACGCGACTCGATCCCGGTGTACGTGTGTCCGCTGTGTACGTGTCGGAGAACGTCCACGTATGCGGAGCACATCCACGTATGCGGTGAACGTTCGTGCATGTGGAGAACAGCCACATATGTGGAGCATTATGTACACGTAGATATTTGTTCCCGTTAGATCGTTGACACCGAGCATTGGTCGAATGTGTGCTCTCCGACGAGCCGAAGGATGCCTAGTTCCTCGACGGTCAACGGGGAGTAAGAGAGGCAGAGAGAGAAAGAGAGAAAGAGAGAGAGGGGGAGAGAAATGTAACTGACCGACATCGCCGCGGCCCGCATGTGCAGCATCAAAAATGCAGCCACCAACGTGCGCTGTCTATAGACGGTGCACCGCGCGCGTTTCGCCCGTGTTTCCCCCGCGACTCGATCGAACACGCTTCAGCTCGCTCGCTCGCTCGCACGCTCGGCCCTCGCGACCACGTTTCAATAGAATTCAACGGGCATGCACCGACAGATTCTCCCGCTTTCCCATTCTCTTCTCGCAATCGCTACGCCGATCGATCCTCGCCTTCTATTTTCGCGAATCGATACGCTTCTCCGACCGCGAGAACGGTCTTCTTCAATATTAAAGCACAGTTTCGAGCTCTCTCGCTTGCCGAACTCGACTCAACCCGCCGAACTCTTCCTACATTTTTCACTGGCGCGCACGACTTTCCCCGGCTTTTCGAACCCGTTCAATTCTTAACGTAAGCGCCGCGGCGCTTATGGCTGCCACCGGGCTCGAACCGTTTCTGAAACTACGCTTCCGTGCCGATGTAGTCGACAAAGTCTTTATTAGGATGTTTACCGTGCACGAACTTCTTATTTTCGATTTTATCAGACAAATCGCTTTGATTTTATATTCGTATGAACCCTTTTCACTACGACTCCTTCCATGCTGCGTCGAGTAGCACTTGTTGTCGTTAATATTGTCCAATAAATTTAATTTCGATTCGAAATAAATTAATAATATTCGTCTTCTGGTATCACGAGTCTGACTCGTTATTATAGTGCAAAGGGTTAAATATATAGATTATGGAATGTAATTTAGAAAAAGGTTGTACAGATATACGATGGATTCAACCCTTTGACGTACCATTTCATTCGCAGTTGAAGAAATAAGGATTCTAGTCGCCTGGAATGATTTCTTTAGAGGAAGAAAAGTATCACTCGTCTGCATTTGTTTAAAATCTGAAATATTATATAAGTAAAAAATAAATAATATTCGTACTTAGCAGATTGCCGCCGGAAGGCACCGTCGCGAGTCAGCCGGTCGCGACCATTTTCCGCGAAGAGTCGTCGCGATCTCGGGAACTCTGAAAACCAGACATCGCGAAATTGTGACGTTTGTTCGCCACGCCAGAGCGGATTCCCCGGGTACACAGCGAATAGTAATCGTCTCTGTCTCTTAGGGGATTATTAACGAGAAGTTCTCAGCCGGCGGTATCGCTGTGAAAGCGTCGCGCGGCGAGGGGCGAGGCGATAGAAAATGGAGGAGGGAGCCATCCAGTTTCGTTCGAGACGGTACTCTCTCTCTCTTTTTATTTCGCGGTGAATTGATACGCTTTTGTGACAGATTTCCTTCGTTATTGAAAGGTCGACGGAATTAATTGGAGGGCCGGGTTTGCCCTCTATTTCTGCTGTTCTACCGTTTCTGACAGGTTTCCGTGAATATTTAAGAGAAGGTAGTGTATCCCAGCATCGTCGGGCCCCGTGCAGGATCGATGGGTCCTATTTTTAGGAACCGATAAGTTTTCTGACAGATTTTGCGGGACGTTTCGAAGAAAAATATCGTGCAACGTTTGCGGAGAAAAGAATAACAAATAAGTGAATTGATCTCATTTTAACGAATTTATATATTATTCTAGCGATCATGTTTCGATCGGGTGTCTTCAGAAATGTGCGAACCGTCAACAAGTTCTTCTATTTTATCTCAATGTTCTCAGCATCGTTCGAAATCTTCGATCGAACCTGCAATTCCCCATGCAACGTTGTCGCACATCAGGCAAATATATCAATATCCCATAAACAAATACATGAGTTGGTGCATCATGTCAGATTAGACGTGTTCCACGAGGCACCTGGTTAATCAGACCACACCTGCGTGGTCCATATGCATATTAAACCAGTCGTACGTCAATATCCATCAATCTGCTTCATCAATCATATCCCCAATAACAATCCACTTCGCATACGTTTACAAATGTCGCCCAATTAATTAGGCAAACGTGAAAAAATTAATCCTCGCGATGGATTCCCATAAATAAATCATGTTCTCTGCATTATGCTCCTACTGAATAAACATTACAGACGTTTGCACGTAATTGTTGCTGCATCGTGTCTCGTCGCTGGGCTGCGGACTGCATTTGTGGCAAAAATGTATAGCTGCAATTCGAAAGGTTGTAAAAATGATAATATGTTATTTCTAGTTCTATTAAAATGATCAGATAGTTGAAATGATTAAATAATTGAAGTTATTAGGTCTATTAAAATAATTGATTCTATTAAAATAAATGATTCTATTAAAATAATTGATTCTATTAAAATAAATGATTCATAAAAGAGGAAAGCTATACCAAAGTGTTTCCTATTGTTTACAATAAATGCAATAGTTTTTATTGTGCAAGATCCGCAGTCTATGCGTCACAGGTCTCTAAATATTGATTAAGGGAATACAGATTGTTGCGAAACTGTAGCTATCAAATTCTGCTCCCATAAATCCGATCTTAAAGCAGCGAAACTTTGCGGAGACTCTTCGTCTGATCATTATCGTCCGATGCGTCTGTTTCTACTGATTCCATGTTCAGCACAAAGTCGTTCAAACTGAAGCAATTATTCTCAGCAGACGTGTAGCTATAGTCTTGGATAAGCATCATCTCCGATAACAGTGCATAGAAATCTCATTCCGAAATGGATGAAACTCTTGTTTGTGCAAATATGCGTCATCGTTGCACTTATAAATTCTCTTGAATAAAGTGTAAAGTCGAATAAATATCGAATAAATGTCAGTATAAATATCGTATCCAAGAGGAGTTTTTAACAATCTGTAAGCATGTCCACGGTGAATTGAAATGCTCATTTAAATCGTTTGCGCAAACATCGATTGTCATTGCTCACGTCACTTTTTCATGGTTAATCGTCTTCAATATACAATTTCCTATGAAAATATACTACAAAATATACTATGAAAAATTCTAGATACGACAATCTTTGCCAAGATTCTTCCTCAAACGTCGGTCATAACTGTATAGATTTCTACCATTGTTGCTGACTGAAGGCACTCTTTACCATACAATTTTCCATACACCTTGTTCCAACTGATATTTTACAAGAATATATACCCCATAGAAAAGATTTTGCCGAAACCGTTTGAACAAACATCGACCAACTCCGCCAACGTCATTATCAATATCAACATCGTCGTCGTCGATCTCAGACCTAAGCAAATTCATCTCCCCGCGACACGATTGCCACCCCGCGATCCCGATGACCTATCGAGGCGTTCCCAAACAACCTCAAACCTCAACCTACTTTCTCCCCCGAGAGTCTCGCCGTGGCGGCCGAGAGCCGCGTCTCGCCGTTCGGCTCCGCGGCGATGGTCGCCGATTTTCCGCGCGGCGCGAGAACATCAACTATTTATAAATGGTTTGAACCCGGTCGCATTGGCGAACCTCGGCTTGTCCGCTCGAGCTGCCGCCTCGTGGGCCGCCGCGGCGTGGGGAACAATTCGCCACCCCATGGTAAAAATAGAAGCTCCTAGCCAGCTAGCCGAAGCTCGAGGCTAGAGCTCGAGCGGTTTGCGAGCGAGCACCGCTCTAGCGTCGCTAGAGCGGACGGCACACGGGCGTATTGGTGCGGAGCCTGAGGTGCGCGCGGAGCGTGTTCTGTCCCGGCTGTTAGCGCAGTGACGAACGCGGTCGCGGGTGACGATCATGACGACGACGACGACGACTGAGACGATCGAGACGACGGCAATGACGTTGGTGGATCCTGGCCGCCGCGTTTCCTGATCGCCGTGTCCTCCGGATCCGCGTCGTCCCTCGTGATCTCGGCCTCTCCCGCTCGGCATTTTCCGCTCGGCTCCTCGCGCGGCGTTCTCGCTCGGCTTCCGGTCGCGCGGATCGCGACTGATCCGCGATCGATCCGCGATCGATCCGCGAGGATCCGAGGGCCGATAGAGCAGCGGGCCGAAGATCGTTCCACATTCCCGGCTGAACGGCACCGGCCGCCCGTGAAGCTGACTCGCGAAGTCTAGTGAATATTTTAAGCCTGACACGAGAGCCCGCATGTAGGAAGAGGCGGCGCGGCGGCGGCGGCTGATTCACTGGTGACCGTTCCCGCACACGTAGGAGGGATCTGCACGCTCGTAAGAATGCTGCTGTCCTCCTCCTCGGGCTGCTAGGCGGACACGGCGAGCTAGCTACCCCAGGTAGCTAACTTTCGCGCCTTCGATCTCCGTCCGTGTTCGATCGCGCGTTTGAAAAGAAAGGAAAGGGAGAGACGACCGCGGGTCGCTAGAGCGAGAGACACCGGCCGAGGGACGGAGACTGGGAGAGACGGCGAGAGACCGAGAGAGAGAGAGAGCGAGAGAGAGAGAACGAAAGAGAGAAAGAGCGAGAGCGAGATAGAGAGAGAGAAAGAGAGACAGAGATAGAAAGAGAGAGAGAGAGAGAGAGAGAGGGCCACATTCCGAGCGGATCACGGATGCTTATAGAAGCGTTGCGTAACGGCGTCAGACGGACGGCGAAACCGCGGCTGCTCGGCCGTCGAGTTTCGACAAGTTCGACGACGACGGGGAAGCGGCCGCATCCTCTTCTGGTGTCGAGGCGGGTGTCTGGAGGCGGGTACGCTGACTGAAGGGTCGGCCGCGTGTCGTCCGCGCAGTGTGCTGGTGTTGGTTCGTTCGCGGGTACGTAACCCGGAGGTGGCGCGGAAACAAACCCGCGGGCTCCTCTTCCGCCGATCGCGAATCGCATCGAATCGAAGCCGCGCGTGGGTGTGAGTGTGTGTGCGTGGCCTGCGGGGGGGTGTAGTACGGTCGCTCTCTCTCTCTCTCTCTCTCTCACTCTCCCTTTCTCTTTCTCTCTCGGCCGAGGTGTCGAGGAAGGAGCCAGTGTGTAGTAGTCGAGGAAAGAGGGGGAGGAGGAGGAGGAGGAGGAGGGCATAGAGGCAGAGAGAAAGAGAAAGAGAGACAGAGGGGGGACACGGAGAGAGGGAGCCGGAGAGCGTGTCGAAGACCAAGGTGTTCCCAGGGAGAGATCGTTGCGGGCCGCGGCGTTATCGATCCCCGGCGTGTTCGAAAGCGTGTTTCAAGGCCGCGGCGGCGCGCGGTCCAATTCGCAGGGGAGCCTGGTGTGCGCGCGATCGAAGCACCGACCCAACGACCGGGATCGAGAGAGCCCCTCGGGCCTCGCGCGATCGTCGCTCGCCGCCACCTCTGCTCGCGCTGCCTTCGCTCGCTGCTCGCTGCTCGCGGCGCAGCGGCGTGAACTAAAATTAACCCGTGTCGAATCCTAGAAAATTTTCATCTAGCTTCGGTTCTCTGGCCTCTGCGGCCCGTATTTATAGCTCGGTAATCGCGGCCACCAGAAAAACCGACCGGGTGTCCTTGACACCTGTGTCCGGCCGTCGCGTCGCGTCGCGTCGCGTCCCGCGAGGCTCCTGGATCCCGATCGACGCCGGCGACGCCCGGGCTCCCGAAATCCCGTTAATCCCGAGCGACGATCGCGCGTCCCCCGATCGGCGACAGTTTTTGTGTGGAAAGTTCTTTCCTCGGCGATCTCCGCGCGGGAGATAGAGAGGTGACCGGTGACTGAAGAGAAGGGTGGCAACCGTTGCAGAGGTCCGTTGGAACGCGTGAGACGGGAAACGTGGAGGCGGACAGGAAGGATGGAGCAACGTCCAGGGGAACGCGCGCGCGATTTTTGCTAACGGGCCGCCGACACGACCACCGCGCGACCACGACGAAAACGACGATAACGAAGACGAGGAAGAGGTGGAAGAAGAGGCGGACGAGGAAGACGTGGGCGGCGGGGAGCAGAGGAGGAGGAGGAGGAGGAGGCGGTGGAGGCGGAGGCGGCGGCGGAGGAGCACCGGTGCAGAGAGATGCAGCAACAGCCACAGTCTGGCCAACAGTCCGGGGCACCGAACGGGGTGGCAGGTGGTGCCCAATTGCCTCAAACAGGTGGCATAGGCACGGCCCAACCTGGAGCGACAGGTACCGCCACCGCGGCGTCAAATCGCGCCCAGGTTAACGGCGGCAGATTCGATTTCGACGATGGCGGCACCTTCTGCGGCGGTTGGGAGGACGGCAAGGCCCACAGGCACGGCGTCTGCACCGGGCCCAAGGGCCAGGGCGCCTACTCCGGCAGCTGGCACTTTGGATTCGAGGTCTCCGGCGTCTATACCTGGCCTAGGTGAGATCTATTTTCTATTACCTAACCGTTCATATCGCGAATGTCAGGCTACGCTCGATCCTTGCCTTACAATCTCTGCTTCCTATCTATTCAAGTAGATCAGGATGTATCGATTTGGTGTTCGTTGCCTTATTTGATCCAGATTCTATCTGAAAAATACTTAGCTAATAGAGAATCTAACCCTTTCAGTGCAACGACGATGCATCGTTGTTGACTACACTTGAGAAGATGCTGTTTTCTTAACACTTTTAGAAAACAATCATTTTATTTCTTATTTACTCTTCCTTTTTCAATTTTCCAATTAACAGGTCTTACCAAATTGTTATAACTTCTTTCTGGAATTTTACCAAACTTTTCGTCAGTACTCAGAGGAATATAATTTTGAGAAGTTATTAGTATGCTCACAGTAATAAGATTCAGAGCTCAAGCTACGTGCAACTCAACCCTTCGACTGCGAAAGCCGTATACATATCTCCCCACAAGCTCACCAATTACATCGTACATATTATGTACGAAAGACGTAAACAAATGCCCTCTGCATTTTGTGGAATATAACCCTGTTGCATCGACCTATCATTGCACTAAACATTGCGTTTATCAAACGAAACTTGTTATTATATCGGAATTCCCTTTCTCTACAATTATTTTTGCAACCATCTGCGACAGCAAGTCGCAGCAAACGATTCGTTTATTTTGCTTCCTCCGTATTGATCTACAGTACACCGTAGTCAAAGGGTTAAGTGTGCTTACGCATCGCCAATATTTCCGAATTCGTTATCGGCCCACAGACATCCGCGATCCACTTATTAATTTTTGGCACGGGTTCAACCTGCGCGAGGTTTCTCCCGAAGCACCCATAACAACGGTTCTTGGTCCCCGAACAATCCTTTCTCAATCTTGTTCTAAATACCGTAGCGCGTTTGTGATCTCCCCTCTTCAAATTTACGCTCTCCCAAATTGCATTGTTACCGAGTCTCGCACAATCGTCTCGCGGGATCGTTCAAGTCGACGCGAAGTGTGATCTTCGATGGTTCTCTCGGTCGGCGAGGATTTTTTAATCGATGTCTAGCTTAGATTGTTGACACTGGCAGCGAGATCTTGTACGAGAGATTTTCTTCTACGTATTTTCGTTGGCATCGGCAGTAACTCGTTGCGATCGGACCGTGGATCTTCGTGCGAATCCGTCGGGATTAATTGACGAAAACAGGAGTTGCGTTACTGTGTCGACAAAACCCTCTTTATCGGAGACAATCGATAGACTCGGGATGATCTACGGCTGCTGTGAACTCGTGAAAATCGTCAGCATGCAACTGCTAGATGCACAAGTAATTCATCGGAGCATAATAATTGACAGAAACATGAATAATATTATTTTTTTATAAAAGAACATTGGAACGTAAAAATTACGGCTGAATTGTAGAAAACTTTGACGCTCTGGTGTCGAATATAAAACTAATTAACAAGCAACCAGTTTACGAGCTTAGCTGGAACAAAAATTGGTAAGAAAATCTTTTTCGATCCGGAACGATCGCGGTGAAAACAATTTTCCCGAGGCCAGAGATCGTGCACCGCGAAAGGCTGAGAACGCCGGATCGCGGATTCCCGTGGAACCCGTGGATCCTTGTGATTTACAGACCGGATTAGGTCGGCTCCGTTCTAATCCAGGTGTGCTGCGCCCATTGTTAATTCCGCGAGAGGATATCTCGTTCTCCAACACCGTGTTAGCGCGTCTCATCAAGCCGGATTAATCCCTGATTAACTCTTCCGCCCCGCGTCTTTTCTCTTCGGCTCCCGCCTGATCCGCGGTTTTATTGTTGCCGGCAACAACGACGCTCCTATTTGCGAAAGTTACCGCCGCTTTATCGGCCCGCGACACGACGGTACACTAATCACGGGCCGCCTTACGGATAATTGGTTAGCTCTGTCAGTCGTTCAGCGAAAGCCCCGGGTCTCAGACGCCCACGCAAAGGGGTAAACCTCTCCGCGAGCCGATCGTAAGAGGATTAACGCAATTATACAAGAAGCAGGAGTCGAAGCAGATCAAAATTCTCGGCTCGCTTTTAAGCTCGTTCACAGGGTAGGGGACTCAAAGGGTTTCTCCGCTCTTTGATCGGTTCCAAAAATGCCCTTAGCTTCTGCGGCATGGCTCGCGTATATCGGGGAATCGAATTTCAATGATTCTCGAATGTTGCTACAGCTGTCGAGCGCTAATAAGCGCGCAAGGTTTGGAATAGGGTAGTGGAGCCAATTGCCGCAAGCCAGGCAATTGCATTTAGGTTACTTTCTAATGTAACTTTATATTTAGCAAAT